>NW_027210607.1:3652500-4252500 GCF_029030835.1 Brachyistius frenatus
CGAAGCTCGTGAAGCGCATCACCTCGTAGATGAAGGCCATGACGTACGGCAGCTGCGGCTGGTCCTCGATTGAGGGGATGCGGCTGCGGTCCACCACCTTGTCCACCTCTTGCTGGAGACGCACCTGCATCTCGGGATACCTGCGTTCATAGGTGAGCCCACATTTAAAGATTTAGGACACTCTTTTTTAACTCACTTTCTTAACGATCTCTGAAGAGAACTCTATCTGATACTAAATGCACCACTTTAGATGAGACAGAGACACAAATTTGTTGCAATCAACTGAACCACATCTGCAACTTAAACACTTCAGACACTGTTGGAGAAAAGAACCACAGGTCTCTCTTTATAAAACAAGTCATGGTGTGTTGTATCACACCAGCCGACTGATCAAAGCATCATCACAGACTGGATCAAACACATTAGAAATGACCTCATGTTAAATCTGCCAGCAGTTTTCTACAATAAAATGAGGACTCATCATTTCATTCCCTTTCACCGGTGTGCAGTTTCAGCTCTTATATTATGTTATGCTGCCAGTACCTACCTGCCTCAGCTCTCCCAATGTTGTTCTTACGTAACACAAATGCTACTGAACTTCCTCATGTTCCTTCCTCATCAGGAGCCACTCTGATTTATGATCTAGTGTTATTATCATCCATTATAATTTACATCATAATGCTTATATCAGTGCTTTCAAATCCCCATAAAATGTTTTTTTTTTTAAGTTTTACTTACTTGACAAGAATAAGGGTGATCCACTGCAGAGCAGTTGATAGTGTGTCTTGACTTGCTCCAAAAATATCCCCAACTGTGGAGAGCACGTAGTCTTTCACAATGGAAAGTCCAGTTTTGTCTCTTAATTGGTCCAGCGCCACTATTACAGCATCTGTAAGGTCCCTGATGGTGCTGGACTGGATAGTTTTTCTGTGTTCAACGACTTTATCTCGAATGAAATTGCCAAACTCCAGGTTGAGCTTCTTAAAGTTGTCAAAGATGGATTTGATGGGGTTGGGGAAGTACTGGAGCCAGGGCATCACGTCCACTACGCTCCCTGCCCCCACTGTCTGGGTGAACTGATAGTTCCTGCCAATCACCTGGAGAAACTCTTCGTCCTCGTAAGAGTACCTCTTTCCAAAGCACACGGCGCTCATTATGTTGGCCGTGGACACCACGAGATACTTCATGGGCTGGAAATATTTCTCCTCCTGCGTCCTCCCCACAAACAGCTGCAGCACCTCTTTGACCTCGCAGAGGACGTGATGTTCAAATGTCTGTTTGGTCTTCTGGTTCCCCGTGGAAAACGTCCGGACGGTGGAGTGGGCCATTTTGCGGTGCAGCTTCCACCAGTCCGTGAAGGTGCCAAACGCGAGGCTGTCCCCGTTGGAGACGAACTGGAAGGAGGTGAAGTCAGGTCTGCCGGCAAATTCGGATCCCTGCTTGATTAGCGCCTGCTTGATGGACTCTCCGTTGAGCACCACCACGGCCCGAGACCCCAATTTGATCTGGAAGATGTCACCGTACTTTTTCGCCATGCGCGTAAAGTACAAGTGCGGCGCTTTGCCAAGTTGCGCAGCGTTCCCGATGACCGGCCAGCTAAGGGGACCGGGCGGGCGAGGGACGGGGCGCTCCCGGAGCCACCGACACAGGTGGTGGGAGAGCAGCAGAGTCACACATGCGACTAAGAGAGTTTTGGTAATCGCCGGATCAATCCCCATCAGTTTCACATCCATGGTAACGACCCTGCGGAGGGAACAGGATCACCATTAATAAACGCATACGTTAGCTTTTTAAAACTTTGAAATATGATACACTATATAAGGTGCATCTTTATCAAATTACATTTAAATAAGGATTCAGTTGAATGAGAAAGTAATTCAATACCTGTTTGTGTCCTTGGTTCATCAAAAAAAATGCCAGCCTTTATGATTCACCTAAGATATTTATTGTTTTTTCTGTTAGAAAAAAAAAACAAAAAAACTTCAAATCCCACATCAGATGTTTCTACCGGTGCTGAGAGGACAGACTACATTTTAACCTCCCAAAAAAAATACTACGTCATTAGTCTACATCTCCCCCAGACAGCCTGACATCAAGTCCTTCATCCTGTGTGCATCCTGTTGCGCATCCACAGGCAGCGTGTGTGTGTCCGTGTGTGTGAGCGCTCCGTGCTCTCTGTCCGCAGCCTGCCCACGCGTTGAAGCCCCACCGCACCGAGTGGAATCAGGTATTCCCAACCAGCGCAGCATCACGGCCCGTCAGTGTCTCTGCGCGTCCCAGCTTTGTTACAGTGGGCAGGTTTGTTGCAGAGGGTGTCACCCCACCCTCCTACCATCACCTCCTCCTGTGTCCACCTCTGTCGTGCGCGCTCTCTCTCCCTCCTTTACACCCACCCCGTCCCTCTACTGTTACTCATATGCGTATTGTCCGACTTGTAAAGGAGCTTTTAAACTCAACGCCAGTTGTGTGTAGTTTAGAAAGATGAAGTTAACTTACTGAAGGGAATCGATTTTCTTTGAACAAAAGAGCAGGACAACAGCACTATTATACATATACATTAAACAATAAACTACTTAAAATATTTTAAATTATATACACTTTAATAATAAGTACAATAATACATACAATAATAATGAAATTTGTTATTGTTATTTTTCTTTTGTATTATTGTTTAATTTTATTTGAAAGGGGAGTATTATTTAAGGATAGCCTACAACACGGTGATACCTAAATCATACATGTCAATGCTGTTAAAATGTGTTAAAACAAATTTATAATAAAATAAAAATAATAATAATCATAATAATAATACATGTTATCTTTTTATAGCTTCCTCGGCAGTGTTAGAAAACACAGCTTGAAGTCAGAGTGGCAGTGAGAAGGTGCGTCGCTGCCTGAGGTAATTCTGTAACGGCAGAGTCAGCGCAATTCAGACTTTTCAAAAATGAATTATAGTCCAAACACAGAAAGTTGTATCCGCTGCTTTCACATATGATTATATTACATTTAAAGCGCAGTTAACTATGTTTTTTTTCTTTTACCTTTTGAGTGTTTTTTTGTTGTTGTTTTTTTTAAATAAGAACAAGAGCTGCGGGTGTTTTACGTGCGCGCAGCTAGTTAAAGGTGATCCCATATGGCTTTAATCATGCTCACTTCAGGAATGGTTCCGTCTCGTTAAAATATAATACAAACAATTATTTTGATCCTCTGAGTTGAAAGACTTGTAAGCTGGGATGACGGACGCTTCTGAGTCGGTTTGTTTTGATTGCGACACAAATGACCAAAAAAAACCGTTTCTACAATACTGAAAGCATTTTGCAGGTGAACATTTATAATTTGAGTGGCGCAAACTGGAGAATACATTTCTATCAACTACAGTTCCCATCCCACACCTGTAGTGCATGTGACGTAATGTTTGCGGTGCCAGTATTAAGTTATTTTATCAAAATCTTATTTGAGGGTGCGTTTTCCCGTGAAGCCACCAGGAGGAGGCGAACCCCGTGTTGTAGCTCATTAATTCTCCCTAATTAACAACATGCCGGACATCAGAGCCGGACAACACACCCTGTGTTATTCGCCTTTAATACTCAATTACCGAATGCACGGGGGAAGTATGAAGGCGACACTAAAACGTAATAAATGTAGGTAGATTATCTGTTTTTATTAAGAAGTCGCTGGTCAAGTCTAAATAATGGTTCCCATGTCATATCTGCGGTCACTCCGCTGCACGAGGACCCTAAAGAGTCCGGGATCCAGGCCTGTTTTAGAGAACGTGTTTTTGTGCTTTTTAGTTGAGATTCCTTGTCTGGCCTGTGTGCAGCTGGTGTTTGGGTCTCAGATCTCTCAGGCCTTTCGGCTCACGTCTGCTCTGCATGGGATTTGATGAGATTCGAGAGACCCGCTTCAGCACCACAGACAGCGGCTCAGACAGACCCGCAGGGGAGATCCTCTGGCACCCTGAACACCTCTGAGCTGCCGCTCTTTCACCATGACCACGAACTACATGCACACTTATACCATTGATTGTTAGGTAAATAAGATACAATCAAATTAAATAAATTCGGATCCGGATGTTATACTTTCTGTTAGTTCAACCCAAGGAAAACAGAAATATTGAGGACTGGTTAATGCAAAAATAAAATACTGACCTTATTGTACCTGATAGAATTGGCTATTTGGATTTCTAAAACCAATAATACCATAATGATTAAGAGAAAATTCTGGGCTTTAAGTTTTACCATGCACATTCCTCTTATCGTATTTTCACATAGATTGCAATAGTTCAGCTATCGAAAATTATAGCTATAAATAGACTAATTTAAAAGAAAAAAAAAAAAACTTCGGTGTTAATCAAGCTGTTTATTTGTAAGACCATGTAATCATTTAAAATGGTCACGTGACTGGGCTGTTAAAGAACAGTTATTCGTCGCCGCAGCAAATTATATAATATATGTCAATGTAAATCAAACACATTTAATGATGAATTACAGCACTATAGATACAGTTTTCTCCGTTTCAAATGACTGTATATGTATTTAAAGGTACAATGAATGTTAAAGCACAAAGATACTTACTGAGTCGAGCCCCCTCCTGCTTGACGAACCTCTCACAAGGTGACAGTGTGTGATCTTCCTTTATTCCAATGATGAGCCGATGCACGAGGGTGGAGACAAGCAAGTGAACTGGTCCCAGACTCCTTCACCAGCAGGACCAAGTTATTAGACCAAACCCCTGCAGGTCACCCTGCCTTTTATTCCACAAGGTATTTCACTAAAACACTCTAATCCTCTTATGGGACCTAATAGTTACATTTTTCCAATTACTGAAACTAAACTGATACTTTTACTGATAGGAGCCCTCAAATATAACAAATAATCATTTAAAATAAATAATTAGAAATCATATTTTTCTTTTTTTTTTTCTTTTAAGCAGACAAAATATTTAATTGATACATTGTCTGCTCTCAGGAATTTACCTGACACACACACACACACACACACACACACACACACACACACACACACACACACACACACACACACACACACACACGCACATATCTCTCTCTCTCTCTCTCTCTCTCTCTCTCTCTCTCTCTCTCTCTGTGTGTGGTCAGTGGTCAAACTGGTGATCCTGAACATCCCATGGTCATAAGATTGCATCTTGTTTCTCAATAGGTCTTTTTTTTAGGCACACGTTCTAATGTGGTGATTTAAAAATAATAATAATAATTAAGTAGAATAGTACAGAATTCATTTCAGTAAATCAATATTTTTTGTATTGTGGTAATACAAAATGCTGGTTTGTTTGATAAAAATTGGGAAACGTCTTTCTTCCCCTTCAGAGAGAGAAAAAAAAAAAATCTAAGATTAACATTAAAAAAAACTATACAACCTCCAGTCTTGGATATGTAATTTTTTCATTTGAAACTTGACACTGTTATTTCATCCAGAGATTTATTATGATAAAATCAAAGTTTTTTTTGTTGTTTTTTTTTACTGCAATTTTTCGTCTTGATTTTATTTCCATCTGGGTGTTTTAGATAAACATCTCAAATGTGCCATGAGGTGACATTACCTGCAGAACAGAATGTAAACAGGCCCCCACAGTGGCCTCTGCTTTGGGCCCTCTAAGCTCCTCACTGCCGGTGGTTTCAACACCAGTTTCCCTTCTCGCTTGACTGACAGCTCAATTGCTCATCGCGTGTGAGTGAGCATGGAGGTCAGGGAGGAGCTCAGGAAGGTGTGTGCAGGTGATGATTTTCTCAGACAGTAAAGGTACAGTTGCATTGTAAAGTTTCAGCCTGGCACAGCAGCAGCCTTGTCTAATTCCAACACCATTTCTCACATTCACAGCATAGTTTCATTCAGGGGAAATCAAAGTAAGCCATATCAGGAAGTTATGTCATGTGCAAGCAGGAATGACAAACGAAACAGCCATTACGTTGATTTATGTCTGTTTTTAGTGGAAGCATGCTCAAGACCTCGGAAGAGGAGCACGCCTTCTGAAGCACTCATGGGGCTTATCTTACTCCATGAATCAATGCTGTGAACTAGTGGGGATAACAGAGGATCAGAGGGGACTGCCCAAGGCTATTCCAAAGGTGGCGAGCAGTCACGCACATGTGCTTCATCATAGGGGTGACAACTGAAGGGAAAGACGCTGACAGCTTCATTAAGCACAAGTCTACCTCTGTCTGCTTGTCAGGCTCAGAACAGAGCTGCTAACCCATTTGGGTTTGGTTCAGGTTTTTTATGTTGACGTGCCAGTGAGGTTTTATCAACCATGCGTGCATTGAAACGACATAAGTAGATTCACTAGAGTCAAGGAGATGATGTTAGGAGAAGTTTGTGATTTGACAAATAGAAATTATAAACTTTTTTCATAAATATGTTTAGTTGTTTTTTAATCAAGCTCTAACAATGAGTCTTTATTCTTGAGAATTAGGATGACAGACCTTCTCATTAATGGAGGCACTAAAGTCCATTGCAAGAAGGACATAAATACACAGTGTGCATAAGTATATAGTGAAACAGTGACATGTTTCTAATCATATGACATAGTTATTCAAATTAACATTCACATGATGTTGCATTGCTTAAAGAGAGACAAACACAGGTAATAAGATATGCATTGAATTAACAGCGTTAAACCATGAAATAAACCACCATTTGTTAACCTTTTATTGCAGTGATCAGTTTTCCAGTGACCTGAAACACAACAGAGTAGAACACACACTTGGTGGAAAATGACTTTAGTCCTAAGTAACTAAATCATACATAGAGACTCTATAGGAGAGTTGTCAGCTATAAAAAAAAAAAAAATTAAAAAGTGCGCAGTCAACACTCTGATTTGACTTTGAGTTTTTAATGCGACAGATACTCAAAATTTGCTCAAAACTACATGCAAAATTGTATTAAGCTGCACAAATCAATGACTATGTTATCAGATCAATTGACTGTGTGGAAAATGAAGGGAGTTACTTGAAGTAACAAAGCCAGAGAAAATCCCTTGGCTCCGCAGCTATCCTCAGCTTTACAAGCTGTCATTGTTTTGATTTTACAGCATGCTACTTTACTGCTTTGGTTTGCTCTCACAAAGTTGATTTCAAGCATAGACTTTATATAAAAGGGGATGTAGCTTAAAGGTCTGAAAAATGACGCCAATGCGGAAGTGCCTTAAACTAAAATACCACCGAGAGCTGTAAAGGGTCGGCTCCAAAAAACATCTGGCTCTGTAGACTCCCATATAACTTCTTTCTGAAATACAAAGTCAGTCATTATGGTGTCATTTCGTTTTCTGGGGATCCATCTGAAAATAATTTCATCACTGATCAGATATTTGGCCTCGAAAAGTGGTATGTTTGAGGACATGTCTGTTTGATTGACAGGCCTGTGGGGCAGTCAGTTTTCCACTACAGGTGGGCGGGGCATAGTGTCCTCGGGTTCCCAATCACATTGAGTCAGATTAACAAAATGGTGACAGCCAAAATCCAAACTCAAGGCTTCAGAATGGCAATTCACAAACAAGTGGGTGACACCATGGTTGGTTGGCACTTGGTTTCAAGCAGCAGGCAGCTGTTTTAGTAGAAAACGTTCTGATAAACTTTCCTAGCACAAAATGGCAGTAGGACAAAGTTAACAACTACCTCGTGAGAACAGTGGAGCATTTATTGACCTACTAAACAGACAGATCTGGTAGTTGCCCAAAGACGGACTCCAAATTATTGCTAATGTCTCCGTATTTCCTCAATGCCTACATTTGCTGCTGGCACGTATTGACTTTACACAATGGCACTATTAATGTTGTGTTTACAGAATGTTCTGCTGTCCACAGGTGGCTAAATATGTGCTTTACAGTACATGAAATTTCCCTGAACCAGCAAATGTTTGCATACATTGATAAATTCTGACTTTCCATCATCAACACTTTTATATGTCAGAAAACGCTGACAACAAATCCCACAAACTGACAAATCAAAGTTGAAATGAATACCGGGCGACAACGAGAGATCTACATGGTTATAATGAGGTTAACGTCCTTTTTCATGAGGTGTTTAAATTATTGTGTCAACTGCTTGTCCATTTTATTAACGTTTAACAAACAGCAAAATATCTGTACAACAAGTGCATAGACACACACACACATGCAGACAGACACACACACGCATCAGGACTGTCTGTATGGCCCCGTCCTGTTAATTACTTTCCATTAGAGATGAATCAACCTGCCGCCGTGTGATTGGTCTGACTACCACCAAACCAAACTGTCATCTGGCTTGGCGATGAGTCAGGCAGAGTTGAGCGCTGGGGCAAACTCTTTTACTTTGGTCGGGCCGCGAGCGCCTCATTACGACTGAATGACCCCGGTGACTCCAAATGTCAAACTGTTCCACAACAAGTCCCCCCCAACTCCCGCCCCAATATTTCCCAGAAGTCCACAAGTCCTGTCTATTGCTTTTCGCTGGAAGAAAAAAAAACGGACCTTTCCATCGAAGTTCATGAGAATGATGCTAATGAGTGTTTCAAGTATCCTAATGACCTTGCACATTAACTGAGTGCTCATTGAGGTACCTCTATCTGTATGGTCGTTTTTTGTCCGGCCAAGTGCTATGGAGGCCCTTGCCAAAGCGTAGTCAGCCGCCCGTGAAGGCGTCTCCCTTCCACTGTCACACTAAAAGGGCATTTTCCCCCTTGAATCCTGAATCGGCGAGCGTGTCGGGTTTTTTTTGTCTAACTGGAGGAAAACCTTTTCAGGGGTCTGCGGAATCCGGTTGAACTGTTGGTTCTTCTTTGGGAAGAATGGGAGGCTTATTACGTGTTCAGCCGCATGACTGCGTTTCACTTCCACGCCAACTAAAAACAGCCTTGCCTCTATTCTTGCAGCTGTTGTCGTCAGTCTTTGTTTTTATTGGCCTAATTGAAGAGACTGACAAGAAGCCCATGGAAATAACCAGTGAATAGAATGTGAATAGCTTTTAATGAAGGCGCGGATGTTTTGTTTTAGCTGATTACTGTGTGAAAGGAATGAAGTGAGGATTATGTGAAAATGAATGTTGATGACAAGTTTGATCAGGACCTCGGCTATAAAAAAAAAAAAAAAAAAATTAGTGAAGACAAATTTTTTTTGCTCTTTGTGAGTTTGAAACTGCGTCCAGCAAACGCTGCTCCGAGCAGTTGTGCGTTTTTTAAATGGTTGCTTAGTGCACGAAACGGTGATCCGAGTGACCTTAGAGACACATCTGATGTTAGTGCATTGTGTACATGGAGATGTTAATTTCACATGAAACCCACCTCTGTGCTCACACATACAGAAGACTGCTGAGGAGAACGTAGCACCAGCAGCTGTCCCCTTCTTCCTCCGCCTGATGAGGCCTAATCTTATCTCGTCTCTGCATGATGACAGTGTTGCTATTCTAACCCAAACCAGGTCTGTCATTAAAAGTCACTGAAGCTTAGTTGTCTACCCCCTTGTGTTTATCTGTTCCCCCCTGTGAGAGGTCAAAGGTGAAGTAGCACTCAAAGGGAAGCTAAGCCTCTCCTCGGCGACCCCCTCCCCTGGCCTGTCTTTGGTGTTTTTACAAGAAAATAATGATGACGGACAGTCATGCACGATAGGCTGCGGCCTGCAGAGGTGGAAGCCACGCAAAGTGCTGCTTCTTGTCCCATACAGACCTCCTATCTACCATATGAACTGAGGCAGCGATGTTTTACGAAAGAGAAAGTAGGCAGCTTTGATGAGCAGAAAGCTCAGGAGTCACACTTTAATGATCTCAGGATGGAGAGGCCCTTAGACCAGAGGTTAACAAACCTTTCAGACCACGTACCACCATGTGCCAGACCGAAGTACCATGGCTCACTACAGATTCCAACATATTTTCTCATAAAATAAAAATCACTGATTTAACCAGACAATATCTTCAGAGAGGCCAAAGATAAATTCCACTCATTCTGCTTGATAAAATCCACTGAGGATTCCTAATCCAACTGTGTCAAACTAGCGTTAGGATCATGCTATGTTGGACGTGATGTGACATCACTCTACGTGGCTAAACCGTAGACTGTATATAAAAGTGGACGATGCTGTCGGGTCTGAAAAGTGAAGCCAATGCAGAATTGCCTTAATCTGTATTACTACCAGGGGGCCACTAGGGGCTAACTCCAAAAAAGGTTCTGACTCCATAGACTCCCATTCAACTTCTCTAATGAAATACAAAGTCAAATAAAATTTCCGCAAGTCATTATGGGGTCTGGCGGTGCATCTGAAAATCTATAATTAGATATTAAGCCTCAAAAAGTTTTATGTTTTGGAGGCGTGTCTGTTTGATTGACAGGCTGTGATTAGAGTCTGGATACACTGTTTGTATTAGCACTTGTTCAGCCACTCTGAAGGGAGGCTAATCAGTGACCAGTTAAGTGCGTTTGTCCCGCCTCTCCTTCACTGTGATTGGATGGCTGGTGACAGTTAACAGTTTTCAACACTCAGTGACCAGAAAAAAAATCCCGAATTAACCCGAGGTCTACTGCCAGTGGGATGGAGCAACTGCAAGCTTTTCCCTATGGAGGGTACCAGACTCATGTAATCATGCATTCAATTTGGGTCTGGCTACATCGGGCTAGGACCAAGCTCCAAAAACATCCTACATTTCCCTCAATGCAATTGCATGTTTTTCATTGTAGTTTCCATGCCTCGTAATGCCGATGTCTCCTTGTTTGTACACAGGTTTTGTGTTGTGACTATCTAGTATTTCGGAGTAACCATGATGACAACTTCACGGTTATTCTCTTAGACTTATAAAAGCTTCCTCCAGAGCTACAGAACACATTATTCAAGTTTTGACAGTGTATAAATTTGTGGATTTCACCTTTAATTTCAAATACAAACAACACAAAAAGAGTCAGAGCAGTGATAGTAAGTGGTCGTTATAGTAGGCAGAGGTCCCAGTTGTACAGAAGCCCTCAGCCTTTGTATCACTTTACAGATTGTTGTCTTATGTTTGTGTCTTCATGGCTGGTAAACCCCAAACAAATCCAGCATCAGTCCTCTGAAGCATTAAACTGTGACATATTTTGCCAGTCATGTGAAAACAAAGCGTGTATAAAATGCTCAGCCACAACAGTGATGATCCGATCCTGGAGCCCAAGAAAGTGACTGTTGCAGGCAGAGCTTTGGTTTACGTGGAGACGATCGAATGGACTGTTGTTTTATTTTTAATCTTTTTTTGCTGTTCGATTTTGCATCTGAGTGTCACAGAAACAGGGATGCTGTGTCGGACTTTGTTTTTACAGGAAAATCATGGGAGTATAATCAGAAGGTCATCTCTCACATCACCTGCTGCATTATATTCTCGGTTGCTGTCTCAGGATACCAGACTGGACTCTATTCTTCCCTCCAGAGATGCTCTCTAGCTGTTTTTATGTTTTCCATGGTTCTTCAGCCTGCATACTATCTTCTAAGCTTTCTTTCTGATGGTTCTTGGTAGCCTGGATAACAACACTGGAACAAATTCACAGTAAACCTACTTCATCTTCTGTATTTTGTTCCAACACAGTTTCACAGAGTCACTAAGAAGATACAGGATATCATTACAATCAATATATAAGCTGCTAACTGCTGGTCACACTATTATTTCACCTTTATTTTATTTCTGTAAATCCCTGCTGTTATATTTGGGATGAATGAATGAAGCTGCGGTTACTTTGGATGGGCTGGATTTGCCTGACTGTTTGTTAAGTTTGAGGATTTCATGATTTTTATTAATATTTTTGCTCCTTGGCATCATCCTGACATAGATCATATTCATCATTGGAAGGTTATTGCATGAACATGTGTTGTTAAGTTAATACGTTGTGTTAGAAAAGCATTGATTACTTAATTATTAAACTTAACCACCAAAGAGTTTTAATGAATATACCCTTATTTTGCAAGTTTTATTTCCTTATACATTTTTAAATGATTTAGGCCTATGCTTTTCCCCCTTTCTTACTGACCATATTTAAATGCATTTTATACATATTTTTAAATTTGCAAATGTATTTTTATTACTGTTCCAGTTACATGTTTATTACAGAAAACATCATGTCTGTAGTAATTATTGTCATCAGAACACAAGTTGGACTTTTTAATTAATATTGCAATTTATCAGAAATTCATTAATGTTTTATATGACAGTCAGTTAGTCAGTTAGTCAGTTTAATTGAATTAGTAAATGGAAACCAATGGAAACATGAAAGCCTAAAACACAACAACATGACTTGCATAATTTTAAATTGAGATTTAAGGCTGAGTAATTTGTAGTTAGAGTCAAATACTTGAAATGTTTGGTATGGCCCTTTAACAGAAACTATCCCACTTTACTGATGTTACAGATATTTTGAGGACTGCTCTTTTTATTAATGAACTGATACAAAATGCATCAAGGACATCATGTGTCCATGAGTCCAGCAGGAAAGAGCCACATGAGAGTTTCTATTATGGTCTAATCGGGCTCTGAACTGTATATTCTTAGCTTATTGTTTCATAGGGGGTTGGTATTTCCTTTTCGCCTGCGGTTGCTGCTGATACATCATTCACAGCCCATCAAATGGTGTCAGATGGAGGCTGATTAGCTCATCTAGGAAGGTCCCACCTGATTAAAAAAAAAAAGGAAATTATGATTCAGAATTGTACTCAAGTACGAACATAATGAACTGGATTCAACTGTTTAAAGTTTTGAAACTATATTTCAATAACAATATATTGATATAAGATTATTGACACACACTTGAGATATTACAGCAGATACTTTTCATTTAAAAGAACATGATCACATTGTTTGTGTTGTAAGTTGATGTCCTTGTGAGCATACCAATAAAAAAGGGGCAAAAAGCAAATTGTGCTGCCCTGTTTTATATTAAAGTCATTATCCCGTGATTCCTTTTTTTATCTGGCAAATGTGAACATATGTCAGGTGTGCATGTTTGTCTCTGCATATACTGTGGAAATAAATGTGTACATACAGTATGTTGTCCTTTGTTTATATGTTTGATCTATGTTTTGGTTTTCACTGTTATGGTTTGATTGCCTTGCGTCTGCCCTTTGTAATGCAATTTGCAAATGTGTATTTATTTTGATATTATTTATATGTTATGTATATATATTATTATACATAATGCAGGAAAATATATAACATTTCTTCTTGAAGTCATCTTTAAGTGTTTTATCTTTTTTTTTGTAATCAGCGCAGTCCTCAAAATATCTGTAACATCAGTAAAGTGGGATAGTTTCTGTTAAAGGGCCATACCAAACATTTCGAGTATTTGACTCTAACTACAAATTACTCAGCCTTAAATCACAATTCAAAATGATGCAAGCCATGTTGTTGTGTTTTAGGCTTTCAGGTTTCCATTGGTTTCCATTTACTAATTCAATTAAAGACTCTGCTAACTGACTGTCATATAAAACGTTAATGAATTTCTGATAAATTGCAATATTAATTAAAAAGTCCAACTTGTGTTCTGATGACAATAATTACTACAGATATGATGTTTTCTGTAATAAACATGTAACTGGAACAGTAATAAAATCAGTTTTTTTTTTAATCTTTCGTGTGCTGTGTATTTGAAATTCATGCATGTTTCATATAAATTAATAAAAACAGAGACGGTCAGTCAGAACACTTGCCGGTAAATTGGTGTTCATTTGTACTAAAAACAAAAAATACCTACTGTATGATGACAAATATATCCCACTGCGTAATGTGTTGCTTCAACCCACACTGGAAACAAACTACTTCCCCTCCACCCACATCCCCCTTCCTCACTGAAGACTGAAAACAAAGTCGAGTCCCAGCGGATCGGATTCTATAAAGAGAACGAAGGGCGGAGAGCAGCACAGCAAAACATACCTTATCATCTGAGCTAAAAGAGAACCACAAACACATGTTCTGTCTATATTTCAGGTGGTTAAAAAAATATATGACCATTCGAGGGAAGCAGTTAATAATTAAACAGTACAGACATTTTAAATTTGTGATTCAATACATTTTAAATATATTAAATCAAACTTGTTAAAGAATATTTGCATTCAATTTTAAAAACAGTATTCAATTTAGCAAAAAGCAGCTTCCTTTTAGAAATCAATGTCAGTTCAAGATTTATCCGTAACAATGGTTTGTGCTGTGTGATCAGGCTTTAGTCCACAATGTCTAAAAAGATTTTGATTGTCACTTTGTATCACATTAGAGAGTGGTGATGCAGAGTGAGAATGATGCAAATAGATTTATTTGTTTATTTTGGATGACACACTTTCTCTGATGATGGTGGAATAAATGCCTTGCATCAAAACAAAAGCTTCCAGGTGCAGCTGTTAAACTTGCTTGACAGGTATTTGTCCATTCGTCGTACTTGGTTGATATGTTGGTGCCCATTATCTGCAACTTAAACAAATCAAGCGACAGTCCCTAAAAAAATGTATTCGGCATATTTGCATCAAAGCGGAGTTGAAACTCAAACTCTCGGCGCCAGATGGTTGTGGGAGCTTATGCGATAAGAGAATGGTAGTGAAATAGCCCCTACAGCCAACCACAAAAGAGCCCCTGCTAAATAAATAACCGGTAAAGCGCGGTGGACCCCTGCTGTGTTTGGAGGAAACGGTCTCACGCACTCACACACACACAAAAAAGTCTCCAAACTGACTGAGACAGTGGCAGCAGACCTCTCGAGCATCATGTTGCCACAACATCGTCAGAATGTCTCAGCTCCTCAACATGTTGCAGATAAAGGTGACACGGGGTCCGGGAACACTTGAACAATCGATCTGAAAAGTGGCAAAGGATCTCGGGGACATGGGAGCGTGAGCAGTGAACCATTCTGCCAATCGATGCTCTTAAATATCTTCTTTTTTTTTTTCACTTTAATTTGAAAGGACGGAGAGAAATTTTTCAATTCAAACATAAAAGCTGCACCAAAAAAAATAACAATCGATCAAATGATTAGGTTTAATGTGAAAAGAGTGACAAATGGTAAAAAAATAAAATAAAATAAAAAACACGCAAAGAATGATCACCTGAGTCCTCAGTTCCCTTCAGTTAAATCATGTTTTAGCATCTTTAAGTACATTGTTTTGGTTTTAGAGCCCACATACTTTAATATTCTGGTTCTCATTCACAAAAAGCTTTTTTTAATGAGGAGGTTTTGAGTAACCCGCTTCTGCTGGCCTCGCACCAAAGCAGCAGCCTGACGAACTTAGCTTCGAGGCTAAAATTCTCCTATTTTCCTTTGAGCCGGTGGAGACCAAAACAGCTCAAATGAGAATTCACATTACATTTCTCAGAATGACAGAAACACAAATGAATATTATGTTGCAACGTGTCTGCTGCATGTGTAAATGATAAGAGTTTGCTAATGTGTTAGCAATAACAACGTTATGCTGACATTGTAATGTGTTTGTTTTGCTACTCCCAAAATAAATTTAAAAAAATGATTGCTGCTTTAACTAAATTGGATTCAAATGAACTAATGTTCCAATTGTATTTTCCTTTTCTTTACTTTCTCCTTTTATTGTTAAAAAAGAATCCTTGTGTCTTCATCATGGGCTAATTTACAAAATGCACGTGTGTGATTGTCACTGTGGCCCAGATGAAACTACAATACCAATGTTTACAAGTCTAATTGAGGTCAAATGTGTGTAGGTGCCCGTCGTCAAACACTCGGGTGTGTCTAACGGTCGACACGCTCTAATTACTCAGACTGAACTCTAATTAGATCCTCACGTTGGTGCGTCTCCATTTGGTTGGACTCAGTCTCCCCCTCTTGTCTGGATTGACCAAGGGACCTCGAACGTTTAAGATTGTTTTAATTCAATAATAAAGATCTTCTGTTGATTATGTTTCCACTGAGGCCTTTAAACTGGATTGCCAGTCTCGTTTGAAAGCCTCAGTGGAAACATGTACAGTTTGATGCGGAGTACAAGTTTAGCAGAAACCTCTTTTTGGATGTTTTGTTTCCCACGCTGCCTCTGTGTATTCACCTCCAGAGTAACATCAGCTGCTGTGGTTGCCAAGGTGCTAACAAGGTGCATAAAGCACTGCTCTGATTGTGTTGGACTGTTTGTTTCTCTGACTTAAGATTCGGGGAAAAAAAAAAAAAGAAGTGTTGTCATGGCTTTGGTACTCTGGCAGGGAGGTGTAAGGCCGGCCTGTCAATCTGGATTACTTCTGTCTCAGCGGTACACTGACAGCCTCAGATAACTTTTACAAGCTGGAGGAACATAGGCTTCCTCTCTGTGTTTAGATTGACTCCCATGGACAGTGATATGGATTCAACTAGTGAGTGCATTCACAAAGTAATGCACCATTTACCGTGCATTAGAATTGCAATTTTCTCAGGAGGAAAAAATAACATTGCAATTTAAGCAAGCTGTAAGATTGTCGTGTACTTGTTTTAGCTTGAGAGATGTTAAGTGCCCCCAAAAAAGAAACATGAAGTCATTTATATTCACAATTTTGCAGCTTGTTGTATCATTCTCTCTCTGCAGACCAGACTCTCTTTGTTATGTATGTATATTCAGGCAAATTTATGAATGGTAATGTGAGAACAGTTTTTGCCATTCATAAAAGTCTCTCTGTGTTCTGCCCTGCATGCTTTTTTTTTTTTTTTTGGCATCGACATTCTTTGAAGTTAACATTCCTGTTTGTAACCAGGTAATTGAGTGTGTGTATCAGGCTGAATGGAACACACCAAACTAGATGGACAAGGTTGCAGCGGCAGCAGCACGCGATGCTCTGTAATATTCGGACTCTTGGAACCACACACGTACGCACATAAACACACCGGCTGGGAGATTTGCTCTGCAGCTCCAAACACATTCAGAACACCTCTGAAATTAGCACCAGGAGCGTTTAGATGTTTAGTTTTATTTTTTTTATTTTTTTTTAAATCAAAATACAAAATGCATTTTTGAGTTTTTTTGCTGTTAACAGTATGAGCTGCCTGCTTTGTAAATGCTCCTTACGCTGCATATGATTTATGAGGAGCAGGGCTTGGCCCTAGCTGTTCTTAAGATGGGAGCAGACAAGGCTGTTCAGTGGTAAGATGAGCTGTCGACTAGTTATTGTTACAGTGCAACCATCACGTGCGGCGGCTCTGCCCCGACAACTCTGTTGTACCGTCTTCTCACGAAAAGATCAAGCGAGGGAGGGGGGGATTTCACAGAGCTGCGCAATATCTAATAAAGAATCTTTCAGAAGCTGCAATTACAGTCCGTGACATTAGAGGAAGGGATAGCTTGCATAGATATGAAGATTTTTGCTGAAGAGCTCAGCTCAGTGGGACAGAGCTTGAAGGGTTGTCTCTGCACCTCAGGAGGTGACAGTCCAACAGAAAAATGCTTACAGGGAGCATTTTTTCAAAGAGCGACTCAGCATGAAAGTCAGATCATCAACAGTTTTGGACCTGACTGAGACTTTAGACCTGCGTTGACCTGGTATCAACCTATCAAGGGTTTTGTGAAAGCCATAATGGAATTCCTCACACCTGGCTAAAAAACACCGGTCACTATAAATGTCTGTTAGATGGTAACTTTCAGCAGTGTCTGTCTTGTACTTTACATTTTAAAGTAATTAACTTAAGGCTAATTTGGCAGAATGTGATTCTGTCGTATCTTTGTATCAGAACATAGAGTAAAATCAGACCAAAGGTTTATTCATTTTGAGGGAAATTTATACACAACAAACTAGTTTTAAGGTACGTTTGTGAAGAATGTTTGGGTGGCCTACTTTGATTGTAGCGGGGGATAATTACGGGGTTGACAGTTTGATCCCCAGCACTCCAGTGCCATCCATCCATTTTCTTCCGCTTGTCAGGGGTCTGCTTGCTGTGGCAGCATCTCAAGCAAGTTAGCCCACACATCCCTCTCCCCAGTAACATTTCCCAGCTCCCACTGGGGCATCACTCGGAGCTCCCCGGCCAGATGCTCATACAAAATATGACTTCAACCTATGGTGCGCCACTTTTACATGTAAATGAGCCTGAATTATATTCTAGTCCTTATCAAGTGGGCTCACACAATGCTGGTTAAGCCTACCACTGCCTGCCTCTGTATTTCACAGTGTACAGTTTTAAGATCTGGTGTCTGGTGAGACACTCCCGTTCTCGCTGGATGAATGCAAACTGGACATGCTCTACGGGCAGAGCACGTGCACCAGGGACTCCCACCAGCCGATCTGGCTAACTTCCTATTTAGTCCTATGCAAATATTATTGGAATGGATGGATCGCACAGTGATAGCTAAAGTTAGTCATTTTGCAGGGCTTGTGATGCTAAAATAATTTGTCCACCATTTAGACTGTGGTAGCATGTGGTCAGCATGTGTACACAGTGTTTTTAGTGGCACAAGGAGGGGACAAAAGCTCCACATTTCCGGTTTAGGTAAACCTATATGTTTAATCAAAAAATATATATCAAAAGTCGCTTCCATCTCTTTGTGGTCTGCCTGCATCTCCTCCTGGTACTTGTGCATCTCCTCGCAGTCATTTTTAATCTCTTATGGATCCTTTTGTGTCTTTTTGTTTTAGTTTTTTCTCTTTTTGCTGCAGTTCTGCATCTCTCTGTTGTCAGTTTGAGTATTTTTTTTGGTGACTTTGCATTCTTTTGTGGTCAGTGTGCATCTCTTTCTGGTCATTTTTTTGTTTTCGTTTGCCTATTTGTGATTAGCTTAAAATTCTCTATCGTCATTTTGCAGCTCTCAGTAGTTTTGACAAATTTGGCATCTATTTGTTCTGGTTTTGGGTCTCTTGTTCGTTTAATTGACTTTGTGACTCTTTGGGCTCCTGAGCTTGTGCCCAGTTGGACATGATAATGCCTCTTATGCAAGATGAGCATCAAGATTCTCCAAAATATAGGTCTTCTTGCTTCATGTTGCTGTTTTTGTTGGCTTGACTTCAAACTGGTGCCCTGAGGAGACAGTACCTTCTGTTCCTATTCTCCATAGAAAGTATTTGTTGGCTTCTGTTATTACTCTGCTGGGTTGATATCACTGTTAATAATAATTCAGCCACATTTGATTTCCAAATGCTAAAGTTGTGGTGTCTCACTGAGAGCCACTAAATGAGTGTAATCCCTTTGATCGAGGTCTTTTCAGTGATACTTGAGCTGGGCCTCATCCTCCACTACAACTGAAAGAGGTGTTTGGTAATTATCAGCCTGCTGATGGCGGCATTGATAGCTTCCCATTGTGTTGTGTAAGTCTCTTCTTCAGTGTTCACATGTGTGTGCTGAATTTAACACTTTCCCACGAACATTGTGACACACCTTTGTTTTCCTTTGTTTACTCGTTGCTAATTGATGTCAACATCGTCCACCTTCGTTCTTCCAACGCAGCGTAAATGTAACAGAAGACCAGAGGAACTTGCAACACACAAGGTCAAAGGTTAATAACAAAATGCAGAATGGTTCATCAAATAGGACGATGATGGGAGTACTGCATGTTCAATATTGTTGTGTCATCATACTGTTATTGTTCCATTACCTTGAGTGGAGCTCATTTCAGTATGATGTGACTCTACCTTCATACAACAATATAATCACAATGGACTGTATGTTTTTACAAGCAAAACCTCTGTCTCACCCCGGGATATTAAGCAATGCACCTCAAGTCGAACCGCAAGTGGAAGAGAGAAGAAACTTTGTGCATGAGGTTGACAAAATAAAACATAGTGTTTGTCACGGTCTCTATGCCCCGCCCACCCTCGTGCACCATCTGACATATTTACTGAAAAGTGATTGTCTACCTGCATATGCGATATTACCACATGTTTATTTTTAACGCTGGCATTGTGTTTGCACAATTGGCTCAGTTTTGATGTTTGGTTGGAAAATAACCATCAGTACAGTAAACAACACTGTGGTGCCATTTTGTCTGACTCTTTTTATCAAACCATTCATAAGCTTCCTGGTTTTGGATGTAGAGAAATGGGGGGAAATCTTATACCCTACACTTTAACCTACTTTTCTTACAATTTCTAAGTCAAAAGCAGGAAGATTATTATGATTGACCAGAAACACCAGAAACAATATACAGAAGGAAATGCAGTTGGCCCTAATCTGAGGAATTCAAAGATCCTAAGATTAATAGTCGTCAAGGAAACCTTCATCCGAGATCCTTTTGAGCAAAGAAAAAAAAAAATGAGTTCACCTGTGGTCTGTTCTGGATAAAGTTTCATCCTCAAATCAGGTTAAAACAGGAAAGCATTGACCTGCAATGGCTTTGTTGGTGTTAAAACTGTCAAGTCTGCAGGTGCAACAACAGAAAGAAAGAGCAGTGGGGCTTCAACCTGAAACATTAAACATATTTACTGTATACTATACAGACATGTCATGAGAAACATAATCCAGTGGCAGGATTAGGCAATAAGAACCAACAATTATCTCCACTCCTAACATGGCGTACATCTTTACTCTTGACTCACTAACATAATGCAATAACCATCGTCCGGGTCATCATTAGCTTACTAGCACACCATCGCATCCCTTAGGAAGCCAAGTCCCAACACATCATTACACAGCTGACTCACAATTCCTGAGTCATGGAAAATGATCTAAATCCTAAAATCATCTCCTACATGTACTTTATGCAGCCTTAGGTTATACATTATTCACACCAACACAGACACACATTCTCGGAAAGTACACTCATCTCTAATGTTGATAGCAGTGGTTGATAAGGAATAATACTCACATCGTTTACTTATGTAGTGATAAAACAATGAAAAAATACTCAATTACAAGCAGAACTCCTGTATTTATAATCTTACTTAAGTAAAAGTACATAAGTACTGTCGGCCAAATGTACTTAAAGTATTAAAGGTATGAGAGCAGCATTTGAATGTTGTCATGGCAGAGCTCATCTCAACACATCATACTAATGAAGCATCTAATCTATGTGTATAATTGCATATCATAGCAACTGACCATACATAGGTATAAAATATTATTGCACTTCCACATTGGCTTCATTTTTTAGGCCTGGACTTGACATCCATTTTTATGTACAGTCTATGTTTCATACTCATTCAAGTTAGCTGAGGGCTAAGCTGTTAGCCGCTGGTAGTCTGTGGAGAAAATGCTCAGTTAACGGCATCTAAAAACAGAATCTTTGAAAAAGAAATAATATAAAAATGTACCATCCTTATGGTGGGAACATACTGTCAGGTAAGGTTCGTTCCAGGTTTGACAATATATGGATGATCTGACTCGATCTGATTGTGAACCCGAGGACACTACACCTCACCGACCTATAGTGGAAACCTGACTGTCCTTAGGGCCTGTCAAACTGTCACTCATAAAAGGAGTGACTTTAGCAAATGATACCATGTGGTATTGTACATCAAGGTACTCTTGCATTGGCCTCACTTTTCAGATTTGGAAGCTACATCCACTTTTATATGCAATTGATGGTTTGGCTTTCTATAAAGTTGTTGTGGACAAATGTGTTCGCAAGGAGTCACTTACAGAAATATGCAGCACAAATAGGGAAATGTTTTCAATTATTTGGAGTCATGTTTGTGGGCAATCAACAAATACAAGTCCAATATTCAGTCAGGTTTTAGCTCTGTGCTGGCGTCGACCAACTCCTATATTGTAATTTAGCCACCAGATGCTAGATTCACACTACATTCTCCTGTGACATGTCTGTCTGCCTTTTGTAGAAGGGATTATCAGCTTCTGTTGCTGAAAACAGCTGCAGCTTGAAACAGGCTGATGAGCGTGGTGAGAGTGAACCAGAATAGTAAAGCTGTGATCCATAAAAAAAACACATTTAGCTGAAAGAAATTCAAATTCTGACAGAGATATTTATGCTAATCTTGGTCAAATTCTGTGATGTCAAAAATGTTTCAAAAACATTCCAGATGCTTTTACACTTTCCCACCTTGTCATGTTTTACTTATATTAACGCCTATATATTTATCATTCTACATTATGATTTCCTATTGTGGAGGAAAGTTACAAGGTACATTTACTCAAGAACTGTCCTTAAGTATAATTTTTAGGTACTTGGACTTTACCTGAGTATTTCTGTGATGCTACTTTGTACTTCCACTGCACTACATTTCAGGGGGAAATATTGTACTTTTTACTCTACTACATTTATTTGACATCTTTAGTTACTTTTCAGATTTAGATTTGAGACGATGGATAATATAAACAAATGTTTTTCTTTAAAGATTAAACCAGCTTTTTTCAACCTTTTTATCTTCTGAGGCCTACGTCAATGGCAGTGCATAGTCAGGGTCACATTTCAGATGTCTCTGAGTTGTTAACAGCTCCATCAAACAGTGATTTCTTTTTCCCCTCTAAACTTCTCACATGGTTTCATTAAAATGAATGTTTAAATGATCCAATATCTCAGCAAAAATCTAATATTAAACAAAAGTCCAAAAACTAAAAACAGATTTGTGTATAAACTTAGTTTTTTCTTCTGAGAACAGTAACTGAGCTAAAAGGCCATCTGGTAGTTTTAGTCTTTATGCTTCAGGGAGTCCCTGTGAGCAATAGGAAAACGTTTTATGTGCTTTAACCTATCAAAAAATATCAGGGGAATGTTTTGCAAGTGCTTTTACAATAACTTTATTGTTGTTGAAAATCCATTAGATGGTGGTCAGCTGTTGATAGCCTTGTCAGAAAGTGAGAACACATGATGAGACTGCTCCAATGACATCATGACTTCTCCAAGAAGAACTCAAACAGAAAGCTAAGCTCTTCAAAAAGATCACAAGAAAACGGAGAGCTCGTACTAAAGCAAATGTCAATACCATGCAGAAAAGGAGATGAAGAGGAGGGAGCAGGAATGGAAGAGCTGTTGTGACACTCTGGAAGCGAGACTCAAAGGGGAGATGGCTCACAGTGATGAAAGATGGAGGAGGACAGTGCAGGAGAAGGAGAAGGAGCCACTCTGTGATCAACTGTTTAAAAAACAGGAGGAGTGGAGGAAGAAGGCCAACGAGGAAGAGGAAGAGATCCAACTCCTCAACTCCAGGAACAACCAGCTTCAGGTACGCTGCCTCAGCTGATCACTTTACTTCACAACAACAGCATGTTGGATCTTAACAGCTTGTTTCAGACCTTTTCACAGTTCAGTACAATATAATATTTACTGTCTTTCTCTTTCCAGCAGCTCACATTCAACATGAAAGATCAGCTGGACAAGAAAGATCAGAAGGAGCAGGAGGACAAGGAGAAGATATATTTTTAATACAATTAAATGGTTTAGGCTCTATGACCCATGGCTGTAATACTGCAGTATTACAATCTTTGTTTTTGGAGGAACTAATCCCACAAATCACTTGTTTAAGATTTCATTTAAATAAGAGTGAAACTGATTGACGGGCTTGCACTCTTGTGTAAAAACTCTCAAAAAGAGCAGAGCAAGAGTTGATCAATGGTTCTGAAATGCAAAGAACAACTTTGAGAAAGAAAAAAAAAAGAAGTCCAGTGTCCTCTCTTAATCATATTCATATTAATCATTAATCATTGATTAATCATATTAATCAAGCAGATACAAGACATGGCAACACAAACTGTCTGCAGAGCAGAGCAGAGCAGTCACAGAACTTTAGATCTTAATGATAGCCCCGTAGGGAGGGGATTTAAAATTAAATAATTTACTAAAACTTGACAATGAGATAGATAGAAGATAAAAGTTGCCTGACAATGCCAACTAGTTTAAGGAGTCTAGGTCTCCATAAAAACACAGGCTCTTTTCAAATCGGGGGCAGAGCAGCAGGGAGATAATAATTAAAGCATAGTAAAAACTGTTTATTTAAAATCTAAAAACCTAAAATAACTGCACAATTAAGAGGTTAAAATTCCAGTGAAATAAAAAGAACAGGTTAAAAAGAGCTAAAAGTCCAGCTGAAAAAGGAACTACTACAAAATGAAAAAGAGTTCAACACCAGGTAAAAGCCTGCCACCGGGAGGGGAGTCCAGGTGTGGTTGTTTCTTCTGGCTCTTCTGGTTCAGTCACTCGTCCTCTCCAGAGTTCCTCCAACCACTAGTGACACCACCACCTGTCATCTTTACGTCCTGCTCCGTTCCGTGGCCATTTTTCCTGGTTCTCTGTCGTGCCCTTCTCTGCCCCTTGCTGTGCTGCTTGCTTTGCCTTTGCCTTTTGTGTTTTAGTTTGTCTTTTATAGTGGCTCCAGTAACTGGTGTCCACCTGGGAGGGAGGGGAGATCCAGCCCTCCTGCGACGCTGTTGGCTAGTTGGGTACTGCCAGCACTCACGATTGGTCCCTTTAGATAAAAAGAGCCTCATTGAGGTAAGAGTAGTGTCCAATAGTATGCCTGGTAAAGTCTTAGGTTATAAAAAACATGCAAATAAAACACCATAATGCAAATAAAACCACCCATGCTAAAATCAATATAAAAGCAAACAATGATTCATAGCAAAATAAAACAAACGATCTACACAGCAAATATGGCTTACTCTCCTCCTGATTACATTAACCTGATGTTTGCAGTTTTGAAAAATAGATTTACTTCCATACTGATGCTTGAGTATTAATAATCTAATGATGTAATACATAATCAGTCAGAGGGACCACATGTTTTGCTGCTAATACTTCTGTACTTTTACTTAAGTAGGATTTCTCACACATGATTTTTACTTGTAATAGAGTATTTTTACATTGTTGCAGTGGTACTTTAACTCAAGTAAAGAATCTGGATGCTTCTTCCACCACTGCTGTCCGTTAAGACTCAGCATACTCTGCTCCGAGGACGACATGCTATAATAGTTTATTATTATTACCATACTATGATGTGCAAACTCAGTGGGCCATAGCAGGGCTGATCATTTGATCTCCCTCAGCAGATAAACACTGCAGCTGTGCCCCCATTACGGACAGACAGACAGACACACAGGTGTAACTGTGGTGCAGCAGCAGAGTTACTGATGTTACTGATGAGAGGAGGAGGTTTATGCCTGCCGGACAGAGAAGGCCTCTTTATTTTGTCCGTCAGTGCCGCCATACTGACAACAAAGGTTCCCTTGAGCTTCTGCGGGCTGGGTCAGAGGCCCCGTTCCTCTCAGCCAGGTGAGATAAAAGAAGGGTCTGGCTATCAGTGTCCCCGGGGAGTCTGTCTGCAGCCCTTATCAGCAGCTGGTGTCCTGCTTCACGAGAGAGGCCTGTTAGAAGACCTCCAGGGTGCTCATTGTGGAATGTAATTCACCAGCATTAGACAAAAGAATATCTTTAAAATTACCTATGTGTCTTCCCTTCATGTGCTGTAGATATATATCTATATATCTATATATAGATATATATATAAAACTTCACTCTCAGCCTGTACTGTACCCCGTTTGCAATGGTACTGGTTCGTACAGTTTGGAGAATGCTTGCTTTATTGCCATGGAAACAAAATCCACTTGATCCAATTATGTAATGGAATAAGCCATATAGTCACCGCTAAAAGAAGACATTTTGGCAGACTATTCCCCGAGGCGGAGGACGCACAAGAAACACAACTCCATGCATGATCCAAATTACCACAACCCTGTTGTTGCATCATGTGCGTGCCATTATGTCATTTCTGTTCAAATTTAAACCCAAAACATCATGAAACAAATCAAGGGCAAAGGATATTTTTAACAAAGGTGACACATCTTTTATGAATCAATCTTAACTTACATCAGTTTTATATAAATGACTGATAATGTGCCACTTTAATTTTTTTCATTTATTTACATTGACACGATGTCAGTGTTTGTCAGAGGTTAGGATCCATTTCTAAGTTTATCTGGAGAACAATCATTTTTCACAGATTCTTAAGAATTTCATTTCAACTTCCATCTCATTATTAACTACATAATCTTGTTAAACGCAACTATGATTTAACTAATAAACTTACACTGTAAAGCACAGATAAATCCTTATAGGGGTCAATTGTTCCTCCAATACAAGAAACATGTTCAGAACTGTATCACAAATATTTGGCACTATAAACAGAAACCAAAATCTTCATCAGTATGGGAGTTACTCCAACTATCACCAGCTGTACCTGCAAAGATTTATGTAACTAAAAGTGGGTCATAAGAGGTAGGTAAAGGGGATTTCTTTCAATCTGATAAACAATCATTTATTTGATTGATTTAAATGATTTTCATCTCACAAATTTGCACAGAGTGGAGATACGGAGAAACAAAATGAACAGAAAGAACACAGACTATTAAATGTCAGCTTTGAAGCACTTTTTTATTCTCTGAGGAAAAAGGAAACACTTTTCCTCTTCTTGACTCTTCTGCCAAAGTTATATGTTGGAGGTGACGGGTGGATGATCTCACAGTGAGCCCTCATGTATACAAGGACAGGTGGGAATGACACACAGAATCCATATGGAGTCATGTCTCCTCCACGTCAACGCCAGACCCTCCATCTGACAGCCTCTTTTAAACCTCTGCAATTGACACTGTGCACGTCATGTCATGAACACTCCTCCCTGCGGAATTAAAAAAATAGAAACCTTCAGATGGAAAAGTGTCGAGCAGCTACATATCGTCTGCCCTCTCCACTCCCTGTATTTCAGCTTCGCACACAATGATCCAGTCAGAGAGGGCCAAGGATGGGGGGACTTGATTGGGTTTGTTTTCTCATCCTTTAACAGAGAGCTGCAGAAACATCCAGGGGCAGATGGCAAGGAAGATTTAAGAAGAGAGAAGATGATGGATCTGTGTATTCTACCAACTCTAAAAGGTTTAATAGTGTTGAATGTGTCAGATTGCTAAATCTGGAGACATTTTAATAGTTTACTTTTTTAGCTTCAGAAATTTTAAAAAGTAGTGAAAAAGAATAATTTATGTGGCGAAGGACACACAGGCTTTGTAACGTCCTGGAGTCTCCATTTGCTTCCCAGCAACCTCACGGTCATTTGTTACTGTGTGCCCAAAAAACATAACAACAACTTGACATTTTTACTTCTTAGTTTTTTGACAGATTAAACAAATAGAATAATTTATTGACTTGTGAGCTTTAGAGATGCTCCTGCAGCTGGAAGTTAGACAAACACAACCAGGCTAGCTGTTTGCTCCTGTTTCCACTCTGTATGCTAAGTTAGGTGATCAGGCTGCTTCAAGTTGCTTTATTTTGCACAAAAACATGAGAAGTGAGAGGACACTGGAGCACTGGTTTCAGAAATCTAGATGAGGCCTGATTCTGGTTCTGTTAGATGGAGTACTCCAATAGAAACCAGGAAACCAGGAAGCCTCATTTCATTTCTGAATGATCCTTGTTGTTAGAGAAATGAGTGACTGAGATGTTGAGGAAACGCCTGCGCACACGTGATCAGAAACATGAACACTGTCGAATCAGGTTTCTCATGTTCCATCTAAATGTCATCCCAAATAAGAAAGACTCAAAGCTGAACTTTGAATGTGCATATAAACACACTGAATGACAAAAATTGGTGCAGTTCTTTCAAGAAGGTTCCTCTGGACATCCGTTTCCTACACAATTAACTGAACTAACTCAGTTCTCCAGAGCATAATCTCCATTTCAAATTTTGTCTCGTGAAAATTAGGCTAATGTATAAAAAGAATGGTTAAATTCCAATAGAATATCCAATAATTCACAGAAAATTAACAATAATTAAGGAAAGCAAGAAAAAAATTGTTTTGTATTGCATAACATTTCTTAGCGTGCTTAATGTCAGTTGTCATATTATCCCTGAGATTTGGGTTACAACATTGATGAAAATCACTGATTTACATGTAGACATTTATGATATAAACTGAGACATTTTGTAAGACTTTATGTTCAACTTCAAAGCTCCATGTTTCAAACCTTGTTTGAGCAATCGCGGGACTTCTTGAAAGAGCAGAGCTGCTGTCAATTGATTGAAACATTCCAAAATAACCTGGCACAAAGGGTTTTTCCAGAATAAATGTTGTGTGCAAACCCATGATGTCAGAGTTTCAATATGACACAGGAAACAAAAGTCGCAGATTACTGACAAAACTCAGCTGACAGCTTGTTGGCTCTGAAGTCGACTTTGTTTCTAGTGTTGAATTTAGATCTTCATTTAATTTTTTTAGCCTCACTTGAACCTGCAGTGTCCCGAAACAACCGAGCTCTTATAAAGCATTCATTTAGCTCCAGACCTATTGATTAAAACTGTAAAAACTATAAAGACCCTTTAACATTTTTTACTACAGAACTGTTGGAACTCAGAATATGAGATTAAATTGGTTTTCCCAGGCTACAGTTCACCCGAGTCGCAGGTTGTGTCTGTGGTGTGGTTTTCCTCGAAACATCAAGCCTCTGATCCTCCGCTTCACCCAGTCAGCTGTCTCAACCTGTCCCATCTCGTCTTCATCCAGTCAGCCTGAAAATTGCACCACTGGGATACAGTGACGTGATATAGAAGCTCTAGTGCAACTCCTCCGGGTTAGTGGAGCTCCATCACACGCACGCTCGTATCAATTTACTCCAGGCTACTCATACCTCAGCATGAGTCCTATTCTGTTATATCAGTGTGTATGGAGTGTGCTGGAGGTCTGAGTAATCTAAAATTGTAAAAAAAACAAAAACATGTGTCAATAAGTATAAAGAGCTACATTTTCACTGTCCCTTTAACCAAAATCACCACAAGTTAAGAGTTAAAATAAGATTTCTGGCTTTAAAAATACACCTTGAAAGATGATAGTGTTTTATTTTTAAGTAAAAAAAAGAAAAAACATTACTTTTCAAGGAAGTTTATTGTGTCTTTAAGAGACATTTCTGTCAGATCCGACTTTGCTGTTTATGTACTTCTCTTGGGACATTATAATTACTGTCACTGACATGCCAGCAAAGCACTGCCAAAGAGCTCCTGAGGTTGTTGCAACTTGTTGGTCTCTGACAGAAATCAAGAGTCATAGATTATTATTATTATTTCAAGTCACAATTACACAGCAATTTTTTTTAAGTTTGAATTAACATCCTGATTCATTTATGTCACGTGATTTATTTCCCGCTGAAACACAAACCAGGAACGGAGGGATCAGTTGATGGCAGTTAAGTTGTGAGTGAAGCAGGAGGACAATTTTTCAGAAATCTGTCAGCAATTTGTTGGATTTTTTTCTGTGGCCCTGCTGCAGGAAGGAGAGACTGATAAATAAAAGAGGGAAAAAAATTATCATTTTCTGAGTTATTACTTTCAAAACATGAATTACGCAATGCTTTTAGATATATTTAGGCCATAGTATGACATGGAAATTGCACTTATAAGATGAAAAGACACTTTTTATTTTGACTTTCTGACTTTTTATTTAATGACTATGCATATAATAAAGTTCTCTTGAAGTTCATTTTACCTCCAACTGTGTTGTTATTTGGCACATTTGTTGGTGTGTTGTTCTTCACCTTTATTTTAGTTTGTGTCTTTCCTTTATATATTCATTTACCTGCATTATGTAGCTGAAGTACTCTGATGACATGACTTCAGCGTGGAGAAGAAAAAAGTTTCAAAATGAAATCTATGATAAAGATTGGAGGTGTGGGATTTGGAAGAGGTGGAAAGAGGCAGGGAGACTTTATGAATAATAGAGGTGCATTATGGAAACTGTGGAATCTAGTGTTTTTGAAGGTAACAAACCTCATAGTTGTTGTTGTTTTTAGTTTTTTTTCCAAGATATTTTTTCTTTCTTTAAAGGTTTTTAGCCTTCATTGAAAAGGGCGAGGTTGGAAGATACTTTGTTTACTAAACAACAGTAGAATTTACTAATTTCACATTACTAATACTTACTAATTTCAGATTTTGAGAACTGTATTTGTATGATACAGTTTATAGTTTTGATGGATGACAAACTTGTTTCACAACTAAACAAATTCAGACACCGGTGCCACATCCATGAGTGCCTAAAACGTGAGTGTCTAAAAAGAATCTCATCCTCATAGTGTGTGTAGTACAAGTTCACATGCTTCACTGTGGATACTGACTTCACATCGTCCCGGGCAGGACGGTGGAGAGATGATCCTCCAGGGTTTGGGTTCTCAGTGCTATACTCCAGTGACCACACATAGCTTGCCTCCCTCCCTGCTGCTGCGCTGGTTCAGTGGCCGGTCAGGAGAACTCAGGTGTATCAGCACAGAGACGGGGGCTCCTGGCAAGGGAGGTCTTTCATAAGCGGGAACACTCACAGTGTCCACGAAAACTAAACAAAATGGATCATTTATGTTGATTTATAATTTTTCAGACTCACCAAGTTGCCACCATTGGCACAAGTGACTTAAGCAGATCAAACTCATGATCTGACACAATGTTTACGAGTGAGAGAACGCTGGAGGCCCCAAACACACAATTCACATTAGCTTCTCAGAAAAGCATATCGCTCCCTGATCGTGGAGAGCATTGCATAACCGCCTGAAGAGGCACCATCCTGCCCCAGATCATGTTGTCTTTGTTTGTGTGTACGTGCAGGTTGCCAACCTGCCATTAAGCACACCAGTGTTTCTCTATTTAGACTATAGTTCATACATTCCCCTGCCCATGATAAAATCTCACATCTATGTGTGTGTGTGTGTGTGTGTGTGTGTGTGTGTGTGTGTGTGTGTGTGTGTGTGTGTGTGTGTGTGTGTGTGTGTGTGTGTGTGTGTGTGTGTGTGTGTGTGTGTGTGTGTGTCAGAGGTAAGGTTTCAGGATTTGAGGGAAGCACCCTCAAAGAGGACAACTGAGTCCAAGTTATCGCAGCAGCATCGCCGGCATATTTGATCCAAATCTCTCAGAACTAAACTAAAGAGTTTTTAAATATTTAGTGCAGTTCAATGATCGCAGATAATGAATTTGGTGACACCTGGTCAAGAGTGACGCAGATGAACTATTTCTGTGTGAAAGAATCCTCACATCTGATGACCTTCACACTTCCTATTATATGTCTGTTGTCACGTAGAGCTCAGGACAGGCCAATAAAAGTCAGAGCAGGCAAATCCTCTGACTCCTAACTAATAAGCTCCTTCCTCTGATGGCCTGAAGACTCACCTGTATCTATGGCTTACACTGGTCCCATCCAGGCCTGACAACACTCCAAATCTAAAGAAGGAGGGTCATTATTACCTCATAGATGAGTGGAAAATTAAGACATATTAAAGATTCTCGGGTGTTATATTCCTGCTACGAAGAGGTTGTAAGAAGAGGAATGACGACTTTAATTCCACTTTAAGGGGGATTCGTGCCCAGCTGAGAAATAGCGTGTGACTCTGTGCAGCCACGGCCACCCATGCAGATAAAAGAGGAATGGTGTCATGCAGACAAAGACACCAGGCCCCACTTTCTTGGAAGAGTCACAGGAGGACTGTTAGGGAAGTAATTTGCCTCCTTTTTCTCTCTCTCTCTCTCTCTCTCTCTCTCTCTCTCTCTCTCTCTCTCTCTCTCTCTCTCTCCCTCCTCCTCCTCCTCCTTCTCCTCCTTCTCCTCCTCCACATCAGAGGGGAAATTCCATCTTTACACTTGTGAGTTTGCTCTTCATACATCCACTGTTTATGTTTCGCTTCCCCTTTTAAGTTCATGGCATTTAAAAAGAAAACATTTGGAGTTTATTTGCTGAATGTTTGTCATCTGAACAAGCATATCCTTTGCATGCAAGCAACAGGTGTTGTTTGTTCTGATAGATAATAGCAGGTTAGGCCTCTTACACCATTTCTTGATTCATAATTTATCTCTGGCATTTTTGTAATTTAGTGATTGAAATAATGAGGCCACCTTTCTCTTAAAGACACAAACACCTGAGCTGAAATCAGAATGCTCTCAGGTAATGAGGGAAGGTATTGTTGTGATTTCTGATTAGGTTTGGTACAGTATCGTGCAACAGGCCTGCACACTGTTGCGTATGAACCTCTGGCTCACTGCCAGATGACAGATAGAGTTAAAGGACAGGTTGCATGAGAATTGGTTTTATTTTGAAAGAGTTTATGTCACGGAATATGTGTTTCGAATTGGCAATATGCACAGTCCACTGTCACGCAAGGCATTTATTTTTGGTCAAGGTTGACACTAATGGTTTCCCGTTCATTTTGATTATCATCACCTTTCTAAAAAAAAAAAAAATCCCCTAGTTTCTGTAGAGAAATTAGCAGGAAACAGACAAAGTGTAGTAATCAGAGAAAACGTTTCAATGGAAAATGATGCATGAAGCCCAGTGCAATAAGGCAAACAACTCCATTTTGGAGCCAATAATGACTTTAATATTCCCGTGATGATTTTTATTGTTTCAGTGTTTATGATTAATACTAGGCTATTTATTATTATTATTTTAGACAATTTTATTGCGATTTTTCATTTGTTTAAATTAACGTTAAGGTTAAATATTTGAAAAAGTAACATTTGTACATTTGTAGTTTTGTTTACAAATGCAGGCCTAGTTATTAGGCTGCATTTCCTTTAAGTGACGCAGTAAAGGTTTGCGCCAAATTTAAGGTATTAATTCCTTACTGGGTCGGTTGAAATAGTGTACAGAGCTGAATTTACTGCTGGCAGGAATTGTTTGTATCTTGATCTAATAGCGCCACCGCGAGGATGAAAGTCACACGTGTTAAATATCTACTGGAACTACAACTCCCGTCGGCCCCCTGTGCAGCCGGCAGTACTTCCGCAAACGACCAGCGTTGTTTTGGCGTGAACGCGGAGTGACAGCGTAATGGACGACCCGGCTGTGAAGGCGATCCTGTTTGACTTGGACAACACGCTCATTGAAACGAGTCGCGCCGGTGCGGTGGCGATACACCAGGTGATGTCGAGTCTGCACGTGTTTCGTGTGGCATTTGAAGTCCACTCCCGCAGGCAGTTTGTAACGCCAGCCAAAAAAAACAACAACAACAACAAAAAAACCGTCGACTTGTTGGTAACTTTCTCTAAAAACATGAAGAAACATGTCATTGAATGTGGTCGATTCGGGCTGCTTTAATGACTCAGTTAAGCGACAGTTCAAATAAAAACTGGGCATATGCTGTGTTCAGTACTTCCTGGTCGATTGAATAGCATTTTGTACGGTGGCCGTGAGGGGCGTTTTACATTGTTGTATTGTAAATGTAGGACTGAGATACGACTGCAACCATGACTGTGTCACAGTGAACCAGCTTTGCTCCACAGACAAATTGCAACATTAAAATGCTGCTTACCTATTAATGCATTAACAATAAGCATGCAAATCAATAATATACCACTGTATTATAATTAGGGTATTTACACTTTTGATCTTTGAAATGTATTTTATTGCTACTAAAATGCACTTTTACTGAAGTAGCAGGATTTGTATTTGTAATGGAGTTTTTACATTGTAAAGTTATTACTTTACTTTCACGATATGAATACTTGTCTCCAGGGCAGAATGGGGTTTTAGAGGAAGTCACGAATCCAGAAAAAGTTTATGATCTCTATATTAAGTAACCAGCAACCCTGTGCACATATTTGATCATTTCAACGCATAATGCCTAAAAGTGCTCATCTTTTTTCTTTCTTTTTTACTGCAAAACAATCAGGCGTTGATAGTCATAGAAAATAGGCATATAGGCTTGAAGTACAGTCCACAACAGACCTACTCAAACTCACATGGATCAATGGATAAAGCCCATTTGATATAATCCATGGCCCGCATTAAGATGCCTGTCTGGATACTGTTTCACAGTTTTTGACTTTAACAATTATGGATGTAAACCAGCTATAAGCCCTTCATGTCAGCTTGGAATAGTTTTCATACTATCATAACCAGACTTGTACTGTTTTACTGTTTTCATCTTGTATTTTGCTGTCGGAAATTGATAACATAAAAGAAAAGTACATGGTTAGTTTATCCAATGTATTAATATGTATTAACATTAAGAGTTATTTGTAGCCATTAATTGAGAAGATATTCTGTGCGGACCCCAGTGAACTTCATATCCGGCCCGTTTGTGATTGAGTTTGAGTAGCTTGGTTGACAGAAATAAAATCAAATATGTGATTTTTTTTTATTATTATTATTATTATTATTTTTTAAATGATCTGACTGCTATTAACACTTGTACCTACTTTTATTTATTTATTTATCAGAAATGTATGTTTACACATAGTAGCAGGTTGCTATAACCCAGACTCACTTAAAGAGTCCTCAGTCCCCGGGCTTCTCCCACTATTGACTGTTTGCACTGTTTCAGAAAACCACTAAATTCAATTTTCTGTTTTGCGTGAACCTTCCAGACCAGCGAGCTTTTGAAGACAACGCTGGGCCTCGATGATGAAACCGTCCGCAGCATCTGTGACAAGTTCAAGCAGAAGCTTTTCCATGAGAGCTTTGACCCCTCAGCTGGCAGATCCATAGATGATGTCCGTGTGCATCACTGGGAGGAAAGCCTCGAGGAGACTGTAGGCAGTCGCTCCACGCCCTCTCTGGCAGCTCAGTGCTACTACCTGTGGAAAAACAGTCGCCTGCAGCATCTCTGTCTGTCCCTTGAAGTGTGCAACCTTCTGAAACAGCTGCGCAGCAAATACCAGCTGCTGCTGGTGACCAACGGGGAGACCCAGACCCAGAGAGAGAAAGTGGAGGCCGTCAGATGTGAGGAGTTCTTCGACGCCATCGTGGTCGGGGGAGAACATGCAGAACAGAAACCGTTCGTCTCCATCTTCACGTTATGTTTCAACATGCTGCAGGTGGAGGCCCGGGACTGTGTTATGGTGGGAGACTCTCTGGACACAGATATTCAGGGGGGCTTTAATGCCGGAGTACGAGCCACGGTTTGGATTAGCAGTGCAGAGGGTGTTGTGTCAGATGGTTCAGTGAAACCAGACTACACCATCCCCACTGTGCTGGACCTGCCGCGTATTCTGGCACAACTGCAGTGAGGACAACTGGTGACGACTGAATGATGAGGACTTTCGTTTCATGTGGGATGTTGTGGGTATTTTTTAATTTAAAGATGGCTGTCATGATAATTTTTCAGCTTTCAACAGGGGTACTTTTTTTTATTTTAAAATGATTTTAAACACTAGCCTGGTGCCAGGACACTCGGGTATTGACTATTATACAAAGTGGTGGAAGATCCTCAACTTAAGTACAATTCTTTTTTTTAAAAACATGTACTTTGAGTATTTCTATTTTCAGCTTGTTAAATACTCCACTACATTTCAAAAGGAAATATTTTTTTACTCTGAATGAAAACTACAGTTGCTCTTCACATTATTATTTTCCATAAACCGTTTGTAAAACACAGCAGGTTGTTAAATATTCAAATAAATGATATACTGATGGTAAAGTTAGTTCCACCTCAGTAAAAAGCGACTTGTATTGATTCAAAAGCTCCATCGGTGTCTGAACTCCTTAAGGGAATGTGGCAGAGTGAAGGATCCTCATGATGGGAAGCAGAAGGAGGAGGAAGAGGAGGAAGAGGAGCTAGAGCAGAGTCTGCTAAGTTCATGAAACTTTACTGTAATGTAGCTGTTGGAACCCAGAAAAGACTGTAAATGAAATCTACTCTATCATATGATAAAATATCTATCAGCCAGCCTTAACTTGTGCCACCAGTCTTGTAATATATCAGTCACACTTTCTTTTGATATTTTAGGAAATGTTTCCAATACTATTTGAGGACTTTATCTTTTAATTAGTTATAGTCATACTTTTTCTTAATGGATCGGAATCCACTTAAAGAAGAGAGCAGTGGTAGCACACCAGTTTTATTCAACACTCAGAGTGACTGTACATTAAAAGATTCAACATCATCATACTCACATAGTTGATCTTTTTTGCAAAATCTTGATGAATAAAAAAAACCCTCAACAGGGAAAACATCTCAGCTGGCGGTTCTTACATCGTGGCTTAAACAAAACAAAACCCACAAAAAGAAGTTTGACAGTTTTCTCTGGATTGTGCCCGGTTAATATATAAGCTACGCATCTGTACTTTTCTTCTTGTAAAATTCACTTCACATCTAATTTGACTTTGATGTTCATTGCAGCGAGTTCAGCTACAAAGTAGCGGAAGACATAAGGAACGGACACCGTGTCAATGGAGTCACTTTTCCCACACAGGGTGCAGACAGTCTGGCGGCGGCGCATGGCCGACCAGTAGGGCGGCGGTTTCTCTAACAGAGGCGAGAGGAGGCTGCCACAGTCGACGCACACCTGAGCCACGGAGCGGTCCGAGCAGTTGAAGAGCCGGTCGTGGAGCAAGAACGAAGAGCCGTGAGCCAGCAGGGCGTCTCGCTCCATCTCCCCGAACCGGATGCCTCCCTGGATGTTCCTCCCTCCCACCGGCTGATTGGTCACTTTGTCTCGTGCTCCCGTGGTCCTCACCTGAAATTTGTCAGAGACCATGTGACGGAGCCGCTGGTAGTAGACGACGCCGATGAAGATGTCGGCCTCCAGCTCCTGACCGCTGAGTCCGCTGTAGAGCCGCTCCGTGCCGTAGTAGTTGTAGCCTCCCGCCCGGAGCATTTCACCGAAGTACTCGAGCGCTGAGTTCTCATCGGAGAAGGTGAAGGGCGTGGCGTCGTGGCTCAGGCCGTGCAGGGCGCCCGACTTGCCGGCCATGCTCTCGATGAGCATCCCGATGGTCATGCGAGAGGGGAAGCCGTGCGGGTTGAACAGGATGTCCGGGGACATGCCGGTCTCGGTGAAGGGCATGTCCTCTGTGGGCCACAGGCGGCTCAGGATGCCCTTCTGACCGTGGCGGCTGGCGAACTTGTCTCCGATGGTGGGGTTTCGTGGCACTCGCGTGGTGATGCAGACCCGTTTAAAATGGCCTGATCCAGTGTCGTTGCTGCAGATCTTTATATTGTCGACAACACAGGGCTCCTGGCTCCTACAAACAGAAGAGGAAAAAGTTCAGAATTAAATCGACAATGTTACTGAATTTGGTTTTTTAGACGTATAGATGAAAATAAAATCTTAATTTCAGATTGAAAGTGTGGAGCTGATGATGAACATTATTCTGACTCTTACTTGTAGAAGGTGACGGAGGCCTGGCCTGTGTTGAGGTTGATGTGGCTGTAGTACGGGTCTCCGTACTGAAGTGTCGACCCAATGTGAGGAAGTCCATCCGCGTCCAGCTTGTCACTGACTTTGGGGTCACCTGGCTTGGTCCCAAACACCACGCTGTCTTCTCCCCTCACCTTGTCTGCCAGGTCCACCAGCTCCGTCTTGTAGATGCTTCCGTGGGCAAAGCCTCTCTCCCACGATGACTTGTTCACAATCTAAAACAATCGCAGTGGGTCAGGACTCATATCGTATATTCATTCATGTCAGGAGAGTGGAACTAGGACCGTTGTGTTTTACTCACCATCGCGTCCTCCATGTCGTAGCCTGTGTAGGATATGACGGCCACGATGGCGTTGGTGCCGCTGGGGTAGTTGTCCAGGTTGTAGTGGTCGTACATGTGGGGCCGGACCAGCGGGCTCTGAGGGGTCTGCAGCCGGTACAGCTTGTTGTCGGAGCGATCCATGAACGAGTGCAGGGGGAAGCCCATAGTCTGCTTACCTGAACAGAGAACGAGGTTACTGAAATATTTCAATCTCCACCGTGTGTATGTGAGTGTTAACGGTGGCCTGCGACGTACTCATCTGACACTGGTACATGTTCCTGGGACTCTGGTTGTGGTCTGAGTAGGGGATGAAGCTTGCCACCACACTGAGCATGCTGTGAGGGAAGAGCTCCTGGTGTGTGGTTACTCCTGCTTCAATCTCCTCCTCCAAGATTCCCACATTGATGTAAAGCTGAAAAAAGACAGAAAAAATGTCAGGTGTATACTGTAAATCTCATAACCACCATATCATCTTTTTAAAATTACAATTCAACACGTACCTGTTCAAAGGTGCCGATCAACTCTTGCTTGCCCAGAGCCAAATTTTGTACGGGGCGCACCATGCGGCACGATGTTGTGAAGAGGAACAGGCCGGGATATAAACTGGCCTTTCCTGTTTTAGGAACCAGAACAATCTCTGTCCAGGAAGGCACCTTCTTCTCTCTTAGCACCTGGAAATATTTGTTGTAAACATCAGCTTTTCGCACAAATAATATGGCTGGGTGACACTTTACAAGGGGCGACTGAAGAGATCACAGCACCGTGACATGCACAGAGTAGGAGAAGCTGCAACCTTCCCGACTAAGTAATCCAAGTTACGTCGCTGGAGCAACATCAGCACCTGGGTTACGCAGGTTTTTGTGACTGCTGGTACGTGAACATTCGCTATTTCACATAGATTTTGTGCCCCGCTCTGTAAATCGGCAACGGAGGCCGGAACAGAACGGAATGATTCGGAACGTCTACAGCAATGAAGGAAACAGCTGGGCGAGGTATTGTGACTCGTGTTCCTCTTTCAAGAGGGGCAGGACGTTCAAGACCAAAAAAGGCGCGTCACGTCCGGAGCAACCGGGTGGGTTTTTATTCATTCACAGGGCTGTACTCTGTGAATTCATCCCTCAGGGTCAAACTGTCCACACGGAGCCCTCTGGTTCTCCAGCATGACAACATGTCTGCTCCCAGTGGGTTCAAAACACACAAGGTTCTCACCAGATTTGATTCCCTGTGACGTCTTTCTGTTCCCCAAAAGTTTTAACACAAATTCTGATGGTCGCTCTCTTCTCAAGTTTCAGATCCATTGTGAAATTGCACATGCACACAATGTGTGTAACTCAGGAGCTGATGTTTATCAAGCAATGTAACTAGAAATCCTTCCTCGTGAAGATTATATCTTCTCCCTGCGTCACTCTGGTGCACCGCATTCACACGCAACACCAAGTCTCTCAACTGTTTTTATTGCACCTTGTATGCCTTCTATAGTAAACGTACCTTGAACCTGCGCAGTGAGTCGACCAAAGCTGAAGCTAAATCGGCCTCCACCCAGCCTACAACAGCCCCATCCAGGATCACAGGGTAGCAGTCTGTAAAGGCGAGGCCAGGAGATCCATCCACTGGAGTAACACCTGAGGCAGCAGAGACAGGGAAGATGTTAAACAACACATTTCAACTTACAGACTTCCTTTCGGTCCATTGTGTGTTTGTAGAATTGTTGCCTGGAGTTAGTGCTCACCGAGTGAACAGAGCAGAGCGGGCAGCGACATGGTGGCCAGCGTGGGTGCCACTATTTCACAGCTGGCTGTCATGTGGTTCATGAGTCCACACGGCTCTCCGTCCGGAGTGTGGACCGGACACAGGAAGCCCCAGGACTCGGGCAGCAGCTTACGGACAGACGTGGTCCTCATCTTGGCGAACGCCGCTCCTCTGTGCACGCAGCGGAAGTGCGACAGGTAGCGGATGAAGTTGAGCTTGTCGGCCACGACACACAGGCCCGTGTCCTGCAGCATGCCGAGACCTGTGGAAGGACGGAGGACATTTGTTTTAAACGGATGAACTGAACTTTTGAACCGTAACATGGAGTCACACTCAGCTCAGGTGGCCGCACCTGTCTTGGAGTGGAGGTTCCCAGTGGCCAGCAGATACTCAAAAGGTTTGGTCAAATCGGTGCCCATGTTGAACATCTTCATCACATTTTCATTGAGCAATCTTCCGGTCAGATTGCAGGCTCTTTTGTCAAAGGCCAGCTTCACGGACACCAACCATGCAGTCAACCGCTCCTGTGAAAACAAATCACTTATGACTTCAGATTTAAATGGAAAATTAAACTTGATGTTGCCATTTCAAATGTGTGAACAGAAATGTGCTGCTTTAGTTCAATATACAGTTTTCCACAGAGTGGAAAGTTTGTTGTAAAAAATAGATGATTTCTTCAATAAAAGGGAAAAAACATGACTATAATATTTCTGTAAGGGTTTGATAAAACTGATCCATGACAATACTAATTTAATGTTTGCTTTACCAAGTACTAATAATTCCATCTTTACAAGCTCATGAGAAAGAGAAAGTACAAGCAGTGGTGAGGACTGTTTGAGGGCTCGGACTGTTTGAGGGCTCGGACACGCTGCGTACGCGATGGATCATGTTTGTTGTTAACAGTTTAGAGCAGCAACGCGCCACCTGTGAGAGAAAAGCGTTGCGTCACGCTGCTGTAGCGCTTCATCTGGAATTTCATTGTCTCACCTCTTTTACATGTGATGCACTTCGCTTCCAGTAAGAATAGACATGAAAAAGATCTGCTGATAGTGAGACTGACGTCATACCAGCAACATTACTTAAAACGGACAACTTTTACTGTACTGTCGACGTCTAGGCTCCATCTGAATGTCTAACACATTCTTTCGTGAGTGAGCCGCAGCCAAACAGTGAGGAAGCAGCCAACCACACAGGCAGGCGGTATGTCCCGGGCCCAACTTCAGAAGACTTGCCTTGAGGAACATGAGGTAGAGCTGACCAGGAGTGAGCACCTCCTGACACATGATGCTGTCGGGGTTTTCCTCCATGCACTCATGCTTGGCAAATGCGAAAAGCTTGCGGGTCATGAGACACAGCAGGTAGAACTTCCCCGCGTCGGACTTCAGGTGGATGCAGACACACTCACTGATTTGAACAGAACACAAACAAACAAGTCCTTTTACTAAACGGACCAGAAAACATATTACAGTGTGTTGCTGCGTGTGTCCTGAGAGCTCACTTCAGCAGGAAGTTGGCACACTGCTCGTTAGTGTACCACTCAGGAAGGTTCATCTTCACCCTGAAGCGCTCTCCCAGGTAGTTGAGCACCTTGCGGTGGGTGGTGCAGCCCTCCTCCGAGACTATGCGCAGCATCTCCGATGCACAGGTCTTGTAGAAGGAATTGTCCTCGAGGCCTTTGATCAGCTCCTGGTAGATCTGGAAGTCTGTGAAGTCCACCAGGGCCTGAAGACCACAAGAGAAAATAAGCAGTTATTATTACGGCACCAGAAGAGTTATACTTACTATTGCTGATTATTAGATGTTCTATAATAAATCATGAAAATTGAAATATCACTATTTCAAGTTTCAGCCTGAAGTGCACATGATCACCTCATGGACTGTTGGAAATTTGAAACCCTGACATTAGTTTCTATTTTTACAGTTTCTGGCAGTAATAACTGGTGTCATTGTGATGATTTGAAAATAAAGAAAACAGGGTTAACCCTGATTAATACCTTCAGTGCAAAGCCTAGTGGGAGGAAGAAGAGCTCCTTCTGGTAGATGAAGTTCAGCATCACAGTCCCGTTTTCCAGATAATGTAGGTTCATGTTGATTGCTGTGTGCTCTTCTCTCACACAGCGCATAGAAATACCTGTGAGAAGAAAAATATGATGACGTCCATCTTAATAAACATGCAGCTCTAATTGTTTAAGTGAGAGTCGTTTACACCGTGACTGTACATTATCTTTAAGGTTGTATTTACCATACTGAGTGTACCCCTGACCCCTGCTCTTCCACTTGGGTCGTGACATGACGATCGGATAGTTCCTTCTCGGCATTATCAGCATACGGATAACCTTCTCAATTCCATTCACGATGAAATAACCTCCCATTTCCTGTGTAGTTAAATGGAGTTTGAACAACAATCAGTAACCGGGTTGCGATTAATTAATACCTGCTCAGTTTACCAGAGGAACTACCAAACCCACCTCTGCCTCCTCACGGTGCTCTACGAGCTGCTTCGGAGACATGCCGTGCAGGTTACACAGCTTGGACCTCACCATGATTGGCAAGTGACCCAGGGACTGCTTGATGACGCCTTTGGGAATTCCGTTGACCGCCCAGTTGACGTCTGCCTGAGAGGACACGCATCCAATCAAAGCTCTGACACATGTGTCATCATGTCAGGAGGTCAGCAGTGAATTGGAAGAATAAAGCAGGTTTATTCTTGTCTTACCACGAGCTTTCCTCTGTAAGAACATCGTCGCCCCCTGCACTCGGCCGGGAACACCTTCATCTCCCTGCAGATGGACCCTTTGGCCACCACCGGGTTGAAGATGGCGGCTTCAACAAACGTGAGGCTGATCCTCTCATTTTTGAACGTGAACTCCAGCGGCGGGATGGCCTGAGGAACACGTCACGTTACAGGAAACTTTACCAAAGAGAAGACGCAGGCCGAGCATGACTGCAACTAAACCGAGTTGTCAGAGCAGGAACAGTGAAGGTGGAATTGATAACAGTAATAAGACGTTCATCTGGTTCCCCTGTCTGTTTGCTGTGCTTTCTGGGTCACTTTGAGCCATTCTTCATTCACCCTGCTTCCCCTGTGGTTCTGGATTTTAGGTGAAAATGGCTGCTGTGAAAAAAAGCTGTTCACATAATGACCAAAGAAAAGGCAGCAGCAGGGACTCCTTTATTTGCTTTCACTGAATGTCTTAGATGGTCGACAAGCAATTTATATTAAATATAAAATTATATTTAATATAAAAAGTTTTGAGCTTTTAACATTAAAGATATAAGTACAATGTATGCTACCTGTTAATTTTCAAACTGCAGTCCACTTTAAAAAGTTAACATGACTTACATGAGTCTCAACTGACATTAACTTTAAGAAAAGCCACTGTACTTGGAGGTTAGTAATGACCTTATTATATTAGTGTTATAATCTACTTAAGTACAAGTTGATGTACTTGTACTTTACTTGAGTATTTCCATTTAATACAAATGTATACTTCCACCCCACTAAATCTCAGAGGCAAATATTGGACAAGTTCCTGCACTACATTTGTTTGACATCTTTAGTTACTTTTAAAATGACAGGTGTTATACTGTTCCTGCTAGTATCAACTACGAATATCTAAATTTAGTGATTTTGAATTTGAATGTTTCTGATAAACTGAAGGATTAGATGTTCTTTTGTGGGCTGAGAAAAATCCTCTACTTTTTAAGGTCAATTAACTATTTCAAAACCCACTTGGATTTTCTGGAAGATGCTCTGTTTTTCTGAGGTTTTCAGAGATACATGGTTCTTACAAAACAGAAACACAGAACCTTATGAAATATGAAGCATCACTGTAGATACAACTGAACAGCAGTGCATAAAGTAGTTCAAATAAGCACAAGACAACAGCATTAAAACGCACATAAATTCAATAGTAATATTAATTTTTTTTAAAAACATCACATATGGTATAAAACACTGACAAGGAGCATTTACTGCAGAGTGTGCACTTTTGCTTACTTTAAATACACTTTGTTGACAATATGTACACGTTTTGCTTAAGTTTAAAAAGCAGGACTTTAACTTAACATTGGAGTATTATCATTACTTGAATACTTCTTATATTGTTGACAACTTCGTGAAGAGAGAGTTTGACTGACCTGCACGAGGCGGGTCAGCCCGTCGGTCATCGCCTGGTCAAAGGACTCGATGTGAGCTTTGGTCAGGTCCTGGACAGCAGCGTGCTGCGTGTCCTTCAGCTCGCCAAACCTTCCCTCCGTCAGGTTCTTCAGACTCGGAGCTTTGGGCATTTTACTCCACTTCATTGAAAAGTCCATGGTGCTTGTTTACCACATGGGCACACTGACACGGGAAGTGCATATCACTTACACCGGAAAGGAAGTCTTCTTCTGCTGCTTTAATGCTGGTTTAACTGCAGGATGCATCTCTTTTGATGCTGTCAGCGCCATCTGGTGGTGTCCGTTAACATTTCTGTTGTGTATTTCTTACGTCATAATAGCCGCTGTATATTCTGCATATTGAGAAATGTAGAATTCTTCATTTTAATCGACGTGTGCTCTGATTAGTTTCAAAGTAAAACTGCTAAAGGTGATTATGCAACTACTGTGATGGATTTAAACTTATTAGAAATATAAAACACAAAAAAAGACAACCAAATTATTTAACATAAAGTTTTTACGAGTTGTTTAAACTTATCAAAAAAATAAGTTATTCCATAGAATTAATTAAATAATAAGTACCATTGCTCCTGTCCTCCAGGTGGAGGCGCTGTTGGACCAACATACAGCAGCGGTTTTAATGGAAAAGAGAAGCTCGATAATGAGTGTTGAAGGTGCTGGAAGATGTAAAGTGTTGGTGTTTGATGGTGTGTGTTGTCCCAGTAGTTTGTAGAAGAGTATAAAAGACTGGGTCCCGCTGTATTCCTCAGGCTGCACTACGGCGTCTATTCACAGGCGCGATCCCACTACTGAGCGGCACGGGGGCTTTGACCTGCTCCGTTTCCGACCTGGACCGGTGCACCCCTCCTTAGACGACCTGGTGGTCCCGGGCTCCCCCAGGAGAACCATATCGATACCGAGCTTAGCGCGGACACCCGATCGGCACAGTCCGCTGCAGCGCAGAGCTCCTGAGCTCCAACGATCCTCCAGCCTCAGCCTCCCGGGGACTTGGATTACAGGCGCGCGCCACCGCACCCGGCGAAGGAGCTCTTCATTCATACCGAGTTTGTGCTTTTATTAATGTGACGTCATGAGGGAGCACGCGCCAGCGGCATCTGGCGACGTAAAGAAATCCTGCAGGTGAAGTGTTGAAGGCTGATCATTGACTGAACAACTTTACAGATTGTTCACAAATAACGTTGAAACTTTATAACGTTGAATCCTGCAGACATCAGTCAGTAACAAGATTGTAAGATGGAACATATTTCAATGTTTTAGGTCCTCAATGAGGCTGTGACACTTACAGTAGGCTATATCACACACATATACTGTTTTAATGCCAGATAGGAGATTTCAATACTTTAACAACATGTAATATTGCAGTATATATGCGTGTGTATATATATATATATATATGAAGTATACAGAGTCGTCCTTGTGTCTGTCTTCTTGTCTTCTAACTTAAAACCACACGTATTAAATTGGCAGGTTGTTGATAAAAATACTATTATAATGGAAACAAGTCAAAATCTTCCAACGAGGTGTATCAGAGGAGAATCAGGTCTCACCTGCTTTTATTAAAAGATAAAGAACCTCATCAAAAGCAACTCAAGCAACCAAACAATCCTCATACAAGGCCCTCATTAACCGAAACAAGTCCCTCATACAAGATGTTATACAAGGTGGTTTGAAGGCCATTAAAACATCGGACTTTATAGAAGCACAGAAATGCTAAAGAATAAATGAATATACAGTCAAATAATTATGAATAAAATCAACTGATTAGATGATAAACTTTCAGACTCAAATATCTGCTTGAGATCTAGAGACTGTAAAGGCCAAAGCACATTATTCCATCTTTTTTTTTTTACCTGATAATGAGATAATTAAGGTGATTACACAAACTGATATGTAACTATAGCAACCAAATTAAATGGCCTGACATAATATTTGGGCTGAATGAGTCTTTAAAACTTTACAAATTTCTTCAGGAAAAACCTTCACACGCATCCTGAGGAATAAACAATCCCAGTGCTGTCTTAGTTTTAAAGTGTTGACTAATGGCTTCATTACAGATCAGTGATAATGTATAATACAGGCCGACATGAGTGAAGCAGCAGTGATGGTGTGACTGGTGTCGTTGCTCCTGTCCTCCAGGTGGAGGCGCTGTTGGACCAACATACAGCAGCGGTTTTAATGGAAAAGAGAAGCTCGATAATGAGTGTTGAAGGTGCTGGAAGATGTAAAGTGTTGGTGTTTGATGGTGTGTGTTGTCCCAGTAGTTTGTAGAAGAGTATAAAAGACTGGGTCCCGCTGTATTCCTCAGGCTGCACTACGGCGTCTATTCACAGGCGCGATCCCACTACTGAGCGGCACGGGGGCTTTGACCTGCTCCGTTTCCGACCTGGACCGGTGCACCCCTCCTTAGACGACCTGGTGGTCCCGGGCTCCCCCAGGAGAACCATATCGATACCGAGCTTAGCGCGGACACCCGATCGGCACAGTCCGCTGCAGCGCAGAGCTCCTGAGCTCCAACGATCCTCCAGCCTCAGCCTCCCGGGGACTTATTATTCACAAATAACGTTGAAACTTTAAGCACCAATTTATAATGGAACATATTTTACATCTTCACTGAGGACGTAACACACAGACATGCACATTGTTTGAATTCTTTGGAATTGCGGGACAAAAAGTAGTATTTGGGTGGAATAAGCCTTTAAAAAGTGTAACCTATGGTATAAATATTTTTTAAAAACAAGAACAGTATAGCAATGAAACAGCTGACAACAATTAAACAATTAGCATAAGTAATCATTTATGTTTTGGGTTTTTTCAGGAAAAAATATTAAATTCCTTTATCAATGATGTCAATTATTGAATTACGGAGACCATATGATTACCCGAAAAGTTAATAAGTAGTAAATTCAATCATTGAAATAATGGTGACTTGTAAACAAAAATGAAAGAAGATACATTAATCCCAAACAAATGTATTTTTTTTTACAAGAACCAAAAGCTTCTTCCTCTCTTCTTTCTCTTCAACTGATTTGAGTTGTTCAACTAATTATTTTTTGAAATTTCAATAAAAAAATGGTTTAAATACAGTAACTGACCTATCAAAGTCCAGCCTCAGACCACCACAGAATTAAACCAGTCCAGAAATAAAAAGTGCACTTTTATTCCAGGGTTTTTGTATCATTAGATCAAAGTCTACATGTTTCAGTGACCCTGCATATTCTGAATGTTACCCACAGTCACAAAAGTGAGCTGCATTCACAGTCCAGGAAAAACAGGTGTCCCTCAGCTTGTGCAGTGTTGCTTCAAAGCCAGAAATATGTATTAGAGATACACCCCAACATTTTGGATGAAGGACAGAGGCTTGATGATAGTAATATGTTTTTATTCTACTAATATTGTTTCTGATAAGACAAATGTTCATGCAAGAGTTCGGATAAAACATCACCTAACAAAAACACAGCACACATCCCTCCGAGTTTGTAGTGTTTGCCAATCGATCGACCAGATTCCAGCAACTACAAAACATTAGTGACACAGAAAATACATCAGAATTTTTATCTTTGGTAAAGATGAGGACGTAGAAATATAAAATACATGAGAAAAACATGATCTGATGTGCAAAGAAACTCTGGATAAGAGAGCATGACATCATTGAATTGAACAGAGGTCTTGTAATGAATGAGGCCTGTTCACCACAGTACAAAGAAATGAAGGTGCTTTTAAATACTGGAGGTCCATTGCTTTTTTTTTTTTTTTTTTTTAAATCAATATGCAATTCCCTCTAAGGCACCCTTCCCTTTGATGGACGTTTCCCTACAAATTGAATTCGAAAACAATACCGATAGTTTGTTTTTAAGACAAACCCATTTACTACTTTCATTAACTTCCTCTCAAACGTTCAAACATGAATCAACCTGCACGGCTCTTTCATCTCGTGTCCTCAGAGACTGGGATTAGGACATCCCGGGAATTAGTCCATCTCTGACATTCAGCCACTTACACCCCCTTCATTCTTCAGAGTCTTCTTGTAAACAGTGATAAAAACAAAACAAATAAATGCTGACGGTTTCCCTTAACTTATGTTACACGCAACATGGCAAGCGAAGTCTCGCATGTCTGAACGGAGGTTAAAAGAACACAAAATTATGACACGATGACACACATCCTCCAAAACTGAAGCCCGAACGATATATATTGACCTCGATACACGTGCACAAGTATCAGCACACATGTTGGCTGATATGAAAACTCTTTTTACAGAACATAATGAAGAGAATGATGATTGGGGTGAATTAGAAATTGCCCTATCAGTGTTTTTCTTTATATAGTTATTTATAATAATTAAATTCCCAGTGTAGTTTACTGCTTCAGTGCACTGATGCAAACTGTTTCAAAGCCTGTCCCAATTACACGATTTTGACACAAGTGTCAAAATGTTTTACAACATCATTTGATGAGTCATTGCAAAACACGAGTTAATTTATACTGTACCTACAGAATATATTTAAAGAATATCGGCCAATATCAGAATTTTCTTGAGTCTCTAATCTCGGCATCAGCCCCAAAACTCCAGTATCGGTCGGGCTCCAACTAAAACCACATACAAAGACATAATTTGAAGTGCAGATGAAACGCGGCATTTGTCTCCTCGATGTGCGGCCGTCAGACATTTCAAGCTATCCGAGGAGGGAAAAACTAGACCTAACAAACATTTCTAACAAACATAAAATAGCGCTGACGCGAGTCATGTTGGATAGATACACCTCTAAAGGTGTCGTCTACTAAAGAGATTTAGTTACAAAGAAACGGCAAATATTTAAGGACCCTGTGAAACAAGACAAAAAAAAAAGAAGATAAAACGCAACGCTGCTAAATGTGAAACGAAGAGTGTAGAAAGCACCGTGTGCTCGGACGCACTCGGCGCTACTGACTTTTCTTTGGTAATGACGGCATGTTTTACAGACCAGTGTGTGAAGCGTGGAGTTGGATATTTTAGCCTTCCTCTGCTTTGTTATGCTTTATAGTGGCGAGTCAGTTTCATTTCAAGGGGTCTTTAAACGCTTTGAACAACCAAAAAGACACTCTGTACAGTCTACTCTACTTTCATATCAACAGTTCAGGAACAAAACCCACACAACACTTCACAATGACAGTCGGGTTTTTCATACATCAGAAACAAAACATAGACTTCACGGCAGTTCTTCTCAGCAGACGGTGCTGTTGGGGGGGCTTGTATGCTACATGCTGTCACACAAACATGCTCTTTTCTGAAGTAATTCACTAAAAATTTGCTCGTAGCAGAAGAACTTTTGGGAGCTCTCGTTTCCCTCTTTCCTCTCTGCTACCGTGAGGTGAGCGGAGTTTGTAGGGACGGACTTAAACCTGGCTTTTCTTGGGAGACGGTCTCCCTGCTCACTTGTGGCACCCAGCTGCCTTGAATGTAAATAATATGTCGCGTCCACATGGTCAAGTGAGGAGGAATGTTATCGTTCAAGGCAAACCTTGACATCTTGAATGTTTGGCTCATCAGACACATAAGGTTAGTATATTAGTCATGATAATGTTTAAACAGCTTCTTGATCACTGTTAGCCCTCCTCATTCAAACTAATTGGTCATGGTGAAGCAATAAAAAAAAAATTTAAACAAAAGTGGTTGAATAAACAAGAACCGTGTCTGATGAGAAAACAGCACTCAAAACTCCTCACGTTCCCTAAGATCTCACATGTCAAGTTTAATACTGTTTTTTGTGGACTGATTTCGACCGCGCTGATTTTTTTTATTTTTTTTTCATGAGCAACAGTGCAAAGGCTTATAGAACAAGTACGAGTCACTATAACAGAGCAAGCTAACTGGCAGTCTTTTTAAGGGAGCGTGGTTGGAAATGTAAGGCACTACAGTCTCGGGTGGAGCGTCTCTGCATCCTTCCCACCTCCGTTCAGCTGCTCGGGGAGACACTGGAGGTGGAGCTGAGGGAGGATGGAAGGAGGTCTGTCCTCACTCAGAAACTCACAGGACGTTTACAGGAACACTTCATCGCCATCCTCACATTCGTAATATGCATAATCAAGCAGAGCAGAGATCACTTCTGCACTTCAGTGAATTCCCTCGTGAATTATGGGGAATTCCACGTGTGCTACTTCTCGGTTGCGGTTCGGGAGTGAGGACAGAGCGTGGAAGAAGCTTATAGCGCACAAAGAGACGAGGGGGGGCCTTTGTGCGTGTGCTCACAGTCGGGTGAAAGGACCCACGTGAAGAGGCCCTCTCAGTTTGGGGGAGGAGCAGGAGTTGGTGGTGAACATGGAGGAGGGGGAGGAGGAGTAGGGTGAAGAGGAGGCAGATGAGGAGTCGCTGCCGCTGCTCAGGGTGAAGACGCTGGAAATGGCCACATCCACAATACCTTGACAAAGTTCTGGATATAGTTTCCTGGAGGAGGAAAAGGACAGTAGAGGTGTTCATGTATGTGAATCTGATTTTTTTACATTTCAGAATCTGATCTTCTTGATAGACTGTCCACATTATATTTTACAAATGTTCAGATCAGATCTGATCACCCGGGTGGCAATCCTCTTTTCTTTTTTTTTTTTATCTTATCCAAATTGGTTGCCATAGTTATGATACTGCACCCGGAAGTAGAATTACTTGAAATAAACAGTCTGTTCTGCAGCTGTTATCGTTAGTTCGATGTGAAATCTTTACATATTTCTAAATGGAAAAATAACTGTGGTAAAGACAGACACAACTGATGCTGAGAAAGGAACATTTGATCATAAGTGGTACTGACTGTGCGCAGGCTGGAGCGCCATTGATCTCAATGAGCCAAACTTTGAAGCTCTCGTCCACCATGAAGTCGAACCCAAAGAGCTGGAAGCTCTGGTAGGACAGGTGCTTGGTGCTGATTGCAGGCTCAATACACGTCAGACAGCTCCTGTGAAACCAGACACAAAAATCGTCTCAGATCACCTGGCTGTTAAAACCAAAACAAGGACAACTTCATATCACATCCGACACGACGCACTTAACGAGGAACACATTTCAGGGGTGAGGTCATTGTTGAAATGAGCAGACTTCTACTGTCTTCTAGAAAGGATAATGAAAAGTAAAAATGCTTCCTGCTCAGGTCTTCTCCCTGTAAATGATGATAGGAGGTACTTAATAAACATCAGTAGCAACTCAGCGACTTACATTAAGATATGAGACAGCATCTGCTAATTAGTATCAAACACCAAATGCAGCTGAGCTTACAGGGAAGCTCATGAGCTTTTCAGGTATTTGACAATAAACCAAAGTAACGGAGAAAATTTGATATTATCAATCCTGATAATGATGCTAAATTAGTTAAGAGAGCTGCAACAACTTTCATCTCAGGGTCTAATCTAAAGATATTTCACCATCATCCATCAATATTAACCTCATCGCGGCACTAAAGGAAAACTCAGGGGATCCCCAAAGATAGCAGGATTCAAACGTCTGTCCAACATCTCACAGCAATTCATCAAAGCTGTTGAGACATTTCAGTCTGGACCGAAGGCGTAAAATTACCTGTGTGGTCCTAAACGTAAACCGAAAGCGAGCAAACTAGTAATTACTGCTGAAACTGGGTTATGTTTGGTTTTGTTTTATTTTATTTTTCCTCAAGAGTCCCATAAAAGTCCCACAATTATCAGGATATTCTTTTTGGCGTGCAGCAGAAAACTTCTCATGTATTTACAAACTGAAATCAGCGGTTTTCATATTCACCAAAAGTCCTCAAACTACAACGCAGTTTGTTTGTATCCAGCTATCTAGAGGAGTGAAATGTACTGCCCAACTAATTTAAAGTAAAGAAGAATATGTTGTTTATTTAAAATGTCTACAAGGACTGATCTTACAGTTTTTTTTCTGTAAAATAAATATGCTCCTCTTTCTATTTGCGGTGGAACACAGACTGATCTTTCAATCTGAAAAGCGCGATGCCTTTCAGTGCGTTCAGTTTGATATTAGAAAGCAACGCTCTCCTTTTTCTTTGGTGAGATCTAAAAATAAAATCAGCAACACAACCGATGAAGACCTACTTTATGATCTGCTTGATCTGAGGTAATATGGAGGCCTCCAGGGTGACGTTGTGAGTGTTCAGCAGGTACAGTCTGAACTCGTCGAAGAACATCTCGTTCCCCTCCTCGTACCGGCCGTAGTTCTGCGACTGCTCCTTCTGGATGCAGTGGTTGGTCAGGTGGCTGGTCGTGTCCTGGAGGTCCGAGCTGTTGTAGGGCTCCGAGGAGGTCCGCAGCACGCCCTCCCGGTATAAATAGATGTTATACTGATGGTCCACCACCACCCAGCTCCTAGCAGCAGCAGCAGCAGCACAACAGAAAGAGCTAAGTTACAAAGTCCAGATGCACCAGCAGCTTCTCTGTAGGGTTTGCTTCTGCATTAAAAAAAACACCTGCCTGATGTCAAACTTCCGATGTCCCGGCTCCAGCAGCAGCGGCTTCTCCAGGTACTTCTGAATAACATGAACTTGTCCCTGATTGTCAATGTACTCCAGCAGCTGATTAGCATCGTGGGATATCAAAATACCAGCACCTGTTGCAACAAAAACATACATGTGTTGAGCTGCCACTGAGGCCACATCCTCAGTTTAGGACACAACACTGAAGTCAGCTTCCAGTTCGATTCTTCAGGAGAAAGTTAAAGGCAACCTGACATGCGGCTCTGAGCAACTGTCTGTCTGTCCTAGTCCTGGTAAATAATACAAGCAGTAGGTGGCATTAAACAGTATTAAACAAGGGAAACTATTGCATTTTACAAAGCTTGACTTTTCACAACCAGAAAACATGTCATGTTTTATGATAATGATCTAAGCAGAAATGAAAAGGAAAATGACCGGCTGAGGCCGACAAGTATTTAAACGGTCGAAAAAATGGATACAAGATTTTACCTTTAGCTCCGGCGGAGGACTTGGCTATCCACACCGTACCCTCCCCACTTTCCTTTTTAGCATGATAGGAGGCCAAGAAAACTTCCCGCTCATCTGTCTTGGGGTTGCTCTTCAGATGGCTGATGCCGTTGGTAGCTGGAGCCACAGGCGTTTTGAAGTTAGTGGGATAGATGATGTAGGACTCTGGAAACCAGTTACTGGAGTCGGACAGCTCTGGGCTGGTCTTTATTAACCTAATGGAAAAGAAGGAAATGATCAGCTAATGCAATCCCCACCTGAATAATTTACTCACAGACGAGTGAATTAGTGACATGAAATGAAGGCATCACAAGACATTTATAGATTTTCCATTGAAGAAACAGATACACACTTGACCAAGGAGGCCTTCCTGCACAGCTTGTCTGCCCCTCTGTAGTAATTCACCAGCTGCACCAGTCCTGGTTCATGTCCTGGAAAGTCAGAGTGAGGAAATGATCAAATCAAACATCCACACACACACACACACACACACACACACACACACACACACACACACACACACACACACACACACACACACAGGCCAGACTGCACATCTTAAATGAGAGAGTCAGTGTTCCCACAGGATGCAGCCCTGCAGTCTCATCCCGAGTGGGCGGACACCAAACACAGCACACACAAACAAACAAACAAACAAACAAACATCATTTACCCAGACGTCCGAAGGGCAATCTGTTCCGTTCCCCGAGCATCAGGTTGAATCTGGGGTTGTCTCTCTTCAGCCTCTTCCATTGTCCAGTTGAGAGAAGGATTTTGGAAACTTCCGCATAAACAGTGCTGTTGTCGTCCCGGGTAACAAAAGTGTACATCGGGGTATTCATCGCGCCACATAGACTACAAAGGGAAGTGTATCATATAAAAAAAAAATAATAATAATAATAATAAAAATTATATATATAACGATTCAGCGGCTAAATAAGTGTAAATAGCTATTTGTGCGGCTGTCTGGTTGTCACTGCAGCAGACAGACTGATCAGGGTTATCTCCTCCGGCCGTGCCATGATGATGATGAAGATGATGATGAGGAGGAGTCAGTCATAGCCACTCAAACTGCTGCTCCGAGGCTCCGATTCAGCAGTCTGGGGTTAACACGTATTTACAGAAAACACCATTACATGTGAATGACTGCAGCATCATAGACCTCGGCGCTCAGGGTTCCTCCAGCGTCCCCAGACCAGGGTGTGACCGACCGACCGACCGACCTCCTACCGGCTCCCGGTCCCGTCTGGGTTCACGAACATCGCGTCTCCGGTTGAGCTAACGCTTCAGCTAACGGTCTGCGACCCCTGCGAGCTGTTGTCCACGGGAAGTCTTCCGGTCCCCGTCCTCAGAGACAGCGACAGTAGTAGTAAACAGTGGGCTGCGTGAAACAATTGAATTGTTAGCTGCACAGCATCACAAACACAGTCTATTCTCCCACCGGCGGCGGCGGCGTGTGCTTTATTCTCCGGAGCTGAGCAGCAGCCGCTGTCATCCACTGTCGACGGCACGAACACGAAGCTCCCCGGTTGTGGTTAATGTAGTTTACGTCTTCTCTGATATCACGGATAGTTGACGTTGAATCGTTTCTTATACGCCATAACTCCAAACACACACACCTTTAAATACAATGTACATGTGAGTTTACTTTCTTCAAATTATTTCTCTCGAATTCAGTGTTTGATTGGATTTTTTTAATATTGTGAGAACTACATTTCCCAGAATACAGCGCGGGACAGTGACCATTTCGTACCTGTAATTGTTTCGCGTGTTTTGCCCACAAGAGGGCGGTGTCGACCTCAGTGTCAGCAAGCACAACCTGAGTCCCGTTGCAACCTCCGTCCGGAGAAATGAAACGTTTAAACCTACAGTCTGCGGTCTAAACTCAAGAAAAAGGTCCCCACTGTGTATGAAAGTCCAGTTCTTTATAATTCACTCATATTTATCAAGACGTTGTTTTTTTATGAAGTGTTATAATACCACACTAATAGACGTTGACCGGTTACTGGGCGGAGCCGGAGAATAAATGGAGCACTCCCTTCTTGTGCCCCGTCCCAATATGTTCAAAACGGTTTTTTGCTTCGGTTTTTCTTCCTCATTGTTACGATGCTTTTATCTTACGTCAACGAGCTTAATTTAAAAGAGATAATTATGAGTTGTTTGCGCCGGTTTTCCTGTATTTTATAAACGCCCTGCTGAAAAGGCACTAATGTAGGTTTTCTGATACCGAATCGGAACGAGACAGGAAGTCGGCAGGAAGAAGAAACCGGTGGCGGGAAAAGGCGCTGATCTACACGGCGAGTTAAACTTCCAACAAGTAAACATTGAGTCTGCTGAAGTTGTTAGCGGCGGGGCACCTTTTTATTTTGTCATAATATAATAAGAAGATACCACTGATAGTAAGTGACGTCCCTCACACTCAGTGCCGTGGCTCGTTGTGGGCTGCCGGGTGTTGTTAGTAAGCAAATTAAGCAGGTCCGGTCCATAGAGGACGTGATGGAGGCAGTCAGCTGGAGGAGAACCTGAAGTTAAAGGAACAGTGCAGCAGCGTTTGTGGTGAAAGTCTCTGTAGTAAAGCCACATATCCATTAAACTTGATAATTAACTTTTACGAGTAAACGTAGTAATTAGTAACTACTCGTAACTTGGAGGCAGTTGTTTTGTTCTCCGTGGTCTGGAGGAGTTTAGTCAAAGTAAGCTTTTTGTATAGAGGTAGTATATCATCTGGTTCATGGAGAATAACAAAGCCTGCTTTCAAAACTGAAGGGTGACGTTAAAAACGTTCATTTTCCAGGCAGAGGAGGAGACAACGACGAAAGATTGACCCATAATTCTGCCACAAAGGACACAATATTTCAGCCTCTGCTGTTTGAATTGTGATTGTGCTTTATTTTAATCTGTTCTTCGGAGTCCCTGAACACTACGCAAGTGCAATACTGAATCGCTGCAGGGTCCTGGTGTCAAATGTAAATACGTACTGCTGAATGTGATGCAATGAGCGCTAACTTCCTGTGTGTATGGGTCAGGAGTGATGTGATCCTTGGCTCTCACTGAGGTCATGTATTTTTAATAACTCTGGTCCCCTCTCCTTCACCAGGCTGGAGCAGGCCAGGCATGAGTGGCGCACACCTGGACGAATGGCAGAGGAGGTCCTTTGACATTTCATCTGGCAACTGCACACCTGAACAGACGGCCGATGCCTACCGGGCCCACATCCTCTCCATTCAGTATGCATGGGCAAACTCCCAGCTCTCTCAGGCCGGCATGGCCAGCCTGCTCAGGACCTACTCGGAGCGCTACGCCGCAGTGCTGGACTCGGACGACCCCCGCACCGGCCTGAACAACTATGCGGAGAGCGCGCTCCATCTGGCCCGCAGTCAGAGGAACCACAGCGACAAATGGGAGTCGTCCCTCACCATGGAGAGTGTGCTGGAGCTGCCCAGCGTGCAGAAGATGATTCAGGCGAGAACAGCGGGGGGGGGTTTCCGAGTGGCACCAGCAGATGTTAACGTACCTGTGGGACATGAGAGCAGAGGCAGCTCCCTCTCTGCTCCCTTTACCGGCGTCAGGTCAGAGGCTGCATTGTTTAAAGCTGGAGGACCACCGCAGCCGAAATCAGAGGTCAACAACACTGCCAGTAATCCTGCAAATATTCCTGACGAGAGGCCGCGAGGCTCTGATGGGGTCTCGGGGAATCCAAATTTATTCTCCCGACTTCCGGCCCGGCCACAGTCTGTGTTCAGTCATCCTTTAGTTCCACAGGTAAACCCGGGCCCTGCAGGGGCCACACAGAACCATCAGTCCTCTTTCTTTCCCACTTCCAATCAGTGCAAGCGGAAGAATTTCTACAGTCCAGACGGAGGTGACGGAGGCAGGGGGCACCACGGAGGTCAAGGTGCCGCTGACCCGCGAGCCGGGAGCAACTTCAAAACGGCTCGAGAGCAGTTCATCGTGGACCAGCAGAAAAAACAATCCCATCAGCCCCAGAGAGGGCCGACACCTGGCATGGCCGCCACTGTGAAGAAGTCTCTGGGTGCTAACAGGCCTCGAGGTGCTTTTTCTAAATTTGTGTCACCCATCCCGCGACAGGAAGAGGAAGAAAGTGGTAATTCCAATCAGGAGCCTCAAATCCTGGACGAGCGGCTGAAAAACTTTGAGCCGAAGATCGTCGAGCTGATCATGAGCGAGATCATGGACCACGGGCCTCCTGTTGCCTGGGACGACATCGCAGGCCTGGAGTTCGCCAAGACCACCATAAAGGAGATTGTGGTTTGGCCCATGCTGCGACCCGACATCTTTATAGGCCTCCGTGGTCCCCCCAAAGGCATCCTGCTGTTTGGACCCCCGGGCACTGGGAAAACTCTGATAGGAAAATGTATTGCTTGTCAATCAGGTGCCACCTTCTTCAGCATCAGCGCTTCATCACTCACATCCAAGTGGGTGGGCGAAGGAGAGAAAATGGTGCGAGCCCTGTTTGCCATCGCCCGCTGCCACCAGCCTGCTGTCATTTTCATTGATGAAATCGACTCCCTGCTGTCGCAGAGGACAGACGGGGAGCACGACTCATCACGCAGGATCAAGACAGAGTTCCTGGTTCAGCTGGACGGGGCTGCCACGGCAGATGAGGACCGCATCCTGGTGGTGGGAGCCACCAACCGGCCCCAGGAGATCGACGAGGCCGCCCGCCGACGCCTGGCAAAACGCTTGTACATCCCGCTGCCCGAGGCGGCCGCCCGACGGCAGATAGTGACGAACCTCATGGCCCGGGAGAAGAACCAGCTGAGAGAGCAGGAGCTGGAGAGCGTGGTGACGGCCACGGGGGGCTTCTCCGGGGCCGACATGACTCAGCTGTGTCGAGAGGCAGCGCTGGGGCCCATACGCAGCATCCAGCTCAGTGACATCGCCACAATCACTGCAGATCAGGTGCGACCAATCCTCTACGGCGACTTCCAGGAGGCCCTGAGGACTGTACGACCCAGTGTGTCAGCGAAGGACCTGGAGCTGTATGAAGAGTGGAATAAGACCTTCGGATGTGGACGTTAAACTTGGCTCATTCGTCATCTTCTGCTGTTCAAGAAAATACTTCTAAAGATCTTAAACATGCTCTTTATTCCACACAAAGCACATCGAGTGGGTGGACAAACTAACAGAAGCACTATCGTCTCTAAATGCAGAGATATGTGTTAGATTTCATTACACCGAGCCGGTGTTTCTATTAATTTGCCCACCTGGTGTGTGTCCAACAGTTTGTTTTAAATGACACAGTTAATCTACACGATCAGATGGATATTTTGTGACCCATTAACATCCCTCCTTCTGTTCAGCCCGATGGAGCTTAGAGAGGTGTGTGTGTGTGTGTGTGTGTGACGCAGCCGTACACTCATGCTGAGACCGTTTGTTCTCACCACAGTCTGCATCCGAATGACTTTCAGGCGTTTGTAATGGCCACGTTGTTTTTTTGTTCACACTGATTCTCCTGTTGCTTTGTGATTTGGTGGAAACATAACTGTGTTCCAGACGGAAGCGGAGAACTTTCTAGCAATTTGCATCCTTTTTTTTTTTTGCAACACTTCAAGGATGAACATTCAGTATGTTTATCATTCTTTTCCAGAGTTATTCTCACCTGTTTCATGTCCAGCAGGTAAAGACTTAACCTTTTGTCATTAGTTGAGTTTGTTTCAGTTGATTGCATGGCCTGAATTGTATTTATAATAAAACTCTCATATCTGCAAAAGTTTGTTTATGTGTCATAATTGAAATACAAGCAGTAAGTGGATGGATGGATGGGTACAGAGAGAGATACTTAAATCGATACTTAGATAAATTGATAGAGGCCTTATTCATCCATTTATCCAGTAGACCATATATATATAAAAATACAGTTAAAAGACATAAATAAATTAACAATTAAAATAAACAACCAACAAAAGTCATGGTAATATTTCAATAACAGGGCTGAGAACAGAAGGATTACTAAAAATCAATCCATCAATAAACAAATAGATGAAAAAGTAAACAGAGTTCCTTAAAGTCCTGGAAGTCATGACTGAGCTGATGCACAGTCCAACCGAATGAGGAGACGGAGATCAGAGACAGGAGAGGAGCGGGACAAGCAGCTGTCCAGGTCATGAGTCCCTGGCTGAGGTGTTGTAAAGCCGGATGTTTGTAGGTAAAAAAAAAGGTCTAAACCTCCCCAGTGTTTCGTGACATTTCTGCTCCTGATCCTCCTTCCCATCTGCTCCACAGAGGGCAGTGTGATCACTTCAACCTCATGGGGGGAAACTCAGGTAGCTCACATAAATTGAGCGGCAAATAGAGACAATAAAACCAAAATTACTTAGAGTTAAGGAATCATATCAATACATCAATTTACAAAAAGTGGCAGTTAAAAAGTACCACATAGTCCTCGAAGGATTATTGAGCGGGTGAGGCCGCTTGTCATGGAGTCTCATCGTCCTGAAATGTTCCTGATGTTGGTTTGTGCTTATTATATCCGCGGAAGTTGGGCAACACAGAGAAAGTATCCTGGGTCTCGTGTTAAAAAAAAGAAGTCTTTGCCTCCCTTCCTGTTGGTGATTAAGACTCAACAGGAAAATCTGTTACTGCAATACATCCCCTTCATCACACAATAAGCATGTGCACCGTTGTTTCAGCGATGATCTTTATACATAGACTTCAGGGTTAAGATTTGATGGAGACTATTTGTCCAGTTATTTTTTACTGCTGTCAGTGTCAGTGGATCTGAGACACACACACACACGCGAACACGTGCGCACACACACGCGCGCACACACACACACACACACACACACACACACACACACACACACACACACACACACGCGCGCACACGCACGCACACGCACACACTGAAGAGTCCTTTACCAAGAGGTAGTTTGGTCATCAGATTTTTAACATGGTGTTTTTCAAGCTGAACGCCTCACTGCTCACACATCCTCTACCACTGACCGAGACGATTATAGGTTGTGCACACATGAAATGAAATTCTCATATAAATTTAATGAACAAATCTTAGAAAATCTGGAAGACCATGAAAAAAGACTTTCATTTATTTTTCATCTTTTTGTCAAGTCCCTGATAAATATTTCAGACTGGTGTGGTTGGCCACTGTGTTGAAACTTTGTTGAATTAGCCAGCAGTGAAAGTAGTCACACAAGCTCCCCCGCGGGCCGCTCCGAACACGGGGACTCCTCACAGCTGGACCGGGACAGATGCACAGAATTCCTCTGGTGCTGATGGGATCTATAGAGCCCAGTGAGTATGAACTGAAGACGCTGCCATATGGTGTGAGCTTGTAGCTCAATTTGTCTGCGGCTGTGCAGCCGTGCTCACATCTGGGGCGTTGAGTGGTCACAAACACACACATCATACTGTAAGGTCATTCCTGCCTATTCTCAAAGCTTCTTATTCATATCTTGAATGCTGACATTTTGAATTAATTTAAAACGGTATAACCTGAACCTCTTGTGAGGATTTATTAGAAGTGCTGTAAGCTGTCTGTTTGGTAATGTTATCAGATTGTTCAGGTATGTTCAGGCATACATGAAGTGCTGATGTAAGAACATTTACTGAAGTAAAAGTATCTCCAAATAAAAGTCCAAATTAGTATTTAAAGTTCAGGTCTTTCATATTTAAATGAACAGCTGTGGGACACACATCAATGTACTGGAGGATGCCGCCAGCGTCACGTTTTGCCTCACCTAAGCGTGAAAAGAGGATTAAAGAAGGGAGGTCAGCGACAGAGTACAAAGGTGATAAGGCCTGAGTATGGTTGCCTCTTAGCAAATTCAAGGTTGGTGGTGGCTAAATATAGAACAATCTCAGGACTTTCACTCTGGAGAGCCGTGTTTGAATCCGTGAAATCGTTGTTGATTTCTTTTAAGTAATGTAACCAAATTACTTACACAATGTAATGTTTGCCCAAACCTAAGGCAACTTTCATTTTACGCCCAGGAGAGGAAAAATGTGACTTGGGTCAAGGACACATGCGTCCCAGACCACCTCCGAATGTGGCCTGAGCAGATCGGATCTCACGGCGTCCTGAGTTTGTGCACACCTGTCGTTCTGCTGGCCACTTTTGAACTGACCTCGTCAGAAATCAATACTCAGCTTAAAAAAATGCATAAAAATGCCAAAACTTTTCACTTATTTTCTGAGAGGATGGGGCCTTCATGTGTGGGGATGTATGTCAAGTTCTTTAGTGTGCTCGCAAAAAACAAACGGGATCAACAGTGTGACTGAAACATGAACCTCAGTCCAGATCTTGGTCCAGACTTTCAGGAGTGAAAATGCTCTCAACACAATCAACTGGTGGACTGACTGGCATACGACAAGAAAACGAGAAATGAGTCTTTTGTAGAAATGTTAACTCGCAGACATCTGAAATGTGACGGGGTCCAATCGCATACTGCTTTATTGTAAGCTGTCACGAGCCAGACCGGTTGGATAGCACTTCTTTGATATTGTGATCGAAAATATTTAATGTAACATCTTAATCTGAGAAGGAACTGTAAAATAAAAGTGGTGGAGATGAAGTGTGGTAGAAGTTTAATTAGTCTACTTTCCATCACTTGGTCTAAGATCATAGACCTTCATTAATTCAAGTGTATCTAGTTTTCCAGTCACTCTTCTAATAAGAAATATTTTTAAAATGATCAGTTTACGTTCCTGAATAGACTTCCACTTGAAGAAAAACAAACAGAGGCAATAAAGAAACAGGACCAGATTAACCAAGTCTCCTGTGAGTTAATTCCTGTGAGTCCCATTAATGGGACACAGTCCTGTGAAGTGTGCTAATATTGAGCACTACCGTCTTGTTGGATGCCGTTAACCCCACAACTGGAATCGGGTAAATCTGCCTCTTGAAGGAGTATTTCAGTCAGCAGGGCTGAAAGGGGAAGTGAGATTTGGGATTCAGACAGGGCCAGATTTGGTTGGCCAAATTATCCCTCTCATGCAAATGCCCTTCCTCCCTTGTTGGGTCCCAGTCAAGTGTGTGTGTGTGTGTGTGTGTGTGTGTGTGTGTGTGTGTGTGTGTGTGTGTGTGTGTGTGGGTGTGGGGGGGGCTCAGCGCTGGCCACAGCTGCTTCCCGTTTCTGCTAAATCACACAGCAGCCATCTGGACGCGGCTGCCTCCGCGACAACGCCACCGAGCTCCTCTGCCCGGTCCGACCGAGCCTCTCCAGACAGCCTGGCCCTCAGAGCCCCGGCCCCGGCCTTCTGCTCCAGTGGCTGATCCTCTCCGTCCCAGCTCGCTGCTGCTGCCTCTGAGGCCCATCCGGACTCTTCAGGTTCTTGGACGCGGCATATGTCCATGCATGCTTTTGTATGTGTGTGTGTGTGTGTGTGTGTGTGTGTGTGTGTGTGTGTGTGTGTGTGTGTGTGTGTGTGTGTGTGTGTGTGTGAAGGGTCTCCACACTCATGCACAGCATTTTTTGTGTGTCCTGCTTGGCTACCAGCTCTTTAACACAAGGATCCCAGTGTGGTCTGTATGTTGGCCTCCTGGTAGTTTATTAGATAATAAGGAAAAAAAACCATTTTATTTCCACAAACCACTGAAGAAGAAATGAATATTTGAATAAAATGTGCCTTTTTTTTTTTTTTTTTTTCACTTTGCAACCACATATCGGTTCTTAATTGTACGGTGTGTGGAGATGTGTGTGTTCGCCCTCGTCTCACTCTTAATTGTCTTATAGTGTGCTCAGTGTTTGTTTGCACATATGCCAGTCATTCCCTCTTTCTCGGCTTTTCTTTGACAGGTAGAGCTGAGCATCTTGAATGACACGTAAACTTAATTATTTCAGCAAGTCTGAGAAAGTAAAGAAGGTAAAAATGGTGGAAACTTTCTGTTAAATCCAAGAATCACTTTCTTAAGTGTGACCCTAATTTACTACAGACTTCAAACACTTTACTGTAGACATTTCCATATTCTTTGACAGGGGGTTAATGTAGTTCACTAAATTAAACTCTTGCCATATAAACATACATATAAATATAGAGATAATTCCAAGTAGCTGCCTCCATTCGTTAAACAATATCCTTTTCTTCAATCAGTGTTTTTTCTTTGTCCATCATTTGAAAGACAAAACACTTCCCCACTCTGTGTGCATATATAAAATATCCTTTATTGATATTTTGCAAGCATAAAGCTCCCTTCCAGTGAGGTCAACTTTCATTTCATGAGTCAAACAATTCTTAGCCTTCAGGTATAAAACAAAAAGTCCAGGATAACATTTTCTTCTGATAACACGAAAAACTAGCTTCCAGCAGCAGTCATGGATCACCTCATACACATTTAGTACAGTTGAACAGAAAAAGATCCAGCTTTCACTACTCTATGAGACAAACATCGATCACTGTAATAAATACAAAAACAGACAGGCGTGGAAATGTTCTTATAAATAATAATGTGGGTTTTTACAAACAGAAGAGCAGGTTCAGGCCTCAGACAGAACGGTGGATTTCTCTACACAGATTGAGAAGTTTTTACTGATTGTATTTAATGTTACGATGGCGTCGCCTGCGGAGGGAATCTTTTTTTCTGTTATTCAGAACAGATGTTGGTACAAGGATGGATGTAAATCTTATTTTAAATCTAGAAAACAAAGTTTCTAACTGTTTTTCACAAAAGAAAGAACACATTTTTACATTTCATATTTATGGCAACTGTAAATACAGGCTTCATTAGGAGGGAAACAACTGTATTGTTTTTAATATTTTGTTTCCTTTAAAAAAATTAAAAAAAAAAGGTTTTCTTTTTGAGCAAGAACGAATGAAAAAAAAAAAAAAAAAAGTTTAATAGTTGTATACATTTATCTGTGGTCAACAAACATGCATGCCTGGTATAAAAACACAACACACAGACATCAACGGTGTATTTTACATTTTGTATTTCTATGCGTTTATTGCAGGTGCATGTCTGTTGGGGGGGCTCAGTAGCGATGCTCCCCTCGTGTAATATGAGAGGAGAACTCGTATCGATCTTGACTCCGGTGACCGCAGAGGTTGCACTCGAAGGGGTCTCTGAAGCCGTGGCAGCCCATGTGGATGGTGTACATGACGTGGTCCAGGAAGAGGACGCGGCAGTGTTCGCAGCGGTGGGCCTTCACCTGCTCCCCGTCTGCCGTCACCACTTTGAAGCCCTCGGAGGCCATCTCCATGCTGGCCCGGATGGCTTCGTACTGCCTCTGCTGCTCCTCCTTCACCAGCGGCAGCACGCCGTTCCTCACCCCGGAGGTGATGTGGTTGGTCAGGTAGATGAGACCCGTGGCCGCTCCGCCCGGACGGTCCCCGTTGTTGCTCTCGGTGTCCGTGGAGTCCTGGCCGCTTTGGCTGGGCGAGCCGTCCTTCTCGCTGGACACCGACTTGGAGTTGGAGAGCAGCAGCAGGTTCTCCGCCGCACTGTCTTTGGCCGACAAGCCCGTCCCCACGTGGCCCTCTGTCGGCGGCTTGTGGAGGGAGTACATGGAGCCGAGAGCCACGTCGGAGGAGGAGGCCGGAGACGTCTGGACCAGGGGCCGCAGCGACTCGGCCCCCAGGTAGCTGATGGCGCTGTTGATGGCCTGGTCGATGACGTGGGGCTGAATCAGCTCGCCTGCTCCGCCGTCGTAAGAGAGGTCGGACAGACGTTTGTCTCCTGAGGGAGACAGAAGAGCCGAGTGAGGGTCGCAGTTTACTGACACACTTTCACCTGCATCCTGTCATCACACTGAGCCTCTCTAGCTGATTTAAAATAACTCGCCGTTGTTGTTGATCTTTATCATTATAATTTCCTTTGCCTCTTAACACTTTATTTTTCTCCCTATTTTAATATGAAGATTTAATGTTAAATGAATGCACAGAAAAATAATAGTAAATATTAAAACAGTTTTTTCTGATAACAATTAAATTCAAGTCCCTGATCCGGCTGTACTGCATGCACTGTGCAGAGCCAGCGTGGCAAAGCTGAAAACAAACCTAACCAGCATAAATCACATTGCAGCTTCAGGTATGCAGCTCTCGTAGGTGCAGCATGTTACATGTATTTCTTTCAGCAAAAAGTAGCGACATTGTATTCACACAAAAGGAAGCAGATTGGAGCCCTTACCAACAAACTTCTGTGGCATAGTGCTCTTACGTTTGGCTACATTATTAGCTAGTCTGTCTAGCACCAAGGCTCTGTCAGATCCCGTCTGGCTTAAGTCTTCCCTCTGCTCATTCTGGTTGCTTTCTTCCTTTACTACTGGAAAGCAAGACAGAGAAGTAGATTTCAGAGTCAAAGTAATTCAGAGTTTGTCTCATTTAAAGTGATGACACATGCCTGATGGGGTTTTCTGACACGTGTGAAGCACTTGGTCTATAAATACAGAGTTTGTTCATGCTCACAGATGACGGCAGATGATGTGTCTCTAAGTTTTAATGCAGAGCTTTAAAGATGACAATACATATAAAATATCAATTTATGACTGCATAGTACATATGGATAAAAAAACAGAATTTCATACTAACAACGTGATCAGCTCTGCAGATGTTTTGGATACCTAAAGAAATGACAGTAACTTGACCTTTTTTTTGTTGGTGCACTTAGCAACACAGTCAGCAATCTACGCTGCTGTTGTGTGCTCACAGTCCCGCGCTCGATGTGAAGTAGGTCGTTGGATTTGTGTGAAAGTTAAGTGCGCGTCTCGAGAGGCACCAACCTGTGTAGATGCTGTTCTGCAGCCCCATGCACTGGAGGTAGTTGTGACACCGCTCCTTGTGCTCCTCGAGAGAGCTGCGCTGCTTGTAGCTCCGCCCACAGTAAGCGCACTTGTGGGGCTTTCCAACTGCAAGACAAATGTCATGACAGGAGTGTAAACAGAGCCGTGCAATATTTGATGTCAGGGCGGATATCAAAGTGACACATGACATGTTTAAATTCATTTAAAAAAAAAAAAAAAAAAACAACAACAACTATATAGCCTTTAGTTAATCTGCTGTTTTACATGTCAGGTTTCTACTTCCTGGATAACCACAGGAGGGGATGGATGTTACATTCACACTTTAACTGGAATAAGTAGAAGAGGAGAGACTCGGTAGAAAGCGTGAACAGAGATCAGAGGAAGAGCACCACCTATAGAAACGTCACTGACAAAAGGACCTGACTGTAGTACTGCCCACTCTTTGATTGACATGTGATCACTACACATTCTCACCAATACATTTTTTACAACTTTTCTGTAACTTTTCAGAATATTTGACTCAATTTGTATGAACCCTGTCTATGGGAGGTCCTTCTCTGTGTTTTGGGATGGCAGGAGTCTGTTGTAGACACTGCTGAGGTCATGTCCTCAATTTGGGAGATAATTGTGGCTGAGTTTACATTCCAGATTTTTTAAAAAGTGTATCATGGTGGGTAATTTCTCTCCCACTTACAAAATAGAATAAAAACAAAACAAGGGATTGAATATTTCCTCAGCAGAAACTTATATGTGACCTTACAGAGAAGAATCAACGGTTGTGGTGTAAATTTGAAATATAAATGAACCATGGAATAAATGAAATATGAAAAACGTACATATGAATAATAAAAATACTAATGATGTCTGGTCAGAATTGTTTGAGGAGCTTTCTGGTTACAACACTGGGCCTGAACAATTACCACAGCTTACTCCTCTGAGCTGTAGAGTTACACGGGTGTCCAACATGAAACATGTTCTTTAAAGGAGACATGATTGATAAAAATCTGTTTTAATAAGTGAAACTTTTCAAACCATTATTGAACAAAGGAACCAGTGAGCTGAGGATCACAGTCAGGAGGGAAGTCAGAGGAATTGAGTGACAGGCTGTTAGTTTAAATCTTTTCATGGGATTTGTTGACAATAACAAGTATATTCATGTGACATAATAAGAATCATATTAATAACATAAATAGTGCTCCTGTCCTAAATATCATTTGCATAGTCCACCCCTGTTTGTAAGCCTCTGGTACTTTCCAAGCAGCTTTACTTTTGATTGAATTCACCTCTACTGCGTGCACACCAGGATGTGGAGGCAAAAAGTAGTTCAGACAAATGATCTTTTATCCAGATTGTGATGCTTTAATTATCATCACACTATTTTTGTGTGAATGCAGCTCAATGTGCACCTTAATGCAAGTTTAAAAATGATATGCATTTCACTGTTCAGAGCAAGTGCACTGTTTACACCCAAATTTCATTAACACATACTTCTGCAAAGCGTTTGCAAAAAACAAAAAGTGACACCATATCAACACCCTGTCAACTTCCCCTTATATAACTCTGAGGTCTCGCTGCGCGCGCTGCAGTTGTCGTGCCTTTTGTGAAAGCTTCCAACCGCGTTCCTCGAACTAATATGGGTGTTCGCTGTGTACTGACCCGAGTGGGTGCGTAGATGGCCGCTGAGGGCGTCCCTCCTGCGACAGGCGTAGCTGCACAGGTGACACTTGAAGGGCTTCTCCCCCGAATGCAGCTTGATGTGACGCAGCAGGTTGCCCTTCTGGGTGAAAGAGGCGCCGCACTGGCTGCACTGGAACGGACGTTCTCCTGAGGACGAGAGCAGACACACAAGACACACACGTTACTGCAAAGGTGCAGAAAAAACACACAGGACAGCAAACTGTAAACAGAATATTTGTATGTTTCAATGGCACCCGGTTTTATATGTTTATCAGTTTATAATTTTGTTGTTTCTTCTTGATTAGACTGATCTGACTCTGTTTGATGCCTCCACTGACAACAATAAAAGCACACCGTCTTGTTCTCTGCGGATGAGCGAGCGGGCTGCAGCGGGAATGCGGGGTCACTGCACTACAAGCACGCCGAGCGCCAGAACAAGCTGGATGATGGAGCGTCTCCGGGGCGGAGAGCGATCCAGCAGCCGGTGGGAGGGTTTCACAGCAGAGTGACACTCCATCTCTCCATGCTCCCCCTGCCCCACCGACTTCTGCCGCTCTGATCGAACAAGAGCCTTTCAGACTCAGCCTGCCAGTTCCGTAATGCACCATTGCCTAGGTCAATTTGATCTGAAAATCTCATTTTTTCCTCTTCTTCGTCTCTAAAATAAGAGCGGCACATCACAATGCAAATTCAGCCTCATTTGAATAAAGCGAAGGAAACACTTTGTGTTGAGAGCCAGTCTTCCTGATCAGCGCTTCTGGAATAAACCAATATCCAGTCTCTCCGAGTGTTGTGGCATTCTGTGAGAACGTTTTAATGTGGCTTTTTTTTTCAAAGGCCCCCCCCATAAAATAAGAGTCACCAGTGAAGCAGCAAAAATATATAAAAAAGGAAATTCATTAAAAATGCATTTCAGGAGCAAAGACTCACCACAGAATATTTTCTATTTAAATAGGAGGCACTTCATTATATCTTTTATTGTACTTTCTTTTGCATTTACATTAGTCTAGTGTTCCTTTCTTCCATTTTGAGTTTCATTAGTTTCTAAAGCTTGACAGTTAAGTGCCTTTTTCACAAATGTTCCCCACCACTGGTTTGGCTCCATTACAATAGAATATCAATTTTGAATTTTGAAAAACTTTTAATAGTCAGATAATTGTAGCTTCATGAAGATCCCATTTAATTGCAACAGATATCCTGTTTCTCAACTGAGGCATGTTTTTTGTTTTTTTTGTTTTTGGACCAAGTTTGTCTTTGCTACTTTATCGCACAATAACTTGATCAGCTTGTCATGTGGTAATTCAGAGACCTTTAGATGAACATTAATGAATGCTAATGGTATATTTAAAGTCTATTTCACGCACGAAAGGAGGGTCTGCGCGCATACAGCCAAATGCAGGCGTGCTATTAACTACAGCTACAAGAGAGTATAAGGGAGACTGCAAGTTTATTTCTAAGAATCTATCACTAATGTTTGAGTGTATTCAAAGAGGACACAAAGCTACTAGATACTGCTTGTGTTAGTGTAAAAAACAGTCGGGGACAACAATTTATTTTCGGGCTTTTCAAGTCTAAAGAAATACATCAAACAGACACCTTTCTCTCGTCCATCCTCTCATACGAACAGTGAACATGGGTGCAAAGGAAGGGCAAGAAGTGATGCAGGCGGCTTACCGGTGTGGCTTCGCTTGTGCACCATCAACACATTGGGGCCAATGCAAACTATCCCGCAGATATCGCACTTGAGCTTCCCGTTGGGCAGCCGGATACCACCGGCCGAGGAGAAGGCCTTGGCTTCGGGGCTCGGCTGTGAGCCGTTCACCTTGGCCCCCGAGGAATCGATCACGCGCAAGTCTTCCGCGCACTCCTCCTCCTCCTCCACGCCATTCATGTCACAGGCCAGCCCACTCTCCTCATCACTGCGAGCCTCAACTTTAATGTTACAGGCTGGAAAAGAGGGCAAGGAGGGGTGGGGGGGCCACGGTTTAGAATATACGAGCATGCTTCTGTCATGATGTTAAATACTAAAGATGATGGGCAGTTTATCAGAGTAATATTGATACTGTGACATGAGAACAGTTGTTCTAGTATTGTGCTGAAGCCTCACTGTCCTCTCAGTGAATTAATATCTCATAAATAAATCTTTTTAGACATATAATTTCTAAAAGTTATTTTGTAATTCTGTCTATTATTTAGTATTGCTGCTAATTTTATGCACACTTTACCTGACCAAGTTCTGTTGTTTCAGTGATTAAATCGAATTTCGGTAATTACATTTTTCTCTCTTATTGTTCAGCCTTTTTACTCATTTATCTTCATTTGTCCCATATTTATTTGTACTTTTGTTTTGTCTCACTTGCAGATTCCTATTTTTTTAACCTGCAGAAGAGATGTTACGTACCCAAATCAGTTACACGCTCATATAAAGACTATGACGATGCACACAAACTGTGATTTGCAGCTGAGAAAAATGACTTATTTTGTCAGTATGATAAAATGTGTCCTTAATTAATTCAGTGTGGTTCATTTCTTAACTCTTCTGTTGGGATAGACACTGTATGTAATAACACTGAAACAGCATTATACAATGGGAAGGATGACAATGGCTTTGTAATGACAAATCTCCTTTAGTGCACATTGTGACATCTTCATGTGAAGCGGGACGCTGCATCAAAACTTCAAAAACGTTAGCCTCCTATTTTATTTTTCTTAATTCAGCCTTAAAAAACTCAACAAACAGCAGCTGCACATTTAAAAGTTATGCTCGACTATTTGTTTTGGTTAAAGCGGCGTTGAATACTTTAAACGGATATACAGGTGGATAGCATGTGATGAGATGTAGAAACACACCGATCATCACAATCACGCTTTGGTGAAGCGAATGACAGCAACATAAACAGGAAGCAGAGACACAGGAAGCAGTGTGAAACTAGGGACGAGCGCGGTATCTGTCAGAGCGGCAGAGTGCGATGAACACAGACGAACACAAACACTCACTCACACGCGGCCTTTTCACTGTCAGCTTCATTTCCAGGCGGCTTAATTACGTTTTTGACATTTTTACCTTTTTTTTTTTTTTTTTAAATACAGAAAGAAAATACTGCATGAGTGATGAATGTTAACTAACGTTTATGAAACAGAAAAATGTCTCGAATGTTATTTTGATGTTCCCAAAGTGGTCAGAAAAGAAAAGTGTCCCATGCCATGAACTGCCAGCTCCTTTCTTTTCCCACCAGAGATCTTTAGAAATATTTAAGAGAACTGACCGATCATGCATGTCCCACAGCTACCAGCCTGTGGTTTGCATGTCACCGTGGCAGCCTGATTTCCACACGCCTCTACCTCTGTTTGTACAACAGAAGAGGAAGAAGTGGAAATCATGAAATATAGGAATCTATGGAAAAGGGGAAGCTTTAGAAACCGGGCCTGTCTAACTGAAATACCAAGAATTATGGAGAAGTGACAGAAAGGGAAGCTGGGAAAGGAATTGTAAAACAGCCTGTAACTGAAACAGGTCTGTTTTCACCGAGAGTCACGGAGGGAGAAGAACTCCCCTGTTGTATGTTTGCCATAGACGGCGGGAAGAAGAGAGACAACTGGGTAGTTGTAGATGTGTAGACGTGGATGATCGCTTTTCCGATCAAAGTCACACCAGCCAATCGTTCATCTCCACACAATTTTAAAAATGTTCTTTTTCATGACAAACAATCTGCTCATCTGTTCGACTGTTGAATTTTTTTGGACAAGCTGAGATGAGATAAGAGAGACACCAGCTGTGCATACGAAGGAAAAAAAATGCTTCTCTATTTAAAATAAAACCTCTAGGTGTAATACTGATGATGAGTTATGTTACAGAACTGTGTGTTAAATTGACAAACATACCACACATGCATCCAAAATGTCTTGAGAGTGCCACGACGGTAACAATGAATGTTAAATATATGTTGAAACGTTTCCCTGACGAGGTTTTCTAGTTTTAAAGGCATCGAGAGATACAGCAGCTCTCAACAATGTTTATTTTAACCATTAATCTATTTAAGCAAAAATATTTTAAATGTTTTCCCTAAAGTTTAACTATTAATTTGGACGATTTATTCATTACTTTTAATTCAATATTTCAACCATTTGTCATTACTTTTGCTTTTTCACTTCCTATTTATACTTTTAACTATTTCACGTTTTTTCTGTCATTTTTTAGTTAACTACTGTAACTGTTATCCTTTTAATTGGCCTTTTAACTATTTATCTGTCACACAGCAAACATTATTTAATGGATGATTTCGTCATCCATTAATTTAGCTAACAATTTGAACCATTCATTTGTTTTCGGCTAACGTAATCTATTTCAACCTTTTATCCACAATTTTCAACTCATCATTATAACCTTAATCAGTTTTTTTTTTTTATCTAGTTACTTTTACATAACTAATCTATCTTGAAATTAGTTTTCTAAAATTCATCAATAAATGTGAACCATTTAACTAATCTAAACATTAACCATTTTACATTTATTATAGCGATCTATCAGTTTGTGTTGCTTTATCTATTGTAACCATTAATCTGCTATTTATTTTACCAATGTATGGTTACTATAAGATGACAATATCAGCTGTTGTCCAGTAAAGGTAACTCTTTAAACTTCTCTGCTGGCTCACTGTTTGTGCACACTTTCACATTCAGGTTCAGGTAAGTCAATATGACATTTTCTCTTATTCAAGCTGCAGTTTTAGTTCTTTTTTTTTTTTTAAATTGGCTACTTTAGCTTTTTTTAAAATCTTTGCATATTCCCTCGTGCCAAAGGAAAAATAACTGAAGACATGTTGACACCTTTTGTAACATTTTGAGAAGCTGAGTCCAGTTGTGAACGTATCCTACTCACTCATTTCATATTTTAAATGTAAAAGAGACTTACAAGCTGCACAGTAACCACAGTCAGGCTCCATGTTGCATGTGTTGAAAAACATGTACAACGTTCTCACTACAACCACCAAGGTTTTTTTTTTTCAGATATCAGCACTTAAATGATGATGTAACTGTGTGCAGGAGGCATCAAGTTAGTTTCATTTGTTGAGCTTGCTCTAATTTAATGTTTTAGCCACAAAACTTCTGACCACCACAATTTTGTGGCAAAATAACTTTTTCCTTTTAATATTAATGTACTTGATATTTTTATGTAAATTAATACATGTTTTAATTGAACTTTTCTGTAGATTTCTCTGCAAATGTAAATATAGAACTGATCCAGGAATAAACACTAAAACAGGACTATACTGTCAGGAAACTAAAAGTTTAGAACAAAGCAATACATCAAATCTTTATGTTGGTTTCTTGTCATTTAACATTAACAAGACTTTCAGGTTATCGGCTAAACTGAAGGGAACCATGAACGCTGCGCTGCCACCCACTTCTCATGGATTTGGGGAAGTTGTGACTAAATCGGGAGTAGGAAGAAGGCTTTTACTTTATATCATGATTGTCATTATCACACATCCTGATTTGCTGGTTTTGGGAAGCAGGTGTCAGATCATGTAGTAGACAAACAAAGCAGGTCTCAATAAAAAGATTATAACCTGATGTGTGGAAGTAATCTCCCCGTTACAGAACAAAGGGATAACACATGCTGTGGCAGAGAATGGAGAAATGACAAACACTGGGAGAAGCGACCAACTAATAAGAGGCTCGAAAAGACGCAAATTAAGTAGTTATAGTAACGGAGATTAATAGTTAATAGGAAGCAGCATAGCAAACGTGTGAGTTGTGCAGCGGGGAAACGCAGGGAGCCTGCTGGAGGTTCCTGTTACTGACTTGTGCTGCTCTCACTGCCTGAAAATAACCCTGAGTGCAAGGTAGTGGAACCACATGTGTTAAACCGCGCCAGCAACACACTCAACACAACTTGCAGGAACACCAAAAAAAGCCTGCTTTTCCCCTCACGCAGTTTTTTTTTCATTTCTTTTCTGTAACTCGCCTCCATGTTTTCAGGAACTAGACAGCTCAGTCTCAACTGTCTGAAATAGCAGCGGCTCCGTCTCAATCACGGAAAGTGAAAGAGAAATCATATCTCCGGGATGTTGTGAGGGGTAATTTTACATCCTTGTGACTTTAACAGAATATATCTCCTCTTCACACAGCAATATTGTTTTTGGGGGGGTGTTAAATCACTCGACATTGAGACCGAAAATTGTGGATGACACTTTGACATATAAACCTCTCCTCTGCTCAGAGTCCTCTCAGAGTAGCATTGTGAATGTGCACCAACAGTGATGATCCCAGGCTGTGAGGACTTATTTGCAACAGGAAACAACGTGGGTTTTGAGGTTTTGAGCTTTCGATACTTTAAGGCCCCGTGTCCCACATTTAGTCCCCCTGTTTTTTTTATTTTTTCAAGAAAGAGAACTGAGTAACACATGATCCTGGGTGATAATTATAACTCGTTCAGGCTTTTATCACAGAGGCAGCCATGCATAGATGTACCAGATACTTGCACTTCTCTTCTTTTTCTCTGTCCCTATATAGACACACACACACACACACACACACACACACACACACACACACACACACACACACACACACACACACACACACACACACACACACACACACACACACACACACACACACACACACACACACGTGAGGGGAATGAACAGAAACTCACATATACTACATATAGTCATACATGCAGGCTGCAAGCTGAGCCCTCTTTACGCTCTTTACAAGCTTCCAGTGAAAGTCAGTCCACTTTATCATTTCCTCAGCTCAAACATGGCTCTACACATGTTTCCTAACTGGTTTTAATTGTTTAGATGCCGTCGCAGCTCTACAGCAGTAACATCGAAGTGAGCACCTTTGTGTGTGTGTGTGTGTGTGTGTGTGTGTGTGTGTGTGTGTGTGTGTGTGTGTGTGTGTGTGTGTGTGTGTGTGTGTGTGTGTGTGTGTGTGTGTGTGTGTGTGTGTGTGTGTGTGTGTGTGTGCAGGTGTGTGACCTATGCGGTGTCGTGATGCGCTGATCTCTCTGAGCTTGGCCTTGTTCCTGAACTCTTTATCTCTCCAGGAGTGTTGAAACTGTCTGATGGCAAGTTCTTCTTAGGAAACTCTTACACATCCTATTTCAGTTTCCTCTCACATCTTATTTTTGACTGTGTGCTGCTAATCTTTTCCGTTATCTGGATAGGTGGAAAAACACTGATAGGATGGCTAAATTAGAGACATAAAGCTTTTCTTTTTTTTTCACTATGAAATACAAAAAAATTCTATAATTGCACCTCTTTTGAATCATTAACTGAAAATTTTCCTTAAATTTAACTGATACTTTATATCTGTACTTCCTATTTGTTTGACTTTTGTGACGTGTAATGATGTCCTAAGTTAAATCTATAAATGAAGGTCTCTCCTGGATTCATTTCGTCTTAGAGCATCTCGGAAACTGTGATGGTCCCTAATATTTTGAAAAGTGGGTACGATGTGCTTCAAAGTGATACCAATCTATGCCTCCATCATTTAACTGATTACGTCCGATTCATCTTGCTGTCATGTGAAGCCAGTGAGCCTTTCCTGTTCTCAATAACCACCAATGTTCGGAGACATGAGATAAATACGCGCCGCCGCTGTGAGTCCCTCCAGCTGTGAGTCCCTCCAGCTCACTTCATCCTTATTTTCACCATAATATTCCCTGGCTTGCTGTTTGCAAACTCAAATCAAGGCCACATTAGCTATTCCTTAAGATTCGGCTTATTAATGACATGCCATGGATCAAAGGGATTTTCTTTTTTTTCTTTTTTTACCTTTCCTGCCAATGACCTAAATGTGTCTCTTCACAGCTTTAAATTAATTTTTCCAAGGGATTTGAAACGGCAAATATCTCCCACTGGATGTGCATGGGACTAAGTTATAAAAAAACATGCTTTATGCTTTTTTAATATATATGTTAGGTTTTTGATCCGGACATGACTTTCATTTAACCGTTTTACACTGATTTGGATGCTTTGGGAATGAAGGCTCTGTAGTAGTTTGGATTCCTTTTGATTGCTGCTTCATGGGATAGACTCGACCTGATGTAGCTACCACACGCTCAAATTAACACAATTTACACAAGCATCAGTGATGATCTGACTGGATGTGGGTGTGTTTGGTGGGTAGTTGCCTCATACCTTTGTCCCCTCTGTTGTTCTGCTGGTGGGCGGAGCTGGCTGACAGGTCCTCAGGGACCGCCATGGGCTCCTCTGCCTCCTCGGACACTTCGTTGGCGGGGGGGCTGTCCCTGCCTGGGGAGACACACACCAGCAAACAGCCGTCACTCACCACGCAACCCCTCGCCACGATTCATTCAGGAGGAGCAGAATTACCTCCGCCTTGTGTAAGAGGCTGCGTGTTGGCCTATTGTATCTACTTTGTGCTCTCTACGGCTCAATCATGCAGTATGTGAGCTTTTACCTGGCATCTGGGCCATTTCCTGGGCCTCCTCCGTCTCCATGCGGTGCAGGTACTCTAATGGGAGAGAGATGGAGATGTAGATGTGTATAAGTTTAATCAAGTGTAGGCTGAGGAAACAACATTATAAAAAGCGCAAGTGGAGTAAAGGGTGTACTTCTCGGCGTGACTCCGTCACCTCAGTGAGATCACTGTTGTCACAGCCGCAGACACACCACTGTCCCCCACATTACATTACAAAGCATTACAGACATTTTCATTACAAGTCTGACAGGGAGACTGAGCTTGGAGAGTGGCTTGGCTCCGGCTGATGGGGCCCGCGGGTTGCTGGGAATGGGCTTTCAGACCACATTTGTTATTTATTGTTAATTTCCTGCCACGTAATCATCCAAAAATGCAAACTGACTGCCGCAAAATTAAGCAGAAAATTAACTGGCCCCAGGTCACCGAGGATGCGGGTGTTTGCCGTACCCAGCTGATCGGCGCTCGTGTTCTCTCTAATTTACTGAGCATGCATCGCTGAGCCCGCGGCCTGAGCGCAGACACATGCAAGCCACAATCAGAAACAAAGAGAGGGAGTGAAAGAGAGAGAAGAAGAGAGGGAGGCAGCGAGATATGGTGGCAGAGAAGTAGATAGCAATGAGAGGGCAAGAAGTCAGAGGAGCAAAAGCAGCAGGAAGGTGCAGAGAAAGAAAAGAGGCAGAAAAGCAGGCCGAAGGACAGAGAACTTCTCCTTATTTATTAATTTTTTTTCAGCAAGACGAGGCAGTCGAGTCCAGAAGCGATCCTCCGGCCAGGGCTGACTATCTGAGGAGTCACCAATGCTCGTGGCCCCATTAATAATGGATGGCCCTCAAGCCTGCAGCAGATGGGCCCGACAGCCTCAGCCCCAGCTCCGCCACTTCAAGAAGCCCTCAGTGGGGCCGCTGCCCAGTCCAAGCAGCCACACAGGGAGAAGTGAAGCTCCCGAAAATAGCGAAACGAGCCCAAGGGAGAAGGGGAACCTAGGCCTTCCTGTTTTACTGACAGATGGCTCCACACATTTGGAACAAATAGTGGGAAGCGACCGGGCCGCTATGTCGCAACGCACAGCGTTCTGCGGAGTGAAGTCAGGGAACTCGGCGGCCTGCAGACGCCCAGGATGCAAGTGTAAGGGGGGGGGGGGGGGAAGAAGGGGGGGCAAAGGTCACTTGTGCAGATGATTTGTTCAGCACAACACAGGGGTGTTGCGTGTTACTGTGCCGAGCTGCGACTCTGCAGCGCCGTTCTTCAGCATCTGGAGTTTGGAGGTCGGGGGCAGAGGGAGGTATATTCTCATGTGCCCTTTTTTTCTGGGCAGATGGTGCAAAGGGAAACACGGATGTGTTGGCGGGGGGGCTTTGACAGAAATACACAAAAAGAAAAGAAAAGAGAGTTCCTACATTCAGCCACAACCCACTTGCAGAGGCATGTGGAAAGTAAAGTGCGTGGAGAACATTCAGGAAGTGGCTGTTCTGTTCAAGCACAAAGTGATACTAGTTTCATGCTGCTTGTATTTTCTACGTGTTACTGACACTTCTGTCCTATTTTAAACACTTTTTGTATATAGTTTTATTTGTACCTCAACTTTTAATTTCTGTGCCTCATGTATTATGTGATAAATCGTGTTTTGAAAATATGTTTTTTGATAAAAACCAGGTGCTCATTGTAAATTTAATCGCGTCAAACTGAAATGAACTGTGTGTGTGTGTGCGTTGGCGTGTGTGAGTATACGAGCTAGGGGCAGGTGGAATCTTTGAGATGGAATTCGTAGAGGACTTTTGACACAGCGCGCGGGGCGGCTGGAACAGTTTTGGTCGCGACACGTCATGTGAGGAGAGGCAGGAAGAGGCTTGTGGGTTGACAGAATTCTCGGTCGTCCTCATGTGTCTGTGTTTGTGTGTGTGTTTGGGAGGATGGTGGTGGGGTCGGGGGGAGGGGGGGGCGCTGGGGGGGATAGAGGCGTCTGCTCATAGCGAGGTGCACAGCTACACCAGGGAGCAGGGTGGGGATTAGAAACAACGCAACCGTTAACAGATACTGAGGACCACGCCAGCAAAGTGTGGATACTCAGGAGAAAGCTTAAACGCTGCTGCATGTGTGTGTGTAGATAAAATTGACATAATGCTTATTTAAAATAAACTGGAAATACTAGAATACATGGATCAACACTCACGTATAGAAATAAAGGACGTAATAAAAGACATCTTTTGAAAGTTTAAGTTAAAGTTATCTTACTTTAACACTTCTGCTACCTTTAATGGAACAATTAAACATTAAAAATCAATAATAACATTTTGTATTTAGCATTTGTATTTTTATATATGTTCCTATGAGTAATGAGATGTTTGGTAGCAATTAAACATTTAAACCCTTTAAATAGCAGTGTTATATCATAAATAGAATAATTTATTGCACACTAAACCTGACATCACTGATGCATGAAAAAAAAAGGACCTTAATTCTAATCCTTTCTAGTCGCACACTAAAAGTTTCCTCTTCAGGCAAACTTAGTGACGATTAATGAAAATATCTGGATTAATAATTGTGACTCCCGTGGGTTTTATGAGAAGTAATGAAGCTGTGGGCGCCCTCTTATCGACCATTAGGGAGAGGAAATTGTCCTACACTGCCGAGCGATGTGGTGCATGCTCACTTTTGTTCATATAGAGATTGTCATCGGCGATTCATGAAATGTATGGGTGGAAGTGGGCACACACTGTTTGCAGATGTGTTTCTGGGAGTCTATATGGAGGGGGTCGAGGGGGAGAGTAAAAGGTGCTCTGGAGAGAAGTTTCCTTCATTTGCATTTGACACACTTCACTACTCTGCTATTCACACAGTACAATCATTTTAATAACTGTCTGTCTTCCTCTGCCCCCACCCCTCCCTTCCCCCTCCTTTACTTCTGTTTCGACTGACAAGAAAGATGTCTATCTGCAGACTGACTTTCAGCACTTCTCTTTCCAACTCAGCAATGAAAAAGTCCTATTTGTGCAGGTACTGGGGTTCATTTACGCATTATAACATCTGAAATCAAACTCTTTTTTTTCACTTTTTGGCAGGTGTTAGTTTGCGTTTATTATGTTATGTCTGATATTAGTGAAATTACATTATTAGTAAAGGTAATAAAGTTATTTTCAATGTTTCAAACTTATAGAAGAACAGCACTTTGTTTGAAAATATAGTTAAAAGCATTTATACTTATTAAAAATATACAGATGATATCAAATGCAGGTGCTGTCAAACAGTTGAAGATTTGAACAAATAAATGACAAACTCACTGACATTACATCACACTTTAAAGATAGTTACAGTTATGATTGAGTTAAAATTATTGTTAATTTGAGCAAATGCAAACAAGGCGTAAAATATTATGTAATTAGTTTGCCACTAGGAATTTAAGGTTTTATGTTAAAAAAAACAAAAAACAATTTATTTCTTCAACAGTTTGACAGTATTTTTTTTTTTTTTTTTTTTTTTTTTTTTTTTGGTCTGGGCGTTGATGAACAACTTTCAGTGTGAGCAGTGTAAAAAGTTTCATCAGTCCAGCCTACATCTGAATTTCTCCGTCTCTTCACACAGACGTGTAACAACTAAGTGAGACTGTGAACAGGTGAACACAAACTTTAACGGTATGGAAAATTATCAGATTGGTCGATTATTCATTTAGCTGAAAACAGGCTATTTAGATACAACTATTCGGTGCGCAGTTATTTCCTGTTGAAGCAGCGCTCAAATATTTTTACATACGGTTTCATTTTTTTCACTGTAAACAAATTTGTGTCTTCATCAAAAAGTAAAAATGTTTTCATGAAAATGTGTTGTTAAATATTTTATTAAACTCTGGAGTGTGCGGCATTATCTGAAGTTTACACACACAAGTGCGCACATCCGTTGCAACAGGTGCTATAACGGGACAGGAAAAACAGTGAAACGGGTTAAAATGACGCACGCGTAATATAGGAAGTCTTTGAAATTAATTTCACATTTTCATTGAAATCAAAGTGATTGGGATATCATTTATCCATATTTTCCCAAAAGAAAAAGACACATGGAAAATGGGGAACATTTCCACAACTTCCCTTAAATTACCGACCGGAAGAAGTAAGACGGTAAAATTACTCTATTTCGCCGTAATTAATTTTTGAATATACCCTTGTTAGTTGATCCGTTAAATGCCCTGCCAGCAGATTACGCGCACCAAACGGGATTTTGATGCTGCGGCGCACCTGCACCGAAACTACAAGGAGTCTTTTCCAGTCAGGCGCAAATGTTTCCTAAAAATCTTGCGCGCATACGAGCTCGGTTTAGAGGTCTTGACCTAGCCTTAGAGATGAGTGTGGAGCTGAAAAGCGCGGTGGAAGTCACTTTACCTGCTATTCCTTGAGTTTGCAGTATGAAGTTCTTCCAACTCTCCCCGGCTCCATGTGCAGAAGGTCGCAGCGCCGCGGCGGCCCCATGGAGCTGCGCCCTGAGTCCCTCCCCTCTCCACTGCACTTCCTCGTTCCAGCCCAACATGACTAGGTCTCTGAGCTCGGCTGAGGCATTTTGCTTGCTTTTATCCACAGTCTGCAGCGGGGAGTCGAGCCACCGAAAACCTTGGCACTTGCTTTGTGCCGTGCCAATAAAAGCTGACACCCAGTAGACCATTACTGGCAGCCATGCATGAGATGGGATGAGGCGAGCGAGGAGAGTGGACCATTCATTGTTTATTTATTTCATTCACACCGAGGAAGCTGACTGGGGGTTGGGGGTTTGGGGGTGTGTGTGTGTGGGGGGGACTCCTCACTTGCATATTGGACAGCTCCCCTTCTGTCACCTGTTCTGGCACGCTGAAGTAGTCCATGAAATTAACACAAGTGTTTTCGTTCCCATGTAATGAGGTTTTTTTTTCTCTTTAATGTTTCATCCATTTGACTTCACTCTTTTCTCTTTGGTCCCTTCGCTGTCGAAGCCTCCTGTCCTGCCTCATCACAGTGCACTGGTGGTGTCCTCAGCAAATAGTTTATTTTTCCTCTAGATCTGACTCTTTATTACTTTTTGTTTTAAGATGCACATACACAGAGAGCATCCCCAGAGTTATGAGTTCAGTCCTGAAGAAGATCGTCAGGCAGAGAGCCATTAAATAACTGACGTGGGTTTTTTTTCCTCTGGTTTTGTGCACAGGAGTTTACACACAAATACTGTGCCACTGGCCTCAAACCCTTTAGAGATATGATAGTTTAAGAAGCTGCCATAACTGCAACTTTTAAATGAGATATTTAGGACGCAAAGCCAATCATCTAAATTCAACACTGCTCAGAAGTGACTTGAAAGACATTAAAATAAACCATAAGCAAACATGAAGTTTACTGTCTGCATTTTCCAATCAGTCTTCTTTCCTTCAGGCATCACTTCTAGTGATGAACTCAACTACTGCAGCAGCCCCGCATCCCTCTGCAGAGCCTCTTATGATACTTCATAACTACTTTAGGTTTTTTTTTATTAAGCCAATTAGTGTGTCAGTCTCTCCAGCAAATGTATAGAACATGCCCCAATTGAATTTATTAAAAGAAATATAAATTGTGGATTAATATTGATGGAAATTCTAAATAAGTAATGAGTGACACTTGTGGTATGACTAAGAAAGAACTCATTTTCAGATATGTCCTGCCATTAATGTCTCATATGAATGTGATGGAGGGGATCTTTTACTTTAATTACTGTAGTTCAACTTGAACTTCATAGAATAATGGCGGAGCTTCTTCCTTCCAGCAGCGTACATACAGTTGATTAAGTTGCAGGAGTTTAAGTGGTGCCTCCAATTCACTGTTTTCTCTGCTTGTGACTGTTTTTCCCAGAATCCCGCTGTCCTCGGGCCCCGAATGGAGCTCTTATCTCAGGAGAGGCCGTGTGCGCTGGATTGCTGAGTCACCTTTCGTGGGAGGCTGCCCTTATCTCCTAAGAAGCACAACATTCAGGCAGTTGGTTGCAAAAGGAGGAACTCTGAGCAGGAGCGCTGTGGCCTGCAGTGTCTTCACGGCCAGTGTGAGGATTGCTGCAACGCTCGCCGACTTCCTCAAAGCCTCACGGTCCAGGCCAGTTGTCTGACACACGTAGGTATGAAAAAGCAGCAGGAATGGGTGAATCCCGAGGCCACGCAGAGGGAATGCATGGACTCAAGTGTGACTCAGCGTTATTGGCAAGGGTGTCGCGTCATGACTGTGATCTTCCATGACCCACAGATACACATTGAATGACACAGCAGATACACTCACTGGGGCAAAATACTGTTAAGGACAATGATTCAAGAGTTTAAAGATGTTCCTGCAGAAGTGGGATCAATACTCACTGCTGGCTGAGTTGCTGATTATCATCCAAACATCTGACTTTCACTAAATGGAAAAAAATATGACTTGTCATAGAAACAGCCACAAACATCAGGGTTTTATAAGATTGTTATAATTCTGCAGCATTTAAAATTATACATGTATAGACCGTGATCTACAAATCAAGCCAGCCTCTGCTCCTTCTGGTTAATCCACAACCTCAAGCAAGCCATGTTGCTGTAATTAATATCATTACCTTGCAAGTCCCAAAACATCATCAGGTAATGTAGCCGGTTGACTAGCGAACAATGGGCTGCAGCTGGTTCTTATTTCATGGATCTTTAAGCAGTATTCACTGTTTCACATTTGGAAGCACGAGCAGCATGTAACCCTTAATTGGTTTCAACACCTTAATAAGTCAAAGACGTTCAAGACTGATAATCACATTAAATAGTCCAATTTATCTAAAAAGTCAATTGCAAACTGAGAAACTCTCTTTCTTTAGGAATGCATTATGCTGTGAGGATGTCAGAGTAAATTAAATTCCCCTCTGCACACTAAAGCATCAATTTCCTTATGGTAATTATCTGCTGGAATAGACGTGTCACTAGAAGGAGTCAGGCATGCTTGACATTTAGCCTTTTTATGGAGAGGCGATGAGTAAAAATTAAGATGAGGAAAAGGAAATTAATCTCGAGCCCAGGCAGGCATTGAGAGATCCTGGAGGATAGGGGCTGAATCAATCATGATGTTTGTGAGGCTGTTTTGAAAAGGACCCAATGATGAGATTCGGACCACAGGCTGGAAAATCTGGGGCGGAGGAGGAGATGGGTGCTTTTTTAACAAAGAGCTATTATTTCTATGAGAAGGCTCACTCAGTTATATTAATCTTAAACGCAACAACAAACATTGCTACTTGGGCTCTAGGATAGTTTTGGGGGCTTTAATTCAGAGAGGCAGTCGACAAGATTGATACCACTCTCCTATATGTATGGTAAATAAGTGCAAAACGGTCCACAGAGGATTAGCTTATTTTATTTTTAGTGTAAATACGGCTAACGGGTAAACAACGAAACAGGCTGCAGATTGTCACACGAAGCTTTACAGATGCTGGTGGGTGGATTCTGTTTTCTATGGACAAAGTCAGGCAAGATGTTTTACAGTGTTTTCAGTGGTTATGGTGAGTTAATCTAAGCAGTTACGGGAATCTATGTAATTGTCTTAGTCTTCACAAGAAAAGTGAACAACCACATTCCCTAAAGTGTGAAATGATTTTCCTAATTTTTAAAAATCTTTAAAAGTCATAAATTGATCACAAATTATTTTTGAAAAAGCTTTGCAAAGTCTGGTACCTCCATCATTTGATGATGTGCTGAAAAGTTTGGTGTGCAGGATTAATGGGGCTCAATTGAAAGAAATGAAATATAATCTTCATATCTTAATTAGTGTATTATCACCTGAAACTAACGATTGCGTTTTTTTTTTTTTTTAAATCTTAGAATAAGCCCTTCATATCTGCATATGATACTTCCTCCGAGTCACCATGTTGCCTCCGTTATGTTTCTGCAGTAGCCCAGAAGGGACAAACCAAGCACTGGCTCTAGAGAGGACCTGTCACAGGTTTTATTTTAGTTCTTTGTCCACCGTATATTCTCTCACATGTTTGGAAGAGGAGGGTAAGGTGTTCAGTTGGTTGCAGTCTATAAACCCACCATTAAATGCCACTAAATCCTGCACACTGATCCTTTAAAGTCAAGTTCGTCGAGCACATGAATTGGTGGTTGGTGGACGTCAATCACTAACAGAGCTGTTGGCTGATATGAAGCCAAGAGGAAGGGTGCTTTCTCGAGATTCATTACAGTACAGTGCAGAGGAAATGATAAATCTGAACAAATGTACAGTACACAGTACGTTGGTGTGATTAAAAACTCAGAAGTGAAAGATGGAATTCAACATGTTGGCAGAGACACATTATGGTAATACGATCCCCTAGTATAACAGACTGCAATCCATTATTACATTAGTTACTAAACCCAGTAAGGCTCTATTAGGTTAACAATAAAGCTACTTGAGGAGTCAACGTCTGCTCTGTCTGATGAGCAGTTTGATGGAGGGTTAATAATAGTTGTTTCTGTCTGTGTTCAGTGGAGAAAGGGACGTAATGTGGGACATGTTAGACTGGAGCAGCGGCTTGAGTTGTGGGACGGCGGTTAACATCCAAATTTGTTGGAGTTGGAGGTTTGTGTGAATTAAGGCTGTTACAATATCAGATTTTCACCACATAATTAGCATGACCAAAAAAAAAACTATTGCAGCTATAGATGACACCACTGATGCAGCTTGGCTCTACAGCAAGATCGAAGTAACAACTTACTTTTGCTAACAAGTGAAGTAATGTTATTACTTCTTCTCTGAGTACTGTGCAACTGTAACAGATTTCACCTTTATGAGGGTTTTTATGAGGAGTGTTATAGAGCCGGAGAAAACAGGAGTCTTCTGTGGCTCGAAGGAGCTTCGCAAAGTGTAAAAAATAGTCTTCATGGTGTTTAATGAAAGTTGCTACCAAACATCATTGTGGGAAATGAAGGATCTATCCACTTCTTTTTGGAGTTTGGTCCATACAAGATATCAAAAACATTTAAACATTCCTTTTTTTAAATCTATCTCTTGAATCCTCAAACTTAACAGAAGTACAAGACTAAGATACTACAGTGCCTCGAATAATGGCAGTGAATGAAAAATAATTCAGATGGGTGCTTTACCAAATCTTCACTGCTCACAAAAGCAGCAGTTTGTTCAAGTACAAAACGTTGTGAAATGTAAATCTAAACAAACTATAGATGAAGAGAAACAGGAAAAGTAGCTCATCCCTATTTCCTGTATAAGCGTGAAGCTGCACAAACCACAGACATAAAGCCAAAGCTGGCAGATATCTCATAATCATGTTTGCATTACATTCACATACAGAAAACTAACACCTCTAAACGCTGCGTGTGGTGCAGACTGCACACTGTATTTAATGTGTAATACTTCCTGAGCAAATGAGCTACAATATCAAAATGTTTTATAGTTTTTATACTGTTAAATATGAAACATTAGAGCAGAGAATCCTTACTTTCCTTCTGTATTTTCTCCTTTTGTCCCTCTCTTTGTCCTTCATGACAGGAACAGTGTGTGGGCTGACACGCACACACACGCGCACGCGCACACGCACACGCACACAGTAAATGAGTGAGTGAGCGAGAGAGCAAATGTTTAAGAGGACAATGCAAAAGCTCACTACCCAGAGTTAGAAAACCACTCATCTAAATCAGGGAAATTATGATAATGGGGGATCTCATTATTCTCCAACTCTCTCCGAATCAGTCACTGACATCACATCATTATAGACGTATTCATATAAACAGATTGGATGGCATAAATAGGAAGCTGGCACCTTCAAAACTTTCTCATCTGCTTTGTCTAATGTCTCCCCGTGTGTTGGTGTGTGAGGCAGGAAGCACAGGTCTCAGGAAGGGGTTGTGGGGGGACGTAGGGGTCACCATTCGGGACAGGGGCGCCACGTGACCAAACGCAGAACTCCCCGATTCTTCGATTGCCCTGTGAGAATTAATTAATCATGAATTAGTCATTAATTTATACATCATTTTAGATTTAAGAACCAAACTCTAATCTTCATAGTGAAACACCAAATAACTAAGACTGCTTCAGACTGACACATAAAAAATACCCATAGCCACTTGTGTAATGACTGAGCTCTGGCAAGAAAAAAATCCCGGCGACGTCTGACCGTTGCACCAGACAGTTAATCAATCCAAGTGCTTGTCTTTTTTCTGGTTTGGGGAAAAAAATATGGGAGGCCAGCCTAATCAGCAGAGGAAACAGATCTCAGGGGGCGTCGGGCACCAGGAAAATGGATCTGGGTTGTGAAAAACCACCATTACCACGAGCTGCTCTGGATTCAGCCATCTGGAGATGCTTGCTCCAAAAGCCGGTAAAGTTTGCTAAACTGGGGCCCAACTAGGAAACAGGTTTACGCCTCCCTAACAGACAGCCAACACTCCCAGAGGGCAGCCATGTTTGCTCTACACAGCGAGATATGTGAAAGAACTTGTCATTGTTGTACTGACTGTTGAAACACTTTTAGACTTGTTTTTCGGAAAGGAATCATTTTTCGTTGCTTTTCAGTAGCAGTTCCTCAGAAACAATATTCAGTCCCTTCAGCAGATTTTTTTGTGATTGTTGAAATAAAAAATGCTGGATTTTGCATCGCCTTTCTTCAAAAATAGTGATGCAGTCTGTGGCGTTTTATGTGCCTTTTTTTTTCTTTCTTTTTTAAGCAAAATGGCAGGAATTGGTGAAAATTGAAAGCGGAAGAAAGGAAATTATGATTTTTTTTTTCTACACCTAATAAAGACAGTCACATGTAACCACTTTCAGTAATAATAAGAATACCGCACATGACAAATAGGTGGAAACATTTTAATTGAAATTTTTTTATTTTATTTTTTTTAATTCAAAGATAGATGGGCTTAAACTTAATACAAAATTTAAAATGAAAAAAAGAGTCTTAAAACTGACATAGCTTTACAAACTGTGGCTGTGATATAAAACATATAGGTCACACCCGCTAAGAAATAGTGTTTTTAAATGCTTTTATAATAATTTGTGTGGATGAGTGGATGACCACATGTAAATTTGGTAGCCTAATTCCCACACTAAGACCACATTCCCCATAAACCCTTTCACTTCAAGTTTTGTCCTTTTTCCAGTCAGCCACTATGTGGTTTATTTTGATGAGGAGAGGAAAGGAGGAAGAGCTGACTGTAAATGAGGAGTTATTTGTGTTGGCAGAAAAAAGTTGTATTTAGAAAGGCTCAATGTGTTTCGTAATGCCTTCAGCATAGCTTCTATAAAGTATATTTATTGCAGAAAAACTGCAGTAATTAAAAAAAATTGTAAGCTACTGCAAATGTCGTGGAGATTGGAAGAATCTGTATGAATCATTGTTTGTGAACTCAGTGTTTTAGGAGGAGGGGAAATAATTTTGGCCTGAAATGAACCTTCTTGACATTTTCTTATCAATTTTTCAAGTCTTTGTATTTCCTGTCTGTCTCTCTTCAGGAATGCCATCCATTGTTTTGTTTTTTAAACTCTTTTTGAACATTTCCAATTACTGCAGCCTTTTCCAACTGACCATTGAGTTGTATCTCACCAGCCCACTCATGCAAAAAGGAGGTATAGTTAGCTGATGCAAATACCTACAAAGCTTTAAAGCAATGCCACTTAAATACGTAATAGCACAAAGAAGAAAAGATCAAATAAAGAACATTAAAAAACAATAATTATTCATTATGTCTAATCATGCTTTGACACGGTATTTCTCTTATTTGCCCATTTACCAATGACAATGAACACTGCAAATTTTTCTAATTTTCAGTATAATTCCCAGATAGACCACACCTTCCCCATGTTGAGCAGAGAATGTAAAGCAGGTTGTACTCTTAGAAAAAGGACTACTTAGCTTCTTTTCTTTAAAAAGTCAAATAGAGTAAATATGATTGATATTCTTGTTAAAATAACTAGTCAACATTTAAATTATTGGTTTGCTCAGACAGGTTTACCATTATTTCTGAGTTCATTTTTCTAATCTGAGAACATCTGTTTGGTGAAGTCAGATCAAACCTGATGTCAATGGAGTGCATTAGATTGCCCTCCAGTGGACATTTGTTACAATTGTTCTATGTCTAAAACTCATTTTAATATTTTTTTTATTTTGGATATAGGAGGCCTGGTGGGAGAAAGAAAGCTCAGTGTGCTACAGTTGATAAAAGAAAATACTTTTCAAAACATAAAGTTAAAAAAAGTAAGTTTGAGGACAATTCCATTTTCTTTGTAGGTTGACAGATTTTTCTAGATGATGAGATAAAAACATATATTCTGTTCTATAAAATAAAATTGCAAAAATAAGATTATTTTGTTCTGACTCTTTGAATGTCAAAATAATGATTGAGCAAACACTTTAAAATGGCTTCATACAAACTGAAGCCGAGTTAAGACTCACCCAGAGGAGCCTGCAGGACGGGACCCCGCGACACAGACTGCAGCAGCAGCAGAGTTATAGGCTGCCTTGCCAGTGTAGCCGGGGATGGTGCTTCGGCTGGCACAGAAAAATAAGTTTACAAAATATATATATCAGAATCTGTTACAGGAGGCTGACTATCCCACCGTGAGAGGAATTTCAAAGATACCCACTCTTTCAGAATCTGTGACTGAGTGTATTAAAAAAATAGCTTACGGGTAAAATAAATTTCATGCTGAAGAAAGAAAGCCCCAGAGGAACCGCAGTGAATCCACAGTGTGTGTGTGTGTGTGTGTGTGTGTGTGTGTGTGTGTGTGTGTGTGTGTGTGTGTGTGTGTGTGTGTGTGTGTGTGTGTGTGTGTGTGTGTGTGTGTGTGTGTGTGTGTGTGTGATAGAGGTGTATGTCACCGTGCTGTTGGTGTGTACGGAGGCACGATGCTCCTCTTCAGGGTCAGAGGGTCAAAGTCTTCATCCCGGTTGTCAATGTTATCCATGTTTTCTGAGCCAATCGTCCCGCTGCAAATACACGAGAAACCACACACGCAGCAGGTCAAAGGTCAGCTCTCAGAGAACAGGCTTGGGAACTGGTTTCATGAAGTCATGCTGATACACACAGTACTGGTCAAAAGGTTTAGGCGCTGAAGAACGCATTCAAAAATAAGAATAATTTGTCAATTATCTTCGTACAACGCTCAGTAAACAGAACTTTCCACAGTTCCTCTGTGGATTTAAGATGTCTCACTGTCTTCTGTGTCTTCACGATGTCCCACACTGACTCCATGATGTTGAGATTAACGCTCTGTGGGGGCCGTACTACAGTACGTGTTGCTAGACTCTTTCGTCCTATCTTTGAAGATGGTTCTTTATGACTCTGGTTGAATGTCTGAGGTCATCGTCATGCAGCAAAATAAACATGGGACTGACTAAACATCCAAAGTGCCTGAAACATTTGCACAGAACTACATGCAAGACATCTGTACTCACGTGTACAGAGGGATTTGACCGGATCTCGGACATCCACTGCAGCTGAAAAAAACAACCAAGTTGCTTTAAACTCCAGGACAAGTCGAGTTTTCACTGATTGCTTAAAACTTACAATGATATGGGCTTCTTGGCATCGTTCCTTGATCGAAGCTGTCGTCTGTTCCACTCAACTCCCACAGACTTGGAGAGGACAGTAACAACAAGTCTTTAAGCAGAATTTATCACCTACAACATAAACACAGTCTTTGGTAGATGTGTGACAATGTTAATGTTGGAAAACTATAAACTCAAAAACCTCAATCACTGATGAGTGTGGCATTCAGTGTTTCATCATCTGAAATCTTAACCCCGTTGTTTGAAGACATCAAAGGACAAGTGTTGTAACAGTCTTCCTGTTTGTAACTAATCCCATTAACAGACAAAAAACAACAAAGTGTGCCTGTTGGGACGTCCAGCTGTGGATTAATACACGGTTTGTGAGTAACAGCATCAGGTTGGTGCATGTGGGATTGACTCATAATAAACTAAAGTGCACATGTTCATTGTACTGAAGGAACATGTCACCCAGTACAAAAGGCTAACTGGTGAATTTCTGACAGGACAAGGGAAGCAAGCGTGACATTTCCAGGTGGAGAGCTTCTCAAACTGGATCAATACGGTGAAAAAAAACACAGAGAGAGAAAGAGAGAGAGTGTGAGGGATTTGTGCAGTGTCACGGCTGAGTGGGCAGATTAGCCCAGTGTGGTTCTGTGAGGTGTCGGCTGAGTTCTGAAGCTCCACTTGCTGATTTACTGTTTCTGTGGATGCATCTTCAAACATCATTTTAACGTTGAGTCACTGACGACGGTTGCTGACTGACTGAAAAACATAAAAATTACAAGAACAGGAGCTGAAATCCAAAAAATTGAGGCTTCAAAATAATCATAAATTGTAACTAGTGCTGGTCGTGACTGCAAAAGCAGCAACAGTGACAGTCCCAGAGGAGGACCACAGTGGATTCAGGACCACAGCTGATCATCAGCAGTCCATGTGATGGCTAAAGACAACAGGGACAAGATAACCGAGGTTTGGTCAGCAGGATGAGGCCGTCTGGCTCAGCTGGTGTTTTTTAACAGAAATCATCTGAAATCAGAACCAACACTAATTTCCGTCAGTCAGTTGTGGGAACAGGTATAAACCTCCTGGAGCCGACAGCTGGTGAAAAGACAACAACTGAGCTCCAGCCTTGGCAGTGTTTAGTCATTGTTTGTCTGCTATGGCTCACCTGCCACAGCTGAGCTCGGCTGTCGTAGCGCCTCGGTGAGGGACGTTCACGAACTGGGTCCGCTGATCTCTCCAGAGTCGTTTCTGGTGCCTTCAAGCGCCGGGGTAACTTCATATCCCAACCAACTTCCTCATAACTCCTGCAAACAAATGGGAAAATTCTGGCCATGAAACCGTGAGCCGAGGGCCTTCAGTGCAATTGATTAACTTGATTCCCGAAGATCATTTGCTCCCATTTGAAATCTTTAAAAGCCTCCTTCATTGTGCAAAGTATATTCTACAGCTTATTAACAGGGGAGCTGAATCTTACACGAGGCTTGAAGCAAAGTTGCACTTCATCAGCATTATTTCATTGAGCAGCAGTTAACACAACAAGAGGATATATTGGTCCCTGATGACATCACTGGAGCGCAAAATCCAACCTATTCACTCCCAATAACCCTCAACTCAAAAATACGCTGCGTGTGGACTTTATATAACAGATCATGAGGGAGGTGAGCTTTGGTTAGCTTTAATACACTGAAAGGAAATAATTAAAGGTCACTGTGTACTGACCTCTGTGTTGCAGAAGTGTATCTGAAGCGGTGAACTGCTGGTGGGTCATCTGTCCACAGCCTCAAATGAGAAGCGAAGGCATCCTTAAAAAAAAAAAAAAAAAAAAAAATCATACTATGGACGTATTATTTAGACAATGGTTTTATCTTTTGCCCACCTTATAAAAAAAAAAAAGCAGATCAATATGTTTAAATCATTTGTGTTGATTTCCTTCTTACTTTATGTGTACTTTTTCGAGAAGAAGCTTATGCGTGTTTACTCCATGAGTATGATTTTTGTAAGCAGCAAATTATTAAAAATCCATGTGCAAATGAAGCATCACTTAAAATCCCACATGGTTAAGTACCCCATTAACTTGTAATATAAACAGCCTAATGCCTCTAACACCAGCCCAATGAGCTTTACAAATTACCTCTGGTACTTGCAGATCTGTAATGACTCCATATTTGATACAATCTGCACAACATTATCTTAGCTCAAATTCATGCAGTGAATGTAAATGCATAGTGAGGTAGACTTATGCCATGCCAGCAGCTTTACAAGGCTGCAGGTTGGCAAACAGCCATGTTTTGAACTCAGTGGCTAACATGCTAAAAAGCCAAATAGCGTGTACGGTATATGTCCCCTTTGTTTACCACTAAATGCATTAACATGTTCGCATTTGCTACTAACAATTGTTGGCATGTTATCACTAAACACAGCACAGCTGAAGCTGATGGGAAGGCCATTTGTTTTGCAGGTATTTGGTTAAATAAAAAGTATCACATAATACTGCCGCTAGATAAAACCACAGGTTATCACAGAATTATTATTACAGTTCATCCTATAGGGAACAATAATGTTTGAAATAAAATTTTATGGGAATCCATTCAACAGTTAGAGATCTTTTGGCCTGAAACCAACAGACTGAAATTACCATCTTTAAAGCCAATGCTGCTGGTGTGTCTAAAAGCACAAAACATCAGGATGTTGTCTAAATGACTAAAGAGAAACAAATCCAGATATACACTCTTAAGTCAAAACCTGAATGAATCAATCAGACAATTTGATGTTTTTATACATCAGCAAGCAGCAGCATGTTCACCACTCTCCTCCCACACTTCACACTGCTTAAATACAGGCATCAATCAAGCCTGCATCCACTAGACAACACTTAACTGAGTGCTGCAAAGCTTCTCCTTTTCCTCATTAATATATGTCAACGTAAGTATGATTACTTCAAGTAGCAGATTCTCAAACAAAAATAATAAAGCAAGATTATGTTCTCAAAGTGAACACCTGCCCACATAATAGTAGACTAATGAGAGGCTTTAAACACGTGTGCTGAAACCCAAAGGGAGATATGCTTCTATGAATTACTGTTGCATATTTAATATGTGCTCGTGCTATGATAGGGAAGTGATGAATTCGCCAGTGATGTGAGGAAGTGTGACAATAACTACTTTGTCTGGAAACCAAGCCAGCAGTATTGGTTCAACCAAAATATTTGCAGTGTTGATTTATAGACCTAATCTGCTTGAACTGAAGCAGATTAGGTCTATAAATCAATGAGTGTTTATGAACTCACATAGTTAAACAGGAAAAATGAATGAAATATTTAATGTGTGTTCAATTTCTCATTCCCTCAAAACAAGCAAACTGAGGACACCACAGTGCACTTCGGTAGGAAAGCGGCTTAGTTGTCACCCACCTGTGGTCCGGCATGTTTATCAGGAAGACTGCCGTACGTCGTCCCTCCAGTTGGTGTCTTCACTGAGTCTGATTGAATCTTAACAGGATTAGTTGACCCTTAGGATGACACGACAACAACTTCATCTCTGAGACACCAGAAAACTGAACTATCCACAGCAGTAACTGCTCTGAAGTCAAATTAGACTGGGAGGAGGCCCCGGGGCAGAAATCAGCCAAGGGTCCCTGCTGAAACAGTGGTACTGAGAGGAGACCTCTCGTCTGACGTCACGCTGAGCGTATTGCGTCACTTCCTGTCTACAAACATTGTGTTACTTCTCTCTGCTATTTCAGCTTCTCTTCCTGAATTATACGCATCTTAACTCTCTCCACACTTCTTCTAATCTCAAATTAAAACTCACGTTTGCTCTTCTTGAGCAATTCTACTGTTAAAACTTTGACCAACGTTCACTTAACTTGGTGTTTTGGTACTGCTAGCTTAGCAGTTAGCAATGGCGTCCCTCTCTCCCTCCACCTCTTCTTGTTTTTCCTGCTCTGTGTGTGACATGTTTAGTTACGACCCTGCCTCCCTTAATGATAATGCTACCTGTAATAAATGTAGTGTAGTTAGGGCTCTGGAGGCCAGGATCATAGAATTAGAATCACAGCTGTGCACCATGCTAAATAACCAGCCCAGGGCTACAGGCTCTTAGTCAGCCGGTCCCCCGCAGCACCCGGACAGCCGGGCGGCCGGGTGGCAGGGCGAAGGAGGCCTCGTCCCAAGAAGAAGCCCACGGTTCACGTCTCCAAACGATTTTCCCCACTCGGCAAAACACCCGCTGAGAAACCAACTCTGGTTATCGGAGACTCTATTTAACGTGAAGTTAGTGAAACCAGCGGCCAGAGACAGATGTCTTCTCGGGGCCAGAGACAGATGTCTTCCAGGGGACAGAGTCAAATGTCTTCCCGGGGACAGAGTCAGATGTCTTCCCGGGACCAGAGTCAGATGTCTTCCCGGGGACAGAGTCGGATGTCTTCCCGGGGACAGAGTCGGATGTCTTCCCGGGGACAGAGTCGGATGTCTTCCCGGGGCCAGAGTCAGATGTCTTCTCGGGGCCAGAGTCAGATGTCTTCCCGGGGCCAGAGTGGGCGAAATTGAATCAAACCTAAAACTGCTGACTAAGGCTAATCGTAAATACAGTCAGATTGTTATTAACGTCGGCAGTAACGACACCCGGTTACACCAATCGGAGATCACTAAAGTTAATGTTGAATCTGTGTGCAACTTTAAAAAAACAATGTCGGTCTCCGTAGTTTTCTCTGGACCCCTTCCTAACCGGACTAGTGATGACATGTTTAGCCGTACGTCTTCACTTCACCGCTGGTTGTCGAGGTGATGTCCCACTAACAATGTGGGCTTCATTGACAACTGGAATAGTTTCTGGGGAAAACCTGGTCTGATCCGGAGAGACGGCATCCATCCTACTTTGGATGGTGCAGCTCTTCTTTCTAGAAACATGGCCATGTCTCTTAACAGCCCTAAAACCTGACATCCAGGGTTGAGGCCAGGACACAGAGTTGCAGTCTTACAGCTCCTCTGCAGCTTCTTTAGAGCTGTAACTCACCCAAAACATTCAACATCCTGTAGAGGTTGTGTCTGTACCCAGACCACCTATATTTAAAAAACTCAAGAAGAGATGTATTAATAAAAATGTAATAAAAATGTATCCTACCAAATTAATGGATCAAAAAAATCTGACAATTAAAAGCGGACTATTAAATATCAGATCTCTCTGGTCTAAATCTTTGTTAGTAAATGACTTGATAACTGATCATTAGATTGATTTACTCTGTCTCACAGAGACTTGGCTGAAGCAGGAAGAATATGTTAGTATTAATGAAGCAACTCCTCCCAGTCATATTAATGATCATATTCCTAGAGATTCAGGCCGAGGAGGAGGAGTGGCAGCAATCTTCCACTCAAGTTTATCAATTAATCCAAAGCTGAAACTTAGTTATAAATCATTTGAGAGTTTGACTCTTAGTCTCTCACACCCAAACTGGAAAGCACAGAAACCAATTATACTTGTTGTTTATCGCCCACCTGGTCCTTATTCAGAGTTTCTAACTGAATTCTCTGACTTTTGATCAGATTTAGTGCTGAGTTCAGATAAAGTGATGATAGTGGGAGACTTTAACACTCATGTTGACGTGGACAACGATAGCCTCAGTTCTACTTTCAGCTCATTATTAGATTCTATAGGCGTTTCTCAGAATGTAAATAAACCCCGTCACTGTGGTAACCACACCCTCCATCTGGTTCTGTCGTATGGCATGGAAACTGAAAATGTAATTGTATTTCCTCAAAACCCTGTTTTGTCGGACCACTTCTTATTAACATCTGAAGTTACATTAATAGACTACACAGCATGTGGGAATAAATCCCACTACAGTAGATGTCTGTCAGATGATGCAGTGGCCAAGTTTAAGGAAGCAGTTACATGCTTATTCTCTTCAATGCCGTGTGTTAAAGCAGTGGAAGACATCTACGTTGATCTTAGTCCCACACAAGTGGATCATCTGGTAGAAAACACTGCAGTATCTCTGCTACAACTCTAGATGATGTCGCCCCTCTGAAGAAGAGAGTAATGAACCAGAGGAGGCGTCTCCGTGGTACAACTCAGAACTACGCTCTGCTAGGCAGGCGACTAGAAAGCTGGAAAGGAAATGGCGTTCCACTAATTTAGAAGAATTTCACCTGGCCTGGAAGGATAGTCTAATATTATACAAGAAAACTCTTTGTAAGGCCAGGACTTTATACTATTCATCATTAATAGAGGACAACAAGAACAACCCCAGGTTTCTTTTCAGCACTGTAGCAGGCTGACAAAGAGTCACAGTTCTGTTGAGCCCTCTGTTCCTTCAGCTCTCAGCAGTAATGACTTCATCAACTTCTTTACTAATAAAATTCTTACTATTAGGGAGAGAATCGGGCAGACCTTCCCTGCCACCATCACTGATGTGATGTTAAGTACAGCAACCCTGGAAGCAACTGTAGGACCAGATGTAAACTTGGAACATTTCTCTCCTGTTGAGTTCTCTGAGTTAACTAGAATTATTTCTTCATCTGGATCCACTAGCTGTCTGTTAGATCCCATCCCAACTAAACTTTTTAAGGACGTCTTCCCTTTAATTAATACTTCCATATTAGATCAGATCAATCTATCTATTGTAACTGGCTATGTACCGCAGGCTTTTAAAGTGGCTGTAATTAAACCTTTACTTAAAAAGCCGACTCTTGATCCAGCTGTTTTAGGAAACTACAGACCAATTTCCAACCTGACCTTTATTTCTAAAATCTTTGAAAAAGTTGTTGCAAATCAACTTTGTGATCATTTACAAAGGAATGATCTGTTTGAAGATTTTCAGTCAGGTTTCAGAGTTCATCATAGCACAGAAACAGCTCTGGTGAAAGTTACTAACGACCTTTTGTTAGCCTCAGATAATGGACTTGTCTCTGTACTTGTTCTTCTGGACCTCAGTGCTGCTTTTGATACGATTGATCATACGATCTTATTACAGAGATTAGAAGACATTACAAGGATTAAAGGAACTGCATTAGACTGGTTCAAATCCTACTTATCAGATAGATTCCAGTTTGTCCATGTCAACAATGAATCTTCCAGGCAAACAAGAGTTACTTATGGAGTTCCACAAGGCTAAGTGTTAGGCCCAATACTTTTTACTTTGTACATGCTTCCATTAGGAGATGTCATCAGGAAGCACTGCATTAACTTCCATTGTTATGCAGATGGCACTCAGCTATATCTTTCTATAAAACCAGATGAAACAGTTAGTAAAACTTGAAGAATGTCTAAAAGACATAAAGGCCTGGATGACCAAAAACTTCCTGCTTCTAAATTCAGACAAAACAGAAGTTATTGTACTTGGTCCTAAACACCTCAGAAAATCTTTCTGTAATCACTTAGTTACTCTAGATGACGTTGTCTTGGCCTCCAGCAAAACTGTGAGGAACCTTGGAGTCATATTTGATGAGGATTTGTCCTTTAGACACCATATAAAGAAAATCTCCAGAACTGCCTTCTTTCATCTACGTAATATTAATAAAATCAGGAAAATCCTTCCTCAGCGTGACGCAGAAAAACTCATTCATGCGTTTGTTACTTCTAGACTAGATTATTGTAATTCCTTGCTGTTAAGATGTCCAAATTACTCATTAAAAATCCTGCAGCTGATCCAAAATGCTGCAGCAAGAGTACTGACGGGATTTAGCGAGAGATCACATTTCTCCAGTTTTAGCTTCTCTTCACTGGCTTCCTGTGAAATCAAGAATATAATTTAAAATTCTCTTGATGACTTACAAAGCCGGACATGACCAGGCTCCATCATATCTCAGAGATCTTATAGAACCATATAATCCTAGCAGAGCACTTCTCTCTCAGTACGCTGGTCTACTTGTGGTTCCTAGAGTTTACAGAAGTAGAATGGGAGGCAGAGAACTTCAGTTTTCAGGCTCCTCTCCTGTGGAACCAACTCCCAGTTTGTGTTTGAGGGGCAGAAACCCTCTCTAGCTTTAAGATTAGACTCAAAACGTTCCTTTTTGATAAAGCCTATAGTTAGGGCTGGCTCAGGTAGACCTGAACCAACCCTTAGTTATGCTGTTATAGGCCGAGGCTGCTGGGGGACCTCGTTACATGCTGAGCTTCTTTTCTTTCCTCCTACTCTTTAACTGACTCATACCTCACCATCTTTTTCTCTCCCATAGTTTTTGCTTATTGTCTGTTGTCTCCATTCAGTTCCCTCGCTCACATAGTTTCTCTTCTTTCTTTTCCAGATGTCTCGTCAAGGAGCTGCATGTCTCTGCCCTGCGCTTGTCGTCTCCACCAACAGTTTTTCTCTTCTATCTCTATGCTGTCCTTTTCTCTCTCTGCTCTCCTCTCACCCCAACTGGTCAAGGCAGATGGCCGCCCACCCCTGAGCCTGGTTCTGTCGGAGGTTTCTTCCTGTTAAAGGGAGTTTTTCTTCCCTCTGTTGGAGCTTTTTCTCCCCTAAAGAGGAGGGTTTTTTTTTCCCCCTTAGCTTATGTGGGAATTATTGAATTGTTGGGTTTCTCTGTATAATATTGTAAAGTCTTGCTGTCAGGACTTTAATGTGTTAAGTGCCATGAAATAACCTATGTTGTGATTTGGTGCTATATAAATAAAGTTGAATTGAATTGGAACTTTCCCAGTGTCTGTGAATTGTGTATAAATCCTGTTGCCTTTAAGTACTCAACAGAGCACAAGACCACCAGTATGAATTATTCAGTATTTTGACCAAAGAAGACACCAATTAGCAAGCACTCCTACTTGTGATTACAAGATGCCCCAGGTTTGTTATGTGACAGATTGTTTGTGATAATTTCTTAAAAGAGAAATTAATGCAACATGAACATGTACAACCAAATTAACTTTTAATAAATACCATCCGTGCAACAGTTGTCCTTCTTAAAGCTAACTAAGACAGCAGGCATAGCGAACAGCAAAGTCCTCAAATAAACATGGCTCCAATTAAATTTTTTGGACATTTTATAAGGATTCAATTGCAATAAAGCCTGAATGGCAAACAGAAATGAAAATGAAATCATTATACCTTATACCGACACCATGGGAAGCTCCAACTGAGGTCATCAGTTCGGACATCGGATGCCTTTGTGAGTGTGCAGAACACTCTTTCAGAACTGGACAACTGGACTTCAACAAAGTACCACAGACACGTGACGGTGATACCCAGAGTACTGACTGCTTTATAACATGCATCCACGTTTTGGCCCATCCACAACAATCCACTCAGTAGGGCATTTGTGATTTAAGTCCCTCTCAAAGCTGAACCAACTGGACCTTTTAGTAGTGGTACAAACTACGTTTCTCTGATGGGGGACAACATTCACTGGCGGTTCAGTACAAACACTAGAAGCCTGCAGCTCTTCTAAAGGTAAGCCATGATTCTTTATTTACTGTAAGATAACAGCCTTGGCTGCAAAATGTGAAATTACTTTTCGGTCTGTCTCAGTTTATTTTGGAAGGACTAGAGTTGCCCATGTAGTCTATTTCAAATAGTGTCCCAATGATTCATGTGCAGTGCGTGCGTGTGTGTGGTGAAAGTGAAAGAAACACTTGCAGCATGGTTTGGAGTTGGACTGTTGGTTGTGGATACAAACTCATGTTGTCAAGCATTTGCATGATGGATTGAGCTGTTGAGCAGCAGTTTGTGCCTCCTCGCTGTAACCTTATGCCCCACAAATACAGTTGTATTGGTGCCGAGTCTGACAGCATTGACTACTCTACAGTAGATTGACTATCCATTTTCATTGCTCTGACCTAAAGAACAAGAGATTGTAGTGTTTTACCGTTGAGTCTCGCTCTGACGGCTGCATCTGGGATCCTCCTGGAGTTCCAGGCCTTGTCCTCCCTCAAGTCGACACAGACGGTGGGGTTTGGGGCTGTTTGAGGCCTGTCTCTGAAACCTGGAGGGACCCACAGAGCAGACGCCACATGATGGAAATCTATGAATTTCTGTCGACCTTTGACCCCCAAGTCCACCTGAGCTCCAGCACTGAGCTGACCACAGCAAGGGTCCAACAGGGGGACGTCATCTCGTAACGGAGCCAGGGCGACATGCCCGGCAGGGGGGTGAAGTCTCGTAGAACCTGCACGTCCAGTTTGTAGTCCATCTCTACCACCACCACGGTGCAGACTGGAGCTCAGCCGCCTGATGACATGCAGCTCTGCGGAGAACGGCTTGTTGGGATCCAAAATTGCAGTCATCGCTGCCTTTGGAGAAGCTCGCAGAGCGACTGTGTGTCTATGCAGTGAGCGCTCGTTGCTCAGAAACCGTCTGTGTTTTCTGCTGAGATCAAATTACTGACATGCAGAGAGGCCACATGACCTGGCTGTGTAGGCGCAGCTCCGCGTACCTGAACACAACATTTATTCTGGATTTGTTACAGTCATGGAGAACAAAGTTCCCGTAAACATCCCCTAGTTCCCGTAAACATCCCCTGGTTTCTATTCTGCACACCACACAGTGCTGATTCACCTCAGGGGAGCATTCACAATTAATCGTGTTTCCTCTAAGCTGCTATCTTTTTTGTCATCCTACAACAATCAATTTATCACACTGGCCAAATAAAAATATTTTATCTGTCGTCAGGGGCGACTGTTGTCCTCGGAAAATTACTCCACACAAATGTGTTTTGGTGATTCTCCTGAGAGAATACTACATTCCTTCTTGTGATGGGTTGGGAGTTATTTTCTATTTTTAATAGCGTTTCCTAAATATGACCGCTAGATGGCGGAATAGAGCCTGTATTGTCGGATGGAACCATTAGAAACAGGCCTGTGCGTGCAGCCCTGTACCTCATAAATTCAAATGACAGACCAAAAATATCACGGCATAAAAATACACATCTCAGTTGTAATATTATGATGATACATTATGAGTTTAAAAATACTATTATGGTACAACAAGGTGACCATAACCATAAAACTGAGTTGGCCTGAGGTCCCTGCAGGACTAATAGAATGATTTTACTGTGTGTGCGTGCAGACGAAACAAGCTGCTTTCTCAGCCCCCAAGTGCTGTTAGTTGACTGAGGAACTTCAAATGTAAGCTATGTTTTTAAAGTTGACAGTAAACTAAATGAAAATTATGTAAATCACATAGAGGCATAAAGTGTTTTTACAAAGGGTTTAATCTGGTGAATGTGCCAGCTTGAAAGAGCTGTCTTATATTCAGTGGAGCAAAAAAACAACAAAAAAAACAGAAATACCAAGTGCCTTTTAATTAGTCTGCTGAGGTTGTTTGAAATATATTGTGAAAATATAAATATGCCACATAAATACATAGGTGCGCATCCTGCAGCTACATGTGCATGCTTTATATTTAAATAGGGAAAGCAGCCTTGCTGGGTAGCATTTTTCTTGAGAGAGAATTCATGTAAATGTGTCAGTGGCGATGATGGTGATGCTTACTGATAGATGATTTTTACTCAGGCTGTCATTAGCAAATGTAAACACCCAAGAGCTGTTGAAAAGGATGTGTTAAAAATAGCCTAATTAGAGTAATTCTGATAACTGAGTGGTGAATATGCCCGACTCCCACACAATGTTCCTCTACAAAAGGAGAGCACAAATGACACTTGTGAGATCTAATGTGGGCTCCTTCTTTTGAAATCACTCTCCTGACTGAAAAGAAAAGTAGCATATGTTGCATCAGACTCACATCTCATGAGCTTGTGCTCGGTATTTCCACACATTTCTAATGAATGGGGTTACATAGGTCCACAAGATTTATTGCATTTGGAGTCCATTAATTATTCCCATACCTATAAATCCTCATATATCATATTGTGTTCCCGCAGTTCTCTGTATCCCAATTATTCCAGGTATTTATTTTTTTCCGTTATTGCGGGATTTTAAATACCAACCTTAGTCTGAGATGACTGTACTTTTCGCAGGGAATCAGATATTTCTGGAGTGAGGAGTCATTACCATCGGAGCAGCCCTTGTTACTGAATCCTGTGTTATTAGTCAGCTTGTCTGCCATTCTCTAGACTCCTCCACAGACTTAGAAATTATTTAAATCTCCCCTCTTTGCCCATGGTGCCAGACCCAGTGCTATAGTGCTGCAGCCACTAATTTGTGTCGGCTGCATTCATCTGAGAGAAACTGTTGCTTTGGATTAAGAGGCGTTGTTGTTGGTGCTGCTGCTGCTTTTGCTGCAGAGGGTCATCAAAGCAAAGTCACAATTGTCGTGTTGGTTGTCTGAAGACAATATGGGCTGATGCTGCTGTGGGCAGGGCATCATTTTTGTTAATCAGACAGCAGGGCTGAGGGTGACCCAGTCTGACACCTCGGGATCAGACAGCCAGGGCTGGGAGGTGATGCGGCTCAGGGAATAGATCATCCCAGAGTGGAGAGGATGCTCCAAAATATTAAGGGACAGCATCTTTCATCACTGCAAGAACAGAGCTGCAACACAATTAAACAGAAAAATGGGACCAGATGACTGACAGATATTAATGATTGCATATTATTTCTGTGTAAAGCTTTGATGCATTAGGTGCCTGTGGATGCCGGTAGGGCCATTTCTCATGAAAGTCATACCTATAGCCAGCCACCTCTTTGTATGCATGCTATGCAATAGTGTTCATACAATGAGCCTCATCAACATTTGATGCTTAAAGCATCCAGTGCTGGGATTATGTCCGTATGTTTTGTAAACTGATGAAAATGCATGACCATATTTATAGCATTCTATAGCTAAGTCATAGCTCATTGACCATTTTCATCACACTGTAAAGGCAGTGAATTGATTACTGCGCGTTCACCATGCATGCATGCATTGGATTAGAGGGCAAACCGACTGAAGTGAACTCTGTCTCATGCTCTGTGCGGCAGGCACCCTCAACCACTTGGAAAAATCCACACAGAGTGCAGAGATGAAGCTCCCACAAGCGGCGGGGGTAGCCATGTCCTCAGAGAGTGGCCTAAGGCTTTATTGTAGCGCTGCTTCCCTGCCTTCGGTTGTTGCAGCTCTCCGCTTGTCACACTCAGTTAGCTCAATGAAGTAATGAATATGCCGCTGTACATTTTTCATGAGGGAGGTGGGAGTGAAAAATCTGCTCCTTATAATGCTTTTAATATGGAAGTTTTCACACACACTCCTCCCCCGCAGAGAACTCTCCGGGCTATCTTGATGCTGCATGAGCATGATGCTTAATGTTAACATTCCCCAGGGGAGAGTCAGCATAGTGCAATGTCACTTTCAGTGATGAATACGTTGACTACAGCAGATATACAAGCAGCTGTAAATCATGAGTAAGTTGGGATAACACGGCCGACCCTGTTTTGAAAGAAGGCTGGGGCTGCACAGGAAATAACTGGTGGAAAAAAAAAAAACAGAACTATTCAGTCACTGACATAGGTGACTCAGTCACATCATTACAGTAACAAATTAGTTTACCAGGAAGCACACCCATGAGCTTCCTAAAATGGAGGACTATTAAGTGTGAAAGGGAGACATAATGATGCAAAGATGAATGTTTTTGAACAACAAAAGTAATCAACAAAAAAATAATTAGGCAAATGACTCCGGTTAGACATATTTGTAACTATTATAAATGAACTATTTTGAACTGTTTAATATGCATGGAAACAAATATCCAGTAAATAGAAAAACACTCAGATGATTACCAACCAGCTAACGATAAAGGTGTTTGTGCCCCATGTGGGCATCTGTCGTGATTGTGGGGTAGCTCAACTAGATAGAAAATATATAATGAATGTGATAGTAAAAATATATCCACATATTTGTGTTCAAAATGTCGTGATGCTGCTCTTTACTAGGTTTATTGCCGCAAGAACCAATAAGCTTCCAATTACAATAGGCGGCAACCTCAGAACACCATAGCAGAGTACAACCGGATAGCACGCCAAAGTGTGGATTACACACTAGACACTTTAGTCCACTAGAGGATCCTGCATCAGTGTTATGGTTTTGCCGAGGGCCTGACCTCATGATTAGGGTTAGGTAAAGATCATGGGTTGGGGTAAAATACATGATTTTATGTACTGTAAGTACAGTAAGATGGTCATGCAAGTTACTACTCAAGTTAAATCTATGGCGCTTTCTTACAGACTCAAACACCGGTCGTCTCGAAAGTCTAGTTTGTTCCATCAGATTAAGGCCACACACTTCTAGATAAAATGAGAATCTTTTTTTTTTTTGCATAGAATTGGGATCACGATTATCCCTCTCCAATTATTTTTCAATATTTTACAATGAGTTTAGTTCACTCATTGACATAAATCAGAAGCAAAAAAACAAACAACTAATGGTGACTGCATTACATTTTGTAATGACCTAAGTTGAAATAACAGGGGATGCACTGCCACCAGCTACAATCTGTCCTGCTCAAAAATGCATGCACCCCTTAACTCTCAGTATGACTCTTCAACTCCAAGTTTGATGGGAGACAAAAAAATGTAACAGCACAATTTAACATTACGTAAAGAACCCGACAAAGAAGATACTTCATTTTTAAACAGTAGGCCTACTACTTTGCCAAATCCTTACAATGCCTGATAGTGTTCCTTGTCGCTGTTGTGGTCTCCGAGGTGCATGCAGTTCTCAGCAGGCTGGCAGAACTCGGCACGACAGGAATATGAACTTTGGACGACAGAAAGGGAACGCCTTTGTTTTTAGCTAAAGTGCAGCAGCTTCATGAATGTGATACTGAACATAAAAACATTCACTTCCACTGGGTTTATTTTCCTTACTGCCAGTTCCAGTTTCTGCAGCTCTGCGACATGTGGTGTGAGTAAACAAGTAAAATAACTTAAAGCCATGAATGAAAACTTGAACTAACTTGCTAAGTAATTGCTAAGTTGGCTAAAACTGATAAACAGTTTACTTTGCAAGCTAGAGGCAAATTTAAGGCTAGTTCTGCTGTGCAACGCAAAGTAAGAGTGGTCGAAATGCTAAGTTAATAAACAAAAGATAATTGTATGAAAAGGGCATGTTGTCAATATCCACTTCTTGCACTATTACTTAACCTCAGCTTTAAAATGAAATGAACACATGACAGGTAGTGATGATGAAGGTAGTGATGATGATGATGATGAGGTACTTTAGTGCTTCTTTTAGGGACATGGACGTACGTCATACAGAAGGCTGTTTCATACCTATGACAGGGATATTTTTGCTCTTCTTTAAGGTGTTTAAATGTGACGCACAGGTCACCACTCCACCTCTGCTTTTGATCCGTGCCTAGTGACACATCTCTGATTTTCAATTTCAAATAAGACGTTGCATTAGACAAATACACACTGAAGGTAATGGACTTCCTCTGTTGTTCAGAAAGATGGACTTGTCCCTCGAGACTACAGTTTCCATTATTAAACCTACAACACATTACCCACCTACCTAGGCTGTTTCCATTCCCCCTGACCAAGGTGAAATTACCTGCTTTAGAAACTTAAACAGAGTAAAGAAGCCACTGAGTGGTCGCCCACAGTCTGAATCTCCATTTCCACTCTGTCAGGTTGAAATTTTAATGTTCTTTTTTGAAAGGCAGAAAAGCAAAAGACAAATTCTGCAGGGTTGTTTGCATTGAGGTCAGACATCCTTATAGTTTTCATACTGTATATACAACAAAATATCCTAAGGGAACCTACAGCAGCATGTGAGCCAGTGGTAATACATTCACCGGGCACACTGGCAGCATGTATCAAGACCTGGATGATGAATTACCATACAAGGGCCGAGGAAAATAAAAGAACACCTCTGGATGAATGCTGTGTTGCAAATGCAAACACTTAGTATTCCACGGGGCCGAGACAAAAGCTGCTTCCTTTATGATAACCCAACAATCCACAATACTATCTCCAGTCTGACAGCAACTTATGCAGATGTGCGTGGCTCAGCGGTGCGCTCCTCAATTGAACCCACCCTTCAAAAGTGTTCAGCAAGCAGGTCACATTGACGAAGGCTGCCTGTTGTGGATGAAATGCTGAAACGGTGTCCTCCAAGATGCTCTAAAGGCCTATCACTCAGCTCCCTGGCCTATAACAGCTCGTGATGGATAGGGCCAGATTGAACCCGCAGCCGCCTGTCCACTCCCTGTCATAACGTGAAAGTAGGAGATTTGCTTGTCCCCAGGCTTAGATTGCTTCTTAACTCTAAGACAAAGCCAAGGTTTGTGTTTGTTCCCGCATGATGTCTTTATAAGACCTGGTAGTAGTTAATTGAAACATATCTGTCACCATGCGAGATGTGTGGCGCAGATGTATGAATGGGAAGGCAATTGAACATGGCGTTGGTGATTGTCACCCTCATCTGGAGGCAAGACCAGGCAGAAAGGTGAAATTGAAAATGTGAATATCCAGCTAATGGCAGAGGAGGAGAGCTGGAGATATAATACTGAATCTATAAAGGACAATTTCAGGCCCTAGACTCTGGAGACTCAGGCGCTCAATCATGAAGTGATTCACTGAGATTGATCAAGGGGCGTTGTAATCACAGGGGAATGTTACATGTGGCTCCAAGGATGACTCGCAGAAGTGTCAAGAGATTCAAAGCTGGATTTAATGGATTTGAGGTGATGTGCTTAGAAATCATTTCAGAAGGTGCAAATAGAATCCTCAAAGCATTTTACCAGCATTTAGCAGCTGTCCAGTGAAATTAATGTTCAGGACAGAGAAATCTGGAGGAATAAATTCGCTATCCGAGAAACAGAAGGCTTGAATTTACTCTGTATTCTCACAGCAGACATTCAAACGTCCTGGCTCTCTGAAAGAAGAATCAGAAATCTACTAATGAACCACGCTGTTGATAACAGTCCCATATTAAGCAGAAAGCCTAAATGCACTTACAGATAATAAGCCTTCTTTTATTTAAAGTGATTCTGGTTAAAAGCTCAGTGCTCCCTCTGAAATTGAAATAAACGCAAATGTGACATTAAATATTCATAACTTTCAGCTATCATCTAGATCCTCCTGTTGCAAGGATAAATGTGCAACAAAAAAACACAGTCCTATGTAATTATTCACTTCTAATGAGTGACGAGTCCATGAGGGTAGATTACTGCATCATTATGGGAAAGTGACTTTCTCTGTGTTACATGAGATAGCATGAGCTGAATGAGCTGCTTTCTGGAGATATCGTTTATCAAAGTTCACAACACCGGCTGGCAGAGATGCAGGCAGGAAACCTGCACTCTGAACAATTGTTTTATGGGCTCCTGGAACATTTTCACCTTGTGGTCAAATCGTGGTCTCAAAGAGCTTTTAATGCATTTGATGAGATTGCAGACAGAAAGGGCCACTGACTTGTGCTCAAGCTCGTGTCACAGAAATTATGAAAGTAAACTGGTGCTTTCAAAACTTTTGATTGAATTTGTCACTGAAGTGGTTTGTTCTAAAGCTTCAATCAAACTGCATCTTTATTCGGAGCTTTAAAGAGGAGCCGGTGCTGGCATGTTGATGAAATCACTGTTTTCCTATTTTGCATTGCATTGTGACATAATAATTCAATAAAACAACAAAAGGAGGCTTATTATCAGTTAAAAAAAAACAACTGAAGGAGGCTTTACAAATTCAACTCGTGCATTAGAGGACTTTATTAAGCAGCTTTTGGAGAAATTGGAAATATTCACAGCATTTCCCACAAGTGAGTGTAGTAAATTCATTACATGTTTTTCTTGAAAGACTTGGCTGACAAAGATATCCAGAAGGGACGACCGGGTTTGAAATGCAAAAGGCTATACTGATAAAACACGTGACTCATGGAAAAATAAAGTCAGTTTGTCTTAGTTATTAGGCTTTTAGTTTTTTTCTGACTATGACTCAACATATGGTGAGTCTCTAAGTCGTGACCTCTAAAATGCATTGGTGTTTGACAAATATAGACCCATTTATACAGCTATACAGGCTGAGATTCAAATTAAAATAAGATAACATTAATTGTAATTTTTTTTTACAACATAGTATCGATACGAAGAGATGACCACATTTTTTTTTTTTTTTGCTTTTGCTCAATAGTTCGAACATACCAAAGATAGATTATTCAGCACAGTAAGAAATACCCAAATACAAATAGTAAACAAATGACGTTTGGTTGTTCCAACATTTCTGAGCACAGGTTTTTGCTGGCAGGTTCATGCACCCCAGCACGGTCATCGTCATGCTTCAATCCTGCTTCTAAATGATCTCTTGATCACTTAGCACAAAACATACACATATAAATCTACATTTTCAAGGTTACTGTCATCAAAATTCTGCAAAATCAAGGATAGCATGCTAACATCTACTTATTTATCCTTTTATCTGTGTGATTTGTAATGTCATCGACTCCAAATAATGGTAAAGACTTACATACCATAAAACAAAATGAAGGCTTTCATAAAGATTTTGGATCTGAAAGTTGGACACCAGTTAAACAAGACAACTACCTGTTGAACATTATTTTGAGTCCCATTTGAGCATATTGTATGAATAATTTTTTAACCTCCCCAATAATAATTAAAGTGGTAAAGTGCTATTTTTTTTGGAGCAATGCTCCTGTTGATTTCGGTCCAGGGCGACTTTCTTGGAGAGGATCTCTGTGTTATTTCCAGTGGAGATAGACCACAATTTATTTATTGAGCGCAGTGTGAAATTTGATTTTAGTGTGCAACTGGCGAAAGTGGAAAATGTATTTGCCAATGTTGGGCAAATACCACCGCAACAACAACAATGGCAACAATAACAAAAACAAAAATTAAAGTCATCAGTCGAGCAAGAGCTCATCAAATGGACTGTTGCTGTAATGTGAGGTTGTAGGTGGGCCCCGTCCGGGCTTTCTCTTCAGGCCTGACCTGCTCAATGTATGAACATAGTGTGTTTGGAGCAACTGTAGCTCAGGTGGTAGAGCGGTGGAGAGCTGCAGGGTTGGGGTTTGGTCCACATGCAGGCATGTCCTTGGGAAAGACATTGAACCCGGAGTTTCTCCTCTGGCTGCTCTGGTGTATGAATGGCTCAATAAGAGGGAAACATTTTAATTGTTAAGTACAAAAAAAGTGTCGTACAAAAGCAGTTCATTTACCATTTCTGTCGACTTCAAGGTGATAAAAGTCTCCCTCCTGGCTTTGATTAAACCTTGAAAAATCATCAATGGTGATCAAAATTACATATTTTTAAGTTTTCTACAAGGAAAAAAACAAACAGGATGGTATTTATCTCATCTCATAATATCACCCCGCGCCTCAACTGGCCATGGTGAGTCATCGAAATGTCCACTCTGCCCTCAGTCCAACATGAGAGGAAGAGGGAAGTAGCGTATTCTGACTTCTTGTTATGATGAATGGAACTATAAAAGCAGTGATGGACAAACCTCTTTGCAAAATAGAAGCAAAACAAGAATTAACAATGGTGTTGTGTTCCACTAATGGAGACAGTTGTTGGTGAGTGAAGGAATGAAGTTTGATTCCAAACTCACATTTCTTCTTTACTGATGGGTGAACAGCTGTTAAATATAACAGTGGCTAAGCAGGTATAGCATATAAACTCAGCTAGTTGTATAACGTCAGTGATGTACTGGTGATCAGGCATATTGGGGCCAAATCATCCATGATGTTTATTTCAGGCCTCTGTGTGCCTGTCAGTCACGGTGCACATGACAGCGTACATCGGGCGGTCCGGTCCCAGAGGATAAGATCAAGTATTTCTGTACGCAGTACACCTCTGTATGATGTCACTGACAGTGTTAACTTGTTTATTTTGCTGTTTTTTTTAGTTACCAAGCAGCAACCAACAGTGACCAAAATAACTCGTGGTAAAAATGTATTGACTTCAAATTTTGTGAGACTAATTGAATGGGAGTCTATGGAGCCGGAGGCTTTTTGGACCCAACCTCGAGCACCGCTCGGTGGTATTGCAGCTTTCGGCACTTGGGCATCGGCCTAATTTTTTTTACCCGGAAGCTACATAGACTTTTTATGGTTGTTACATGGCTCACACTTAGAATGCCTTAATGTGCTTTGCGTCATTTAGCCATCCACCAAAGTAAGGCAACTTTATAGCAAACAAACTAGGCGTAGTGACCTTGTTTGGAAAATTAAAAATAGATCCCTAGTGCAGCTCATGACAAAATAAAACGTTCTGAAAGACACTTCAAATGGCTTCAATATATGTTTTTTTCTGTCTGATCTCTTGTTACTGTGGTCTGGCTAAAAACAAGAAAGACAAGAAAGCAATATTGTAGTCTTAACTGACTGCCACGTTGTTTAGTCTATCTAATTCTGGTTCCATACAATCTCACTTTAGGTTAGCAGATATAAAAAAAAAAAAAAATGAAGTGAGATAGTAACTAAATCAGTGCAAGAATATGCAAAATTCGACCAAATTGCCAAACCTCTGAGAGCCAGACTGAAGACAGACTGCCTGGATACTAACTATGCAAGTCTTACAAGATGGGACTTAATTCTTACATATTGGACCTTTGTAAGAATTAGAGGAGACTATAAGGTTTAACTGATAAGATAAAGGAATTAGATGTATGTGTTTAAGGATTAATGGAATTTCACAAAGATTCAACAATGATAGGAACTTAATTATAAAGATACTAGTACTACACTTAAAACACAAACACTTAAAATGATGTACCAGCAACATGTAGAATATGTTGCAACTCAGTGCTTGTGTCTTTTATCATTTAGGTTACAGCACTGAAAGTCAATATCTTTGAAGGACATTCGATTTTCTGCCTTACTTCTGTGCTTTACTAAGTCCTGTCGTGAAACTGCACACTGCTCCCAACTTCTTTTTGGTGACCAGAGTTTTGGTTTCTCAAAACGTAAGATGCTTTAATTTCAAAGGACAGAGCTGGCTGATTGCAATAAATGAATAATGAATTTCATCACCTCCTGTAATGTGAACCTATTTCATCTCAGTGAAGCAGTGTGCATTGTCCAGAACAGGGCAGAAGCCTAATTACATAGTTTTACAGCATTGGGGAGACGAGACTAATCTCTTATGGGCTTCTTCAACAGATGTGTCCAATTAATAGCCTGTCTTTGAAGGAGTTTAGATGCGTTCTTCTCTGGGAATTTTATTACAAAGTAAAAGACGCAGCCTCATTTCTGATGAGTAGATTTTACATTAAGGCACCGCCTCCTTCTGCACAATCACACACAGAACCGATCTTGAATAAGTGCTGAAATATGAACTGATCTCAATTCAATTGTGAATGTTAATGACCAGGGCAGAGCAGATAGCAGTGACAGATAGGCCCCTGGCTGGTCAGAGTCATTACTTCATAGGCTGATACTCAGCAGGTAAGCTGCTTGGGAAATGAGTATTATCTTTTGAAATGAAAGAATATAGAGAGGACACGGCAGCAATTCCTCTTAATGGAGGATGTGTGTGAGGATTAGTTGGTAGGAAAGAAAAATCCCACAATTATTTACTAATTGTATGCACAAGCGGAGGTCCTGCTTTCCTTGAATCGATGAGTTTAGATTGAGAGGAGCCTTACAGTCATAGGAACATTGGAGTTAAGGCCAGCGAGGAAACCGTAATAGATCAGAGTCACGGCTCCCCTGTGGCTCTGAGAGAAGCCTGTCACGTAGCATGTACATGCATTTAGGCTTATTTACCCCAGATCCTGCCGGCTGTCTGACAGGCACGTCTCACTGCTGGAGATGCAGCATCGTTGTCTGGCAACCTCTTGATCAAAGAGTTTTGCGGCGTGACCTGCACATCGTGAAGGGTGACACAGAGTGGGTTGCGCTGCTAATGCAAAAGAAAACAGGAAAAATCAGAAACACAACATCTGCATCTGTTAATCGCGGCCCACTGATGAGTGTTCATGACCTGGACTTAAATTATTAATCGTCATTTTGGTTTTCTGGCCGATGGGCCCCGTAGCACAACATTCAGTACCTATCATCCGCAAACTGAAAATGAAGATAAGAAAAGATATGCAGAGAGTCAGATGACCTTTTAGTTTCTAAACTTTAGAAGCAGATTAGAATCAATAATACTGTATTGTCCACTCTGGCCTTTATTAATGGAGTTGAATGTCCAGAGGCAACTATGGAGATTCAGTAGTCTCACTTCCACCATCTCTTGTTTATATTGTGATGCCTGTGGCTCCTGGAAATGAAACCACAGCATCACTAAGTAACATAATATCTTCTTGACAACTTATTAAATATTTACCTGTGGCTTTCACACAAACGGATGTCACCCAAGAATTTTGAAAGCGAGAGATGTTTATATCTAAAGTTTGGATTTGTTTAAGTTTGTCACATTCAAAGGTTACCTGTGATATCAAAAATGCCAAAAAATTAATTTAATGAATAAATCTAGGTCGATCATTCCATCTAAGGATAGTTTGATGATTCAGGAGAAATAGTGAACACTGTTATTAAATTGTAAGTCTGTAAATGCAAAACAACATCAATATGAAGACCCACAGCGTTTATAGAGCACAGGTTGGCATTTATTTGAAACATGAACACACGGTACCAAGAGAAATACAAAAAAGCACTTTTAAATCAAAGCACATTTGAACATCCAAAATAAAAGAGAAAAGAAATCAGGAAACAGTCAAGTCCTCTTGAATTTCCATCTGCTTTCCCATCAACATTTTAAACCTTGCACCTGATCAACCTACACAGCAAATCTTTACCCATCAATGGATCGCACATAGTCTAGTCTGCACTTTGGTGGTAGAGGAACGGGTGTGATTCGTCGAATGACACCACATGTCGAGACGTTGAGGTTTTCACCTCCAAAGACAGCTGTGTGTGTTCTATACATTCTGTTGTTTTATTGACCTCTGGTCCAATACATTGCTTATTAAAATACAGACGCTATAAAAAATATTTTTTCACTAGTTCAGCATTAATGACCCCTATATTTGTATATATTCATAAATAATTTAATACATAGATAAATAGATATTCTGTGTGTGGATTATAAACTTTCATAAAAGCATTTTTTTTCAGTAATACAGGAGAGACTACAGTATAAATGCTGAAATGCTTCGAGGGCTGCTGTCCGACCCTGATGTCCGGTAGACTGGGTGAAAGGCCGAGAGTTGACATGTGGATTGGGGCTGGTGTTGCGTGCCAATGTCCCCCTTCACTGTGCCAGTCTCTAGCTCCGCTGGCACTCGTTCTTGCTGCAGGTGGCCTGACGCTCAATCTGCCACGTGCCCTCCTCGTATGTGCAGTAGCAGATTGTACACTCATCAATCTTCACCTCTCGGCCGGCAGGTATCACCGCTGTGTCCGCGTAGCAATTTGGTCCTGTAGGTGATACGAGAAAAACGTAAACTAGTGCAAAACTGAAAACGGGACTTGTAATAGGCTTCAAAATGAAATTTCAAATTGACTTTATGTATATTTAATACCTTTTTTCTGTGTTGTCGGCACCATGTCAAACTATTGAGATAAGACTCTCACTCATAACAATACTATGCTTTGCGCCTGTGATTTAATATGCTGTGGGAAGTGTGCTCTGGTCAAACTAGATGAACAAAAATGTGATGTAGGGTCATTTCATGTTTTATCTGTGCACATAACAGAGAGCAGAATCCTTCCTATGTTGCTGCTGCAGTCACTTTAAAGAACAAAGTCATTGTGTTTCTAAGGTTGCAGTCATCTGTGATTTCTGCTCCCAGACCTACCAAGGCCACCGTTCCACCGTGTTAAGTCATAACAAACTAAGTTCCCTTACTGTGTGACTTGTTCAGTCTAGAATTACCATATATACGTAAGCTAGTTAGCCTAGAGCAGAGGTCTTCAACAGGGGTCCGCGACCCCTCGGGGGTCCGCAGAGGAACTGCAAGGGGTCCGTGAAATGTTTGGTTGATTAGACAGTTTTTATTTAAGGAGCTCTCAAGCTGGGCACCGGTTCATTCACAGCGCGAGACTAGCCTGGACCTGTCCCTACAAGCCTCCTGCACTCCTCTATTTTAATATAAAACTCAATTTTATACAATATATATAGTAGGGGGTCCCTGCTCCATCTCTCTATCAGTTTGGGGGTCCTTGGCCTGAAAAACGTTGAAGACCCCTGGCCTAAAGACTTACCCATTAGGCCATATGCTAGTTAGCTGCATCCACCACTATGAGTGCCTTCGTTCGTCCTGCGTATTTTAAGGGTGCCAGATGTGCATGCTTAACAACTGTGGTCATTTGTCCTTGACGATTTAACATAACATAAAGTTCCATTCAGGACAGAGTTGTAGCCTTGGTTGGCTGCTGCTCCTTTTACAGTTTTTTTTTCCAAAAAGCTGATCTATGTTACTAGTGCTATTCTCTACTACTCTTGTTAGGTTAGGTTAGGTAGTTACTTTATTAATCCCCGAGGGGAATTTTTTTTTTTTTTCTAAATAATAAAAAAATAAAGTTAATAAAAGCTGAGTACTTCAAATGTATTTTATACAGCCCAGTGTCACACAGAAGTGTGTAAAACACACCTGTCACTCCATGAGGATACCGTGTCAGTGCTGCGTTTCGCCTCTCCTTGGTGTGAAAAGTATACGCTTGTATGATCCTTGTATTACACGCATAAACATAATGTGTAATAAAGTCCACATATGGAGGAGTCTGGAAGTGGTTGAATTCAGCAAACACCGGACTTTCCCCTGGGAGACCATCGTTCGAGAAAGCAAACCTAAAGCACCGTACGTTGCACCCTGAGGCGAGACAAAGCATGACACTGACACAGTATAGTTCTGTGAACTATTACACGCTGTATATCGGGTTGTATGGCACAAGGTTCTGGTAATGTTACACACAATGGTCAACACTATAAAGTGCTCAAATTATATCAGTGCATACATATTCATTGGCTATATGAGCATACACAGGATTAGATATAAGAGAACATGAGCAGAATTACCCAGAAAAGCCTCTATGCAAAACTACTGCATTGTGGAACGCAGGCCAATGGGACAGATGCTAGTTTAAAAGTAGGACAGGACTTCAGTTATTGTTTTACTGCAACTTTTAGATGCCATATCTGTTGCATTGACCAAATTTCCATATGGAGTTCAGCACAGTTAGTTGTCTTATCTTGTTCCTTTAAGATAGTTCCATGGCATCCAAGTGAACTTGAATATAGTCAGTCAAAGAAGAGAATGAACACAAGAAACTGAATGTGCTGCCCTTCATTTCATTTCTCAGTGGAAAATGGGCTCACACATCTGGGCTTCCACTGATTTGTTTCTCAAAATAGTGTTCTGGTTTTGGGAATATAAGTAGCACAGAAAAAATAATGGATACACAGGCATCAACATTTTGTACACGCTTGCTGGTGTCATCGGCCATTTCTGTTGTGAATTACTTTGCAATGAACCAATGCTGATCACATTTAACGTTAAGAATTTGAGGTTTCACTCTGGTTCCCCTTGTAAAGGTGGAATTTCTTATTGTTTCTTACACCTGCCTCCCAATCTGCCGTGAATCATCAATTGGCTTTGTATCTGTGTAAAATAGATTTTCCATTGGCCATCAGCATGCTCTACAGACCACTGAGTGACCACTCCGTTATGCAGAGGAGCATTTTCATGCTGAAAGTCCACGCTGCCATCAGGAAAGAGATGCTTCCTGGGATTACAGTGATTACATTGAATTTTCAAGGACCCAAATCACACAATTATCTCTTCCACTGACCTATTTTGGGATTCAAAACATTTAACACATGCTTATTTCTGATTCAGACTGGTGTGCACATGCAAGGTTTTGAATTTTTGTATCATACTCCTTAGACCAGCTGCACGACAAGTAAAGCATTGCTGAAGGCAACTTCTCTCCTTACGTAATTTCAAGGTTGGAGTGCACAGTGTGTGAATCGTGCATAAAAACATATTAAGCACTGTTTTGCGGTGCTTTAATATAGTTTTGAAGTGCACCCTAAGGGACTGTTTATTTTACTATTTAGCAGGAAATTGGCTCCTACAAATGGAAATTTTAATGTTAGGTAGTAGTTGTTTAGAACTGAGCCTTGTAAGTGGCGAAGAGATGGGCAAAGAAAAAAAAAAGAAATAAAGCTTATTTTGGTGCGTCTTCTATCTGCTAACATTGTGTGTACAAAGAAATTGAGTTGCCAAGACTACAATACCAAAAGCTTTACACCGTCAGCATTAACGTCTTTGGTCCTGAGTTTTTGTCTGGTGAATGTGCCTCTGTCCTCGGCCAGTGGCTGGAATAAAAGTGCTCATAAATCATCCATTATCTCTCAACCCGCACGGCAAACTATAAACACTGCGGGAATTGCTTCCACAACATCAGGTACAGCATAACAATGGCCATTTTCCTTAGACTAACAAGGTCTTGAGCCACTCTGTTGTATAATTAAGATGCTGATAAATGGGGAGGCTTTCAGCTGCAGCCGCCGCATTTCATTGGACGGCAGCGCCCAGAAGGAGCGTGCTGGCACATCAATCAATGTGAACAGTTTGCCGAGGCCTGTCAAAATGTCAGCCCGAACACATTTATAAGTCTTCAGATGAACACGCACACACCCTATCTGAATAACAACTCATCCTGTGGCCCAGGCTACTGTCGCTACTGATTCATCATCATTAGCAGCATTTAAAACACAGAATCTCAAATAAAAGACGCGCACGTCAAAGATATGCTAGACGCGAAAAATGCTCATTATATATTCACAACATGAATCAAAAGCACTTCCTTCTGGAGCTGGGATGAAACCACAGCCTGTCACTCAGTAGCATGACACTCATTTGTGTTAATTAATACATGCATTCGGCGCCATTGTGCTTACTCACTGCTGTCACCCGATTATTCTGCCATTCATATTATACCCAGCTTTTTGTCATTGCCTCATTAATATAATATATCCCCGTCTCTCCATCACTCTGTCTTCCTGCCTCTCTGTGGCAGAAAAATATTTTTATAGGCACGTCAGGCTTCACAAGAGCTTTTCAACGACACCCGAAGAGGCAGAGACAAATGGACTGTGCATGTGCATGAACAGTTGGACTCAAACTGTCACTACAGCATGTTAGAAGTTGGCATGGGTGGCGTGTGAAAGGGATAGCCATTAGCACCTGTGGCTTTTGGCTCTGTAGCAGCACCAGATAATAGACAGGGAAACGAGGACACATCCCTGTCATCACACCCCTTAATTCTGAAATGTTAAAAACCTGCAGAGCCGTATTATGGGGTAATGGGAAGGGAAGAATATCAGAAATCACTTTTCTTAATGCATTTCTTGAGTACACTTGCATTATAAATGCAGAATAAAAATGACCTTGCTTCTTAAAAACAGGAAGTGGGAGAAATTTGCGGGGAGAGACTATGATTTAACAACATTATGAATAAATTCTTTCTGAGATGCTGCGTGAGATAGGTTGCGACTTAAATATAAACCGCCTCCTATCAAAGCAGTAACATTTTATGGAAGTGCCACCTTATGTGAATGTTTGCTTGCATATGTTGTCTCTAGCTACTGCGCCCACTAATAATCTTTATGGTTGAACTACACAGCTGAGCACAAGTAGCGCGACTGTCATAACCAATGTCCCTCACGGGGACGGAGCCACCAACCCTCGGCAGCCATCACCGCAGTGTCCAGGTGACTGACTTCACTGGAACACCTTCGTTTAAGAGTATATTTAAAGCTCTGACATCAAACCTAAAATAACTTTTTGTGCTTTTTTTTTTAATAAAAAAAAAATCTATTCTTAACTTGCATTAATATTGACTTTTATTCGGGACGACAAATAAGAAAATAACACAGAACAAACAGACAAAACACATTCAGTGACCCAGCAGTGCTGTAATTGCTAAGACATAATGTGACTAACTATTATTTTCATTATTGTAACCTTTCTCTATTGTAATCACCATAACTCCAAAGTCTGGTAATGGAAAGGAACCTGGCCTTAAGATAAGAAAAGGTGGTGTTGTGAAAGGACTCAACAAAAAGGTGAAAAAAAAAACCTTATTGAATTTACCAGGTGATGCACAGTGCCCTACTTTCCCCTTCCAGTTTATGTACAAGATTAAATCAGTGCACACTTCAATTAATGTTCCTAATTACTTCATGACTTACAGGCATTATGTAGCATATAGCAACAGACACCACAAACTGAATTTATTACTAGACTTTATTATGTCTTTTATGCTGAAGAAACTCAATATTTTAAAAGGAAGCAATAATTGTACTGTAATTAACCTTTGGCAAAATGAACCCCCAAAACAGCAACTGTCCAATCACAGCTTAGTACAGTGTACCTATCAAGCTTTAGATTTCTGCCCATGTAAAAACTGTGAACAATGACCATCTTTATGTGTGACCAGTGCAGTGCAAAGTAACCAGAAGAAATGCTAACTGTAATAGTTATATACTGCCTTTCCACCTTGTGAAGCGCTTAGTTTTGAGTCATAGCCTGTCCCATGTATCCCTCTTTGTCTTCATTGAAATATTCTACAACTACATGTTTGATTAAAAATAAATGGGCTATTATTTCTACCCATCACTTATTTCATTTGATTGCTTTATTCTCAAAAGTTACCAAGGAAGAAGGCAGGGAAAGTTGATTTCTTCCTCAAACGACTTTGCTCCCTGTCATTTGCGATAATTGCCTGTGACTTCATAGCAACCTTTTAGCAAGAATCTCTTGTTAAAGACAAGAAAATGGACAAGATGTTGCCTACATTCACTTTTACAGTGTATGGCTCAAATATGAACTGTAAGCTTGTAACAGTAACACAGTCACTGATGACCTCCAATAGTAATCTGAGTTACTTTCAAATGTGAGGGGGATGTCAGTAGCTTTGTTATGCGGGGTTGCGAGCTACATTCGGAAGTTATCTGGAGCAGCCACAGCGTGGGAGCCATCGTGGGAAATTAGACTAATATCAGCAGTTCTGTCCTTTTCTCCACTCTGGAAACTGCAGTCAGATTTGTGTTAGATAGAGTTATATCAGGTATTCCTCATCCTCACATTCCTTTCTCTTGCAACAACAAAGAAACATCTTGGAACAAATGATATTTTCTGACATTCTGATTTAAAACTACAACACCGGGGCCAACTTTATGCTTTTTTTTTTTAGCATTATATCATTCATGTAACCATCGTGCATATTGAAGACACTTCCACATGCTTTTTATTTTAAATTGAATCAGCCGGAAAGACGATTTCAGTACTTATTCTGGCTCGTTCAATCTGATGAAATCTGCCGGCAACAGTTTTCATTTCACCCGACACAATCTGTGGACATCAGGTAAAAACATGGAGCCGGCTTTTGCCAACTTTGGTGTGACATTGAATATTAAATGAAACATTTCTGGGATTTTTAGGGAAATTCAATTCCTAGTAGCAGTGTGTGTGCACAGTTTGAGCTGCTTGACAGGTGTAGCTACAGTCATTAAGGGGTATGAGGTTTGGCGACAAGCAAGCAATAAAGGAGTTTCATTTGTGCGTTCATTGACTGAGATTAGCTCTGTTTGCTGCACTATTCCTTATCTGCACTGTCAGGGTGAGATGCGGGATGCTTTAAATGGACAAACCACATCCAAATAAACACTTTCCCTTTGACTAAAGTGTTTTTGATGTTTTCCATCAAAAAGAAAAAACCTGCCACATCTTAAAACGCCCTTTATGAATCATGCCTCTTAATTTAAATGAGTCTCTATCCCTCTTGGCAACCAGGCTACCATGTCTCGTGCTGCTCTATTTGAAGTGATTTTGGCTCCGGTTCAGACTGTTTATCACATCCCCCCCAGATTAGTGTTGACCCTAATGTCTGAGTCTTGAAGAGCACCACTTGTTTCCTCATGCGTTGCCAAGGCGATACTCTGCTAGAGCAAAGGACAAGAGGGAGGGAGCCGCGGCCGAGGTGCAGACAAGAGAGAGACTTCTCCTGCATTGATTTTCTTTTTTTCCCCAACCATTCTTCAAAAGCAGATGCAACGAGAAAAAACTTGGCCACAAGCACTTCCATGTCTTTACCCACATGTCGAAAAGAAGGAAAACAACACAACAAATATATCGGCAGCACGAAAGGAAAAAAACAATCCTCCGGTCGTGAATGTGTTTTTTCCTCTTTGACTTGTATTGACTGGGTGTTCTTTGCATGAATCGATATTGTTTAATTAAACTTCATGAGTGAAAGACAGTCGCAAACTTTAGAGGGTATGCGACCATTTAATTGCAATGTGTTCCACTGCTTTAAGATAATGAGAAAAAAAATGATGAGAACCTGCCTCCATTCACAGCTGTTCTTTGATATTCATGAACAACTGTCTGGGGTGGATGTTAGCGATACCTCTTACTTTCATCTTCCTCCCCTGGCTCTTCCCCAAGTGTCTCCTTGCATACAGGCTGAATAACACATCTGAGGCAGGGTGCTCTGCCATAAGCATTGATTCTGCATGCCTGAAAAGGCCACGATAATGCCTGTGCATAATTGATGAACTTATCAAACATTGAAATACTTCAATGTGATTTATATCAATAGTGAGGAAAAATGGGAAAGAGGAGTCCGGCTATTTGCTGGGAAATGAGAGTAAAATACAGAAGGGATGACTTGTTGAATGAATCTGAGCTTTTATCTTAATCTTTCCCCTCGTTTGTTACGTTTTATCTCCTTTTTGGTGCTTTTTTTTCTATTTTCCTGTTCACACTCTTTAACTCGATGACACAGTTTCCTCTCCTTTTTGGCAGTATTACACATCTGGATGAGTATTTAATTATATCCCATTAATGAGCTTAGCTTTGATGTGACACTTCGGATGCGGCGGAGATCCTGGGAGGTCTTAACATCTGCCTCCACTCCAAGCAACAGCTGTAGACAAGGCAAACAACAGAACAAGAGGAGGGAACTCTCCGACGACCTCCAATAACCTTATTTTACATCATCAGTATTTCATCACGGAGCTACTACTTCAGCGCTATCTCATATTGAGCGCTGCATGATCAACGGCAGTGAGATGGGACTTGACAATCAATGATCCTCAGCATTTAAATCGTGGTGTCTGCAATACCTGGCAAAGAAGCATCATGAATAAAAGACAAAGTGAAATCCGATGTGTAATTGTTTTGATATTGATAGGAGCTGAAGGAAGCTGAAGGAAGATCAGTGGTGCCATTTCGAATTGTGTCTCATTTACTTCTGTTTACATCCAATTAATATATTCTCCAATTATTTAATAAGGTATCCCCTGTGTAGTTAACTTCTTAACATGTTTATTATGTTTACTTTATGGTGTCAAGCCCTGTGTGAAATGAGCAGCGAATGCAAATGCAATCATGTGGCAATTAAGTCTTCAAAGACACATGGCTTTGATTATTCCCTGACAGAGACCTCCATTTTCTCCAATAGGTGAAAGGTGACTGGCGTCAAACTCTCATAAACATGTCTGGTGATTGCCAAAGGTGTACCTCCAATTTACACGGCGACAACCCCGCCTGCCGTAATCATGAAATCACAGCCAGAAATCCTCCCCGTCCAACACCGATACAAAGATACAAACTGTGCCTCATTAACAGTTTGAGCTCGAATATTCACAGCTATCATGAGAATGTGAAAACACCAGCAGGAGGCACAGAAATGAGTCAGTAGGTCTAAATGATAGGCAAGATTCTAAAAATACACTTAAATCTCACCTGCTGCAGCTTTAAAACCACTGTAGCCTGACTGCTCCACAAATGAGGCAAAAATGCTGCCAAAGGCTCTTTCTGCATCTTCATAAATACCACAGTGCTCCTGTAGATTACGCTAAAAGAGCGTGAGACGGAGCTGACAGAGGCTGCATGGCGATGTAGGAACATGCTTCTAATTTTAGCTGAATGTCATACAGGTCTGTGTGTAAAAAGGAAAAAATACAATCAGGTTAAAGGGGGCATTGTAGTCATGTCGTACTTCACTTTGATACATTTTGTGGACCCAGAAAAGACAGAATTGCACAGAATTGCAACAAAGCCTCCCAGATACCCATAATGCAACTCAATGGTGTTTTTTATTGAGTTGCAAAGGGGAAGGAGCTATTTTGAGGGCTCTTTTTTCCACCAAAAAAGAGCCAGTTAATTTGTATATGGGCAATGTTAAGTGACACACCAAAGCACATTACCTGTGTGTATAGCAGGAACACCATGTTAACAAATTAGAGCACCAGGGCTAATGCTTGAAATCATCAGTACAAGTCAAGAGAGAATATCTGCTTCTTTGCTATAAAATCAAAGCTATAACGTGTGCATTAAAACCTTTGAGGGAGAACTACAACTCCCAAAGTGCATTTCGGGGGCAACCATCTAGTCAACAAGCTTAAAATTCAGCAAAATGATTTGCTAATGGCGGATGAAAGCTAAACATTACGGTGTAGATAAAACTGATAACACAATCTGGAACTTACATTTATTTACTAATTAATTTAGAATTCAGAAATTATGCTCTACAACTGTATTTAGACACATCCTTCATGCCAAACTGACATGATTTGTCAAAAACAAAGATGAAACAATACTATAGCTAAATTACCCAGAAGGCTTTGGTATTTCTCTACGGAGGAATATTAACTATTGTTTTTTCAATACGTATCTTATCAAATAAATTTTGAGAAAAAGAAAATTACATGTTTTACATTATGGTACAAATCTTTAGTTTTCATGCAATTTAGAAGGGGAAAGTGTGACTTTTCTGTTTTCTGTAGCTACTAACAGATGTTCCCTACGCATCTCTCATACAAGCTTCACTAGAAGCTGCAATTTACTTTTGTTCCCTAAACGCTTCACATGATGAGCATCACAGATGCTAGCTAGCCAGTTGCACACAGAGAGGCCTCCAGTTCCTGCTCAGACAGGTGTGCGACCAAGATTAGTTGGAAAAGAGTGAAATAAGATGTATAATAACCTAAGAATTATTCAAGTCGAAACTGAATAATGTCCCTACCTAGGAGATGCTACAGATAGTAAATGCTGTGGCTCACTGTGAGATGAGATTCAGTTCTGCATAAAACTAGCAGAAGTTATACATTTTAATTAAAACATGTTTGTTTTGATTTAGCCTTGGTATCGAAACATGAAACCAAATGACGAGGCATTTTTCTGTACCCACTTCCAGCTCCAATTGAGGACATAATTAAAAGAACATTTTTGAGATGGACTTGACAGTGGAGGAAAAAAATACCTCCGGAACCAGCAGCTACTTCCCCATCGCATACTCTGTTAAAACATACCAGCCTGGTAAAGCCTGCTGATTTCAAACTGTTCCCAGTTTGTAGCGCAGAGTTTCTGTTGACATATGAAATCTCCCAGCTCAAACTGAGATTAGGGTCATCAATTTAGGAAACTACTCCAAAGCCAACAACAAACAAGCTGTTTTTACAGGCTCAGTAGTGCTCACCATGTTAATGAGTAAAGTCAGTGTTGTGGAATCCCAAAGGACTCCAGTAATCCAAGTATTTCTATAACATAAATTGTGGCAGTGTTAGCTGGGGTGAGGCAACTTTGTGTCTCTAACATAGTGAGCCCTGTTTATTGCATGGTAATGTGTGGTAATCTTATGGTAATAAGGACTGATGCCATCTTAAAAAGTGGAACTCCTCATCGGGTGAATGAGCCCATGGATTTAGTGGGATTTTTGAATACAGATGCACGCTCTCTCCTCAGTCTGCCACAAGTCTCTGCACAGACCGCACTGTATCTACATCTGTCTGCTCGACTGATGTGCCTATGAATACCACCCGGCAAACCCACGGGGCATTTCACAGGGGGAAATATGGAGCAGTGCCCAAACTCTGTATAAAGCACTCTGAGCATGATCAATATGTGCATATATAATTTTAAAAAAAGGGTGAACAGCAAAAAAGAAATGGGAACAAAGGACCAACATGTATTCCCCAAGATTACAGCAGGCAAATATTAATAGAGTGAGTGATGCTGCGTGACTACCAATTTTTTTGGTCTCGTTATCTCTGGAGGTTGTGAGACAGGCTTTTAATTTGAGTGCGACAATCTCTGATTGATTACAAGTCATGAGCATTCATTACAAGCAAAGGCTAATGTACATTATATCATGTTTTATGAGGTTAAAATGAATTATCCTAATGTGATATTCTGGATGTAATTAGAATGAACTAAGAAGAAAGTCATAGAGTAGATAGTCATAATGCTGAATAAGGGGTTTAGTTTATTTAATCCAGTTATATTTTTTTGTATGTCTCTTTTGAGGATAAAGCTTTTTCGCATTTCTTCTATTTCTTTTGTGTTCATCATTTAATGTGTAAAAGTTTCAGCAAACAGCATGAAAATGAAAATATCTTGCCTGCAGTTTTTCTCAGAATTGATATTATCAGTTCTGTCATCTCGTAAGTGGCTCATACAGACGAAGCATTTTTACGCCAAGCGGGGATATTTGTTCTTAGTTTTTTCTCTTCTTCATGCAGATTGTTTGCTCTTGTTTATGGCAGACAGCCTGCGCCACTTTAAGATTCCAAGTCAGAGATACATATCGCAAGTCATCATTCTTTTTGCTGAAGGAAGCAATGTTGCTGACATTGCCATGTTGCATTAGAGTCACAGCAAGAAAACAAGGGGACATAATCTAGGACGTGCTGTCTGGAATCATCCGAAACAACTTCAGATAATCGAGTGTGAGCTGCAGAACTCCTTATTCTCAGACAGGCCAACGCTCTTAAACCAATAGGATCATAATCTCAATGAAGCCCCCAACAGCACAAAATACTTCATAGCAGACAGTAGCGGCGGATAAGGAACATGCGCTGCAGCCTTCATTAAACGGACTGAGTCATTATTTGAAATTAAGACACATGAGGAACTGATTTAAACAAGAACCGGCCACGGATCATAACTCATTAACCCTATTTTTTGGCGTGACTTCATTTAAGCAGAACTGATCTGGTGTGGCAAGACACTGCACACACTGCAATGCAGCATGCTGTGCGTCAGCGAAATGAGGGTTGTGCTACCTTGGCCTCAGAGCTCCTGTCGAGGTGCCCTTGAGCAAAAATATCTGACAACTGGCCCGCTCTAGTGGAGCCACGCAGCAGCCCCCAGCTCCACAGGACACAGTCTGTGCTGGGAAAGAGGAGCGTTCACCGCAGCCTGGTTGAAAGATATCGTCTCCACTCACCGCTCTTGCAGATGGGACAGCACTGATCCGGCTCGTACTCCGGGTCCACACACTCCGTCTGCGGGCACGCTGCCACTGAGCACAACACCTCCCCGCTTGGCTCACACCGGCACTTCTCACATTGGGACACCTGAATAGCAGAGAAGAAACAGCAATTAACACCCTGACAAACAGTTCACGCACAGAAACATGTACACACGGACAACAAAGAGTCGTCGCCTTTTAATTACTTTCCTGCTATCTTTGACTCTGGCTCTTTGTTTGTCTCTGTGTCTGTTTTGCTTTATCTTTCTGCGGCTATCTGTCTCTCTAAAACACACACACACACACACACACACACACACACACACACACACACACACACACACACACACACACACACACACACACACACACACACACACACACACACACACACACACACGCACACAGAATACTCCTGCCTGTCTGGCTTGTTTAAGAGTGTGTGGTGCATTCACTGTCACAAAGCTACATCTATGGGGAAGTCCCATATTTATCTACTTCATTGCCAACGAACGCCTCATTTTAGAGAAGGCTGAGTCCAGAATTGAATCTCACTATCCAATCAGGGGTTTTGGAGAAATCGACAGTAATGGAAAACAAAAGAAAGATGCCTCCAATTTTCGACTTGAACCTAGTTAGAAATGACTTGGTTATCCAAGCGTTCCTGTACGCTTCAAAATAGAACATGTGGGACAACAGCCGGGAGTGTGATAGTAGTAAAGAGTTAGAGTTACATCCAGCGCCCACGTTCCCAGTCATAGGTTTCATTTAGCAAACACTTGTATAAAGTCGTACACCTTTAGTCTTAACAGGAGAGCAAAGGTTAATTCTCCTGGCGTTGCTGTAGATTGCAGAGGCTCACGCCTACGCATGGCTCTCCACTGTGAAAAATTGAGTGACATAGCACTTAGCACAATGCCCTAGAATGTAGCAATCAAGCATAAAATCCTGCCTGTTGCTAAGTTTCAATGTGCCCCCCACCCCACCAACACCAACACCACCACCCTACTCTCCCTCCACACGACACAAAGGCTGACATATGCTGCTCGTGGAAGTCAAGCTTTCTGTAGATTTCCCTCTGCAGAAGCTCAACAAAGAGCTCGAGGCAACACTGAGTTACAGGAAGAAATCCCATATTAACCTTAACCACCTGGTGAGATACTCGCCAACATAAGGGGGAGCTTTAGGCGCTTGTAAATGTATCGCCTAATAAGAAAAATAACACCAAGACTGTGGCGCAATCGTCGGTGAAAACTTTCAAAGAAGTGTCAGAAGATAAAACATGAAAGATCTCTCCGTCTTCTCTTCCAAACACCCACATGCAGCTGCAGAGCACCTGCAGAGTTGTAACATTACTATAACTGTAACTCCATCATGTGTATCAACAAACTGAATATGGAAACACTCTGCTGAAGCTGCATTGCTAAATTGAGCCTCCGGTAATTTTCCCGTGTTGTGTGAGGAGAAAAAGACAAGTGCTGACCTTTGCCATTATAAATCTGCCTGCCTGCTCGCTTGCATGCTGCAAGGCAAAGTAACTAGTTTCTGTGTAGTGCCTGTGATAAACTCCATTGAGTGTTCTGTCAGCACTTCTTTCAAGTTTGAGCATGTCAAAAATGAGTGAATACAGTTAATGGGCTCACCTTAAACTCTTCCAGCGAGACATAGATCTTTCCCCGGAACTCGCAGTAGTTCTTTTTCTCCTTGCACTGCGGGCAGCATTGGCTAGTGTCCACTTTAATGCAGCGAGGGTGAACCTTGGGACATTCTGGCTTGCTGCACAGAGGGCCCTCGTCTGTGCAGAGGCAAGGGCACGTCGAGGGGCCCGGGGTGAACTGTTCACCGATGGCAAACACAAAGCCGCTCTCATCCATGCAGCCTTTCCCCCTGTAGTCCGGGTACGCGTACTCGTCGATGGCGTCCAGGGAAAGGGTGACGTCACTGGTGGGGCCCTCGTCTATTTGGTTCAGGCTGTCCTGCTCACTCCACAGCTCCTGGGACTTTCCACCTTTAGAGCCTCGTGTCTGAGAGTTGAGGTTTGGCCTGGTGCGGTTCACGGCAGTCCTGTTGGGGCCCAAAGCATTGATTTCCCCCGGCTGCTGCTGCTGCTGGGAGGCGTATCCCAGCAGCTCCTCTGGGGTCTGCTTGTCCTGTTGTTTGTCGTCCCTGGTTTGGGTCAACACCCTTTCCAGACGCTGTCGGCTCCCTGGTAAGGTCGCTATAGGATTGCACTGAGTGCTGCTCATCAGGAACCCAAGAACAAAGAGGGCTTCTGCTGTCATGGCAACGGCGTGCAGCATCTCTCCCCACCACCAGTGAGGTGGGAAAACACCTTGGCTCACATAACACACTTCACATCTCAGGTGTGAGCCAGTCCATCTGCAAAGAGAAAATTAAACTGGGGTTATGTGCTCGGTATTTTGTCGCTTTTTTGTCCCAGGTGCGGGGTTTGTCTCATTTAGCCTCTAGAACAGAGCAGGAAATTCAGGTGACTTCAGAGCACTGCTTCATCATGTCAGGCAAACATCTCGCTGAGTGTGAGGCAGGCCTGCAGTATCAGTGAAGTGGATCATCAGGACAGGGAGTATTCACAGTTGGGAGATCGATACCGCTTCATACTGTAACACTTCCCTGCATCAATCGGTCCCAGCAGTGATGGGGTAAAAGGAAAATAACCTGCATGTAACAGTCCTAAGCTCCTGCTCTTCCAACAGAGCAAAGAATCGGGATCAATGTCTGCTTTTTTTTTTCTTTTTTTTTTAAATGAATCACAATCAACTGTACAAAAGGAGAAATTGATTTGAAAATAGAAAATAATGCCAGTCTGGAAAGATGAATTTACTGAGAGAAGTAGCCATATCAGTTTCAAAACAAAGACAAATCTGCTCCAGCTTTTGCAAAGAGGTGTATGTGCATTAAAACTTTCTCTGAAAGAAATCAACTAAATATCTCAGTTATTTTGTTTTAATTGGAAGTTAAAGCACGTCTGTATCTACAGTTTTCAGACAGCTGAAGTCAAGTAAAAGCCCAGGATTGACTGCTGGCGTTGCAGAGGTTGCACATTTTTGAAAAGCTGTAGTAAATGTTTTTGTTTTTGCCTCCTGCTTAACTTAATTTACTGCGGCGTCTTGAAATTCAGATGCCTGCTATGATGCTTTGCTGCTCTCGGTGGCCTACTTCCATTCATTTCCGCTCGCACCGAATGCTCGGCGTCACCGCTGAGCTCTGTTTAGCGGACTGCAGGCGTGTTGACACTCACGGCTTATTTTGAAAAGAGGTGACATTACTCCGCATCGATTGACTCGACAATTTACTGTAAAGTCATGCCTGCGCTTGTTTAAGAGTTGCTCACCATATTGATTCATTTGTCAACATCCAGTGAACACAGCTAATTTCCAACAGAGTGATTAGGATCCCTGAACGGCAAGTGAAGAGCAGCTAAGCATTAAGTAAACAGCAGGCGAATACGATTAATCATGTGGTAATATTCATAATCGTGGGTCAGCAATCCTCATTAATTCTATTTGACTTTAAGGGTACCAAAGTCTATCCATATGTTCCAAGTTATGCATTTTGATATTCATGGATTCTGTTCCACTCTGAGGGAAAAAGGCTGAAATTGACTGCTGGCACACTAGTGGTATTTGAGTTGTGTTTTAGCTGAATTGCTATGTTTGAGGCAGAATCATTGGAGCTGCTGTGGAACTGAGAGGAAGCAGAACGAGGTGCATACCGATAACGCCGCTGCAGCTGAGTGAGACAGAGTGAGAGAGAGGGAGATGAGCCCAAGCCTCATTAGTAAAAGGACCTCATTTGGCTTTTCTCAGTCTCACCTCTCTGCCGTAACAGCTGTTACTAGCTGTCACACTAATACTGCTGCTGCTCTCGGCCAGGACGGAGCTCTGGGTGGCCTCCGGGCTGCTTGGCAACCTGGAGCCAACTAGCCACACCATCACAAGGCTGCCAATATGTCTATATTTGTCTCACTGTCAACAAATCTCGTGAAAAACCAACAACTAATTATTTTGAGTCGACTCCAAATGTAACAGGGTTTGTACAGTGTGTGAGTCACTGCTGGTGTCTGTGCGTCTTTGCCTGTTTATGTCAATGTAGGTTGTTTAGCTCTTCACCAGTGTAGCAAATTCATGTTAAAATATCCCCTTAGTGAACATGTTAGTGTGACTTGGTACATGTCACCACATATAACAAGTAGGTGTTGTGCATTTTACAACATAAAAAAGTGCACCTGCAAAAACAACTAAATTATTTAGCCCTTGTGCTAAGTAAGATAACTTGTTGATCTTTATTTATGTGTTGGGTCAGAGAGGACCGCAGCCAGTCAGCTGTTGTACTGACCCATATATCTATTCTGTTCCTATCCAGACAAGCACAGATATACACTAAAGCCTCTCTTCCATTAGTCAATCGCCACACAACAAAGTCAAGGTGTTGCCAACCAGCTAACGGCTATACGCTGGTGATGTGACTCACTGTAGAATCAAATGTGTGCTATTTAATGGCTGAAAACAGTCCACAACTAATTCTCTATTTAAGTCCGTTTGTGTAACTTTTGGTTCAAACTTCTGTGCCCTGCTGCCTGGTGGAAATACATAGAATTCGTAAAATAGAAACCACTGCATTCGTGACCAGTTTTTAAAGATGAACGCCTTTAGAAGAAATCAGTGGCTTCGCTTCTGATGGTTACAAATAGGGTAGCAAAATGGAAAAGTACTTAAAGACAGATGCATGCATTGTTGGTTTTGGTGTTTTCATTGGATTTGTTGACAACAGGAAAATTATAGAGCTGTACCCTTTAAAAGTCCCATATTTCACACTTGTGTTTTATGTTTTATTTTCAGTCTTGATATCCATAAGAAGATATTTTTGTGGTTTTAAGTACAAAAACCATGTCAATATAGTTTTACAACTTTTTCGTTCAGCTTCTCTCTGGAGCTCTACCAAGAACAGGCTGTGTGCCATGCCTAAGGTGGACATATGACATGAACGAGAGTTTGTGACATCACAAACTTACAGAAGTCTAAACGTCACAGTTATTATATACCGGCTGTCTGCATTTCACAGTTTCGTTTTGACACGTTCACAGTTTTTATACAGCACCTAAAGACTCGCTTTCATAATCAAAAAGAAGGAGAAGTCTGAATTGACACACTAAGGGACCTTTAAGATTTACGTTTATTACCACCACATCAACATCTTGACAACCCCTGCAAATTAATTTGTCTGCTACATTCCTTACATCCTAATGCCATCTCTATAATACAGATCACATCTTTCCTAAATGTCTGTCTAATTAATTCTCCACCACGCGGCATAATGCGTGCCAAATGTCATGGAATTTGTCAGACTGGAGTGAAACCCACAGACTGCGTGTCCTTTTTACTGTAGAGCCTACTGTGAAACATTTTCCAGATGCTTTTGTGGAGAGGTTTGCTTACCACTTTTTGGGTTCAAGCGATGGCAAACTTTCTTATATTTATCGTATTGCATATAAGCCACTTGGTGAAAGGTCATGGATTTATCTTTGCCCTACAGCTCGCCAAAGAATTCCGTTTCTTTGCTTCACTGCCCTATCTTCAATGCTTGCAAAGACTTTCTGACAGGAAGAAAAAAAACACTATGAAGTGTCATAAAAATACAATACATTGTCTCTGGAATAGTGGAGAAGCTTGTGTAATGTTAAATTTGAGCAAAAGTATTAATTTGAGCACAATGAACACAATGTGTGGCAAACTGCAACCATTTTCTGCGGTCTTTTACGATGTAGTAACTCTGTTTTTATAGTAAAAGTGGAGCTGCAGTCAGTCAGGCGTGACCTGAAAGAACCCATGCACAGTAAAGCCTTATATACTAACCACTGGCTGCAGCCATCAATCAACACTAAACTAGAGTTTATATAAGCCAACATCACTGAGTTCATTCACACTTGACACATTTCAACACCCACTTCAGTGCAAGAAAAAAAATAAAAAATCAGCTCTGTAACAGGAAAAACAACTCTCCAATTAACACTTGTCAGCTCACAATAATTATCTTTGGAAAACAAACATTATAATACTGGAAAATTAGTTGTGTATTTTTGTCTCGAAGAACAGCCACATTTTTATAACCACACGGAGTTAAATGGACTTGTGGTTTTCAACTTCAGCTTGGCAGCTAACTGTATTCTGCATAGTTCCAAATACTCAAGAGGTCTATGCAATTATCAAGTGACACAACGTGATAAAATGGCATTGAAGTCAGGCCAAAAAGGCTCAGTAAAAAACAAATAAGGACAATTCAAAGTATCAGTTAGTTTCTTTTAAATAAAAAAAAAAATACAGCAGCATGCGTTTTGTACTGCACTGCATTATAATAACTACAATCATATCCAGACCTCCGCTTGGCTTTGCTGTTGTGCTAAATTGAAATCCAATGGTGTTTCATAAATAGATTTTTGATTAATTAATAATGCTGCTCGCAGAAGCTGGGAGAATTGTAAACCAACTGTACACCCCTGGAGTACAATATGTCTTAAACATACAAATTACTAGAACATCCCTGATCATGTTTTTAAAGTTTCATGATTGAGCTGTACAAGACTTCAAATTAACATTTCATTTTGTAATTCCTCCACCACTGAGGCTGCCAGCTTGCAGCCAGCCGGCACTCAGACCGGGGATGTGAAGGTTTTCAGTTCGAACCTGAGACCTGACGAACTGCAGGAGGATCTCTGCTGGAAACTCAACAGCAGAGGAAGCAGATTTCCATGAAATACAACATCACATCACATCAAAACACGTAGAACCAAACAACAACCACTCTGTGAGCAATAATAAAGTAGTGGCAGAGTTACAGATGGGCTTTTATCTGTAAAGTATGTGTGCGATATAGTAACTTATATTTGAGGTCTTTAGGTCTCCAAAAGCTGGAAAAACATAATTCAAACTTTAATAATTAGAAGCCTGATCTTGAACTGATGACAAGTTTCAGACTCCTGCTAAAGTAAACAATGTGTTGCTTCTGGTTCAGGTTGCAGAATCTCATAATTGTAAAACATGCATTAATATTAATATGCCTTTTGGCAAAGAAAATGTAATTATATCTGTTTGGATTGCCCACGTAAACATTCAGTTATCATTTAATATGTTCTTATTTGGTTTATCAGCAATGCTTTATGGTCATTTATGTGTTTTGTCACCTTCATTAAAATGTTCACACTAAGTTTATAGCAAATTGAAGTGTTTTCACCTCAATATATTTCCATAAATTGTTTTTTAATAAGGTCATAAAAATATTTAAAAGGAGCAAAAATAACAATTATTTATATTGTACAACCACACAATGAGGAAGCAAAGACAATTTGGAGAAAACAACCTGTTTTAATATGAAGACTATCCGATTATTGCTAGGCGGGGCTGTCCTGATGTACTGCACTCTCCCTCGTTACAACTAAATAAACACTATGTAAACCCTGCATGTATTTTTACCCTGCCATCAAAAGCAGCATTTTTTATTTCCAATGGAGATTCATATTTCTGGGGATAAACGAGGTCAAATTTACAAATGATGAATGCTAGTCCAAAAATCCAATTCCAGTGAATTCAATAGAGGAAAACATATCAGCTTCCAAAGGCAGCCAAACCCTCATCAGAAGATCACCTGTGTTTTACGACACATCAAAAACGGTTCCTCCTCAAACATCACCTGCTCTGGCTTTAGGAAGCTCTGCACACCGTGAACTTCAATTATCATAGATGTTACCTTCAAATTGTGACCATGCAGCTGCAGGAAATTATAATTATCTCAGAATAATAAAAAATGAATTTTGTTCTGCTGGTCCACTATTAACATTGCAAATTTAAATGCTGCCAGCCCCCCCGCTATTACTTCTGAGGACAGGTGTTTTTCTCACTTTCCACTGACATTTAAATGCTGCTGTGGCTTCCTGCTTTATGGAGTGAATGAACTGAACACTATAACCTCGGTGTCTGGCAGCAGGACGGCGTTCAATGGTTATCGTCTCTGTAGATATAAATCCCCTTGTCAAAGGCCGAAGTTCTGTTTACATCTCAGGCTACTGAACACAAGCCGTTTGACCACTGAGGTGCAGCAACAACGATTAATCAGGCAGAGATTCAACCTGGCTCCTAGTTCACGCTCCAATGATGCTCACTATCGCATTGATTTATGACTCATAAATTATTGTCGTTTTCATTACACAGCAGAGTGAATACGGCCAATAAGTCCAGACACAACCTGAGATCTGAGTTCAATTTTAGCTCTACCTTGACTAATGAGACACTACTATTCAAATAAATTGAATTGGCAAGGCTTCAATAACACAAACCTGGTGCTTCATTTGACTAAAGGCTGACCTCCCTCTTGCTTTTTTCTTTGCTGTCACTCAGGAAGGTTTTCTCCACGAGTTTGATAGCTGTTTCACTCACACCACACAATAAGGCTATAAATAGGGCCAAATGTACAGAGGCAGCGCTCTCATCTCCAGGAATTTTCCACACCCAGGCTAAGATCTTTCTGCCTGTTTGTTAATTTCAAATTATTGTTCAGTCTTAATTAATAGGAGTGGCATTTAAAACAATAAACATTGCAATTTGACTGAGAAATTTTTTTTCACAGCAAATGATAAGAGACCAAGACCAAGAGAAAGTGATGCAGCAGCATGTTTTACAGCCTCCTCCTTGTTTGGATTTCTGTATTGCAAGCATGTCTGACAATCAGCCTGCAAAAACATCACATTCACATTGTCTTGGAGAATAAAACTCCTTCGACTGTCCCTCTGTAAAATCAAAGTGGATGTCATTGAGAGGAAAACCATCTGCTCGGGGCCAGAATTAACTCAGACATACACACAGGCCTTCGCCACTGTGTGCACTTCATTTATTGCACATTACACATTCTCCTACTTACACTGTTCCAACGACCCAACATGCCATCGATGCCACATGGGGAACGCAACAATTTTCTTTGAGGTCTACTTCAATTTATGACAAAGCGGATCACGGGAGATGAGACGTGAAATGTTTAGACAGTGGTGGCTAGTGGGCTTGGATCTGACAGGGCTGAGGAAGTATTGAATTAATAATGCCACGTTTTATAACTCATTTTTATACAGATAAACAGTGTGAAAAGATGAAATCCAATTAGAGCAATAAAGGCCACTAAGGCAGGATCCAAGTGTATTAAGCCATCTGCCAGTGAGTAAAGATTGCTGCAGGGCTGTCTAATTGAATTTTATCCTCTGACTTTAAATCTTACGAGTGACCCAAATCAGAAGAAAGTTTGCCTGAACATGCAATGCAAAACCAATGGCCCTTGCAAAACTGTCATATAATCTTAAGATTATGTGCAGCGGAATAAGGTGAGTATTTTCTTCGTGCACAAAGCCTGCCAGGAAAAATCTGAGGCGAAAATGTAAAAAGCAAGAAGAGGAGAAATCAGCATTTTATTTTCAGGATCACTCAAAAAAGAACAAGGAGAGATGATGAGGTGACAGAGATGGGCAAGTCTTCATCTGTAGCGATGACACCCAGAGCGGGAGTGACATTTTAATAAAAATGTGCACAAATTCCCCTTCAGTGACCATAACTGTAATAACAGCATTCATGGGGAAAAAAAAAAAAGCAGCTGCAATTTTACAAGAAGACATAGATTCGAGCGACCGTATCATCATTCAACCTCCTACTTTGCTGGACATTGAATTTATTCGATTTCAGCAGCAGCCTGCTCTGCTGTGTTGACTGGATGTTGCATCCTGAAGTGTGTAAGCAGGCAGAGTCTTTGTGCAGCCTCTGATGCTTCTTAGAAAAATCCTCAGTCCTATTTCAATTTAAAAAAAAAAAATTAAAAAAAAAATTAAAAACATTTGGTGATAGATGCAGTTTAATGTTGAGGCAGGCACGGTGGCTTTACTGTAACACTGAGTTAGTGAAATCATTATTGCACGCACACAAACAGCAGTCAGAACAGAAAGCACCGGACAGTCCTTCCTCACTGAACTAAGTTATTGTGAAACCTGAGCATTGAAGAAATGACATGCATATTTAAAAGGGCCGCATCCCCTCGCAGCAACATTGAAATAATTCACCTGTGATCCTCGGAGTCTGTGCGTATCCGTCAGTGCGCCGGTTGAAGCACAGCCTTCGGACTGTTGGACAGCGGAGCGAAGACAGCAACAAATGATGTGCGGTGAAGAGATGGAAACTGACGCTCGTTAAGCCAGTCAAATGCACAGTTTCCCCGGAGGATGCCCGCAGGTCATCGGCGTGTCGCGCTCAACTTTGAACGCCGCGCTGAGTGAAAGCGCTCCGTCTCCGGCGATGCTCCGTTGTTGTAAAAGAGCCACCGATGTCGCTGCTCCACACTGGCACTTTATCTCTCACGGTGACAAAATAAATAAATAATTTAATGAGCGCGAGAGGGAAGAGGCAGAGGCGCTCCGACGTCATGTGCAGCCGAGCGGCCACTAGATGGAGCAGTGAAATATGACAACAGGCAGTCAATTAGTGAGTCCAATGGATGTTTCACAGGTCGGCTCACAAGGTTCACACTGCAGCGATTAACGACTTTACCTAATCATCTCAAATTAGAGAATCGTTTCCGTGACACTGTTGGGTCACTAATTAATTAGTTAAAAAAACGAGTTAATTTAGTGCTGAATGAAAAAAGCACATTATACTGAGAAAGAATTTAAAATGTAGATATTTTTAGTGTGCATCAGGAATCCTGCTACAGTCCCCCAACAGCTCCCTTACTCTTAAATCTTTCATAAATATTGAAGTTATTTTTGACTCTCAAAACTGTTTGTTGTTTGCAAAAAAACAAAACATGCACGCACAAATAACTGATTATAGATGCTGCTGTAAATCCATTTATTTAGCCTACTATCACTCCTTTTTGCACAGTTAAATTTAATAAATCTAAATTCAGCTTGTGTTGTAAAATGTAAGCTACGGCCTGGTGGTGAGATAGTCTACTGTACATGTAGCTGTGCACCAGCCAACACTGGAAGTAGCCTACAATTTTGATGTACTTTATTAATTTGGTGTTCTGCTTCTTAATACTTCCACTCCAATCTATTTAAGAAGAAATTATCCTCCTTCTTATTTTACATTTATCTGACAGCCGATACTTTCCAGTAAAAGATAAAGGCAGATAAATTCTCAGCTAAAAGCGAACACCGCTGTGCCAACAAGTTCACAGCACATTGCTCCTCATGGAGGCTGTAATGTGAAGCAACATCACACAAAGTACAGTTGTGGTTGGTGGAAATGTCATGGCCAATGTTAGTGTGTCTGAACACATACGATGATGATACCATTTTATACAATAAACCAACCAATACAGACCTTTTTCACAGCAGACATTTTGACTTGCCATGTAGGGACAGCACAGGTGTATGAATGGTGGCTGCTTTCCCAGGAGGTCCTGTTTTTATTCATTTTGGTTCACTGCCATAACGACCTTGGACACTTTAATGGAACTGAGCCATCTTTAACACACCTGTGTATTATTTACAATGACAAGTCAAAATGTCCGCCGTGAAAAAGGTCTATAAAACAATAGACTGAGGTTTATCTTGGTCATGTACAACAGGTAATGTCTCACCAGTTTCCCTGCATAGTGGGAACTTTTATATTTGCACTTGAGGTAAATTCAGCATTACTTTGTGAGATAATTTGACTTTTGTTGAAGTGAACTAGCCGATATTGTATTTTATACAGTGTTTTTGCTATTATTAGGTCATCTACCACTGTTATAATGTAAATTTGACCTCAGTGTCCTCAGTGTCCAGCCGTGCATGAACAACCTACAACCTACTAACTGTTTGTAACTTCACTGGTTTCAAAGAAACAAGCATAAAGATACTATGAGAATATTATAGAAATGAAGTACACGGAAAAACACACTGTAAGGTCTCCCGAGCTCCAAAACCTTTAGGCCTATATCACTAATTGAACTTCCTTTTACGAAGATCAAAGTAATATCCATAAAACCCATTGGGCGTCAATGATTGCTGCCACAGAAATAGATCCAAGAAACGTTATAGAAGCATCACAGTAGATTAAACTCTTCTGTATCATATATCATTACTTTAAGCGATGTAAATATTAAGCTATGTGAAAAACAACCGTGGCCTATAGAAATATTGTGAAAAACTGCTAAAGGAGTACAGACACAGGCAAACATATAATTAGACACAGACATGCAAGTCTGCAAGAGTATTGCAGTGATTTTTCTGAGCGACAGTCCTGCCTACCAATTTGCAACAAACTCTCAAGTCCTTATTCACCGAAAAGAAAAATTATTTATTTACTTATTTGCCTCTAAATAGCTTTTTCCAAAGTGCATGATGGCAGCAACCTCCAAAAAGGGTGCTCCTTTGTCCTGCCTGTGTCAGGTTGAAAAAGGAAATCATTAATATAGCATTAAAATCTGGCTGTGAACTCATAACTGCCCTGGGCACACATCAGCATACACACAGCACTGTTTTCTATAGCTACACCTTCCCCGAGGTTGAAATGCCATCCTTCACTGTCATTACATTTCTGTCCCCATTAACTATTGATTATCTCCACTTCAGCATTTTGAGCCTTGCTGTGGAAATGGCCCGTATGATCAGGCAGAACAGAAGTGCCCACCTCTTGGTTTTTACACAGAAAAAAGTCTCCCACAAAAAGTGGTGAAGTCAGACTCACAGAGGGGCCGGGCTAAAGAAGGACAGGGTGGCGGTGACACGATGAAACAAGGAGTGACTGCACTGTATCTCACCTGCCCATTAGCAGTATGCTTGAGCGGATAACTCGAGGTTAAGTTGTTCTTTTTCGGGGCCCTGTGAGGATTTTACACAGCATGTGTTGAATATTTACTGTGAGGTTCAGCCAAGCTTTCTGTTTTTCCAACAGAGTGAAGGTAGAAAAGTTTGTTTGGGCAGGAGCTTTGTGCCCTCTGCCATCAACAAACTGCATCCATAATACGGTGGACTAGCTGTGTGCAGAGCTGCCTTTGTACACCTGCCAAAATCTCTATATATGCTGCATGCAGCTAATGGCAACTGCTGCTGCTCTCTATTGATTTCGATATTTCAGCATCACTGCTGTTTAATGTTTTACATGTGGAGGTTGTGGAGACACAGTTCCGCTTTGGAGAAAAACATCAGGGCAATGGATGAAAGTCTGCTTGCTCATCTCACTCTGCTGGATGTCTGCTCTTTGGTTGTAAACAAATCATACAAAAATGTTGTTGTTTCTGAAATTTACATCTCCTTAAAGGAAAAAAAAATACATCAACCTCACGTGCAAAAACTCATGTGACCTCATACACATGTGGTTATGCTCATGGAAAACATGTGATTTTGTCACATTTTCATTGTATAGTGCTTGAAGCGCATTTAGATTCATATGTGGAAACTTTTCCACACATTTGCCCCATGCTATTTTATATTGCAACATGTGGTAAACATGTGTCATGCATGTGGATAACATGGGAAACTCGTGTTTTTTCTGTAACGGTCGTTTAAATATGAAAATTTGACAAAAATCACATCATATCTCCAAATACCTTGTTCCCTGCATCAAACTTCATTTTTCAATATTTTGCTCATACACAAAAGCATGATTGTATTTTCTTTGAGAGATAATATATTTAACAAAACATCTTCAACAGTCAGAGATATTAACAATAATTCAGCTAAATAGAAATGCGTGGTATATGAAATTACATCTTAAAGCCGAGAGTAAACAAGAGGTAAATCCTCAGAATCAGTGTTTATATTCATAGGAGAGAGATCAGTAAATAATATGAAAGACTTTCTCCATCAACAAAATTAGAACAAAACAACCACTCTGCATTCATAAAAAGTCCCATTTATTTCAAAGTCATTTCATCAACAAATATTACAAATCTGCATTGTTTGGAGGGGGTGAGGGTGGAGGAGTGGGATTAGACCCACACCAGGAAAAACATGAATAAAACATTCATTAAAATTATTGATCAGCGCCCATTTCAGATGCTGGGAGGTGAAGTAGTCCACTTGTTTAGGCTGGAGAATAAACAAGAAAATAAGACAGTGTACAGAACCAAAGTAAATGAGTTAGTTAGGCCGGTCCCGCTCTACAGGATTACTGTGTAGAGTGAAATCCACAAGAATCCAATGTGGCTTTAAGATAATCCCATCAGAACTGCAACAGTGCAACGCTACTACAGAACACCCAAGCCTGTTAGCACTGATGAGAGCCTATAGTGAAAGACAGGGAGGGAAATATGACAGAAGAGTAGAGCAATCCTTGTTAAAAAAAAAATACTTAACACACAGACTTCTATTGTACAAGACAAACATTTTAACAGCCTGCTGCCAACAGAGCACCATGTCGTTTAATACTAGTTTGCATTTTCTAACAAAAAAAACTAAGTTACACAGATAGAAAACTAAGTCAATATTTGCATCATGGAAAACACATTTCCTGGAATAGGTCTTCATATAAAGCTCTGGAACATGAATCCATTTGAAAAATAGATTTTTCTTGGATACTAATACAAGCCTGAGTTACCCACATTAATTTATTATGCCTGTCCACAAGATAATACTGAATTAATATGCTCCTCTGCTGTCTCTTTTAATTATTGAGGACATGTTTTGATGCTACCGTCCTTCCAGTATGTGTCTAATATCCTCCTGATTTATGGATGACAAATGTTACTCTGGCAAAACTCACACACTGGTGCAAGATTTCTTTTAAGCCTTTGTGCTTTATTTAAAAGTATTTGTCATCATTTAAAAATGCCTTCATAAGCTACACAGACTTAAAGAGCAGGCATCAGTAAGGAGCAAACTTCTGCCGCTCCGATTTTTTGACACCAGAAGTTGACATTTTCGCGGCGTAAGGGGATAAACCCTGTGCTAGGCTGGAGGCGGCCGAGTGGACGGCCAGGATGGGGAGAGTTTTCATGCCAAGCAGGCTGGAAACGGGGACGGCGTATGGGTTTTGCATGGCTGATAAGGTGGAGGGAGAGTGGACGTTAATGGTGGTGGGGGTTTGGGTGGTGGCTGCCAGGACGGCCATAGAGGTAGCAGCAGTGGAGGCAGTGGGAACAGACTGAGAGAAGCTCATGTTCAGGTCAACGGGGGTCGCAGAGGAAGCGGCCTGCATGGTGTATTTAGCCATCTCTAAGCTGCAGGTCGTGACGTTCGGAGGGGGAGATGAGATGGTGAAAGGTTAAGGGGAGACAGTGAAGAGTAAAAAGGGGGGGAGGATGGGTGAGACAAAGGAGAAGGGAGGTGAGAGAGAGGAGAAAACATAAGAATCAGAGAAGGAATGTGTTAAAAAGCAGAGACAATAAGGATTTTAATGCAGTCAAGAGAACGGAGCAGTAAGTTGGAACAAATCCAGCCTCACCCTGAACACCTCATACAATAGCATGTTGTTTGGCTGTCTCAGATCAGGCTGCGGTATGAAGCCCCGCTGTACCTGGTTGCCCCATGTAATGTCTTACCTGGCGTTGATTAGGTACTGGGCCACGCTGATGCTGGCCGGTGAGCCTGTGATCGTGACTTGGCGCATGGCTGAGCCATCAGTGGCGCTGGCAATTTTGATGTGAGCTCCAGAGACCTGGCGAATCTCATTGATCTTGCTGCCTTGTCTTCCAATTATGCAGCCAATAAACTAGAAATGGGGAGATTGGAAGCATGTAAATGACAAATCATGCCCGTGTTCCCATGCTTTTCAGGAATTCAATGTCAAAACCACACTCCTGGACATAATACTGTAACAACTGAAAAAACATGCATGGTGCATTATGGCTGTCAAATAAAATGGAAACTGAAGATGCTCTCATTATCATCACTAGAGCATTGGCTTTAATGTTAAGCATGTTGTATGGGAACATTTATTTTCTTGCTTAAAGTTAGCTGAGGTTGATTTTAATTTTACATTTATATGGTAAACATTATGGAAACAGGAAAAACAACATGTCCAGCTCTACCAGCAACTCTAAAACTCACTGATCAACATGTTATATCCTGCTGGTTTATTCCATGCACAGTGTAAACTGACTGTGGTTTTAGGAAGGATTAGGTGCTTGACTATTTCTTGGCCGGACACAGTGACTTCCTGGAGTCTCTGATGGTTGCCTGGTAACAGCAAAACTCCAGGAAGACACTGCTCCTGCCCAAAACAAAAACAAAAACAAAAAAGTCTGATACACAACTCCCCCAATAAATGCTTTTACACCTTGTTTTTTTGTTGTTGTTGTTTTTTTACAATTAAACATAAAAGATCTAAAAAGTGGCAGACCTTGGCTAGGTGCGAGGCTAGCAAAGCTAACCAGCTGCTTTGTTTACTGTGCAGACGTGAAATCTGCTCAACCGGATGCCAAAAGAAAGACATAAACTATTCCCCTTATATTAAAAACAAATATTAAGTTGTGCAAAGTGTAATTCTCTGGAAATACAGTGAACCCTCCTTTATCGCGGGGGTTACGTTCCAAATAGAAACCGTGATAGGCAAAATCCGTCAAGTAGTAACCTTTATTTTACAATTGAAATAGATAGAACTGGACATTAAATATATCTACGTTACATATAGTCGTAATGTGATTTCAATGCACGATGCAAATCCGTGAAGCAGCGAGACCGTGAAAGGTGAACCGCGTTATAGCGAGGGTTCACTGTATATAACACTTTCTCCAGGAAATCTGTTTTTCTAGTGCACATCTCTGACATGATTCAGTAGGCTATAGATGAAATTAGTAAAGTCTAAAGCAGCATAGCTAATAGACTGCTATAAAGCCTTTAAAACAGTTTTCTACTGGTGGTCCGATGATTTATTTTCCTATTATGTAATATTTAATAACTCCAGTAACACAGGCATTACAATAATTTGTGAATCCGTGCAATACTATGCCAGCAAAAAAAAAAAAAAAAAAAAAAGAGGACAAATTGATTTCTGCAGCTAAGAAGGTGAAACATTTGTGTCCAAAAAAATTCCTCATTATAGCTGTCCTCCGAGTAAGTTATAATGAAGGCGGCAGTGTCAGTACAGGTTTTAGTGCTGGAGGAACACAAACAATGTGGCACTTACATCATTAGGTATTGCCAGCTCTTGTGAACTTGTGGGGGCACATGCGTCCAATCCTGCAAAGTAGGACAAGGAGCGGTAACAACAGTATGGCGCTAATGGCTTCCACTTTCATGGAATGACAAGTTGGCCTACTTTTTCACTGTTCACTGTATCACTGTTACACTTCTAAATTAAGCACATGAAAATGGCATAAAGGAGAAAATATTCCTAGATAGACAAATATACTGTATTTTACATATTCAGTACACATACTATGCACATAATTTATGTTTCTACCATTAGAAAAGCTACTTATAAACTGAGAAGGGCTTCTTTCACATGTATTACTATCACAGCAACCCTGCCTGGATAATCAAGATGTAGGAATGTGTTGTTTTCAGTTAGTTGTGGCAGAATATATGAGTACGTGGGGTGGTTGAGGTCAGGGATGGTCTGGCCAAGACGATGTTAGATTTGGAAAAAGAAATGTTGCAAAGGTGGAGGATGGGGTCGAGAGATTAGGATTTGTTTTTTGGAGAGGGAACTTGGGCAAATGGAGCTGAAAATTTTGGGGGGAGGGAGATATAAGAAATAGTGAGAAATGGTTAAATATTTACTAAACTGTAAATATTTCTATCATTTTTCACATTTCCCTCTCAGAGAAAGCTGCTGTTTTTTTTCCCTTTACTACTTCATTCTGCCTGCTTCAGTCTGTCACATCTTTTGGATTATGAATATTTCAGTGACAAACGTACAACATTTTCGATAATAAAAAAATTAAAAAATAAGATGGGTGGCTTCACCATAAAACTTCACTATTCTTTTGTTTTTCATTTTACTTTCTGGTACAAATAGATGCAAATACCAATGCAAGACAAACAGGTCATTTTCGTTACATGCACATCCCTGTAGAGCCACCTTCTACTAAAAAAAAAACCTGAGAGAGAGGCTGTAAACTCTCAGCAAATATAGACATCCTTGATCCTCGCTAAAGTGACAGCAGTGTTTTGATGGTGTGATTCGTAGAGGAGTGAAGACGGAGGGATAGATGGACTTCCCCGGGGAGCCGTGGGTACGTACCAGGGAAGGTAGGGTTGCTCTGCCCAAGGGAAGGGAGGGGGATATGCTGCATAGCCAACTGGTGAAGCTTGGTCAACTGCAGGGTAGGAAGGAAGTTAGAGCTAACCAATCAAACTGGATTATTTCAGAGGAGCTGACAACTACAATACAGAGCCAATCTGAAGTTCACAAACATCACAGATGGTGTCAGTGTGAAGACATTCATTTCCCTTCAGAAAGCATGCTGACTTGTCATAGCAGTCATCTGAAAACACAGTCACATCTCTGGCTACGACGCTACAACTGATCATGAACTCTTTAAGCTCTTCATTTTCACTTCAATCGATGCATGCTGCTACTTTGGGTTAGTGTTAGTGATGTCAACAGATCAGGGTTACTGAAGTCTCATCTTTGCAGAGTCGGGTACATAGAGGGCGTATTGGTGGCTTGGGAGGACTGGACAGGAGTAGGTCATTAGGACGGGACATCAGTCACTCTAATGGACATACTTACATCTTGGTGTGCAAAAGCATACTGCCCCGGAATCGCAAAGGCCTGGGAGGAAAAGGAGAGGAGATGTGGTTGTATAAGAGGGCGGCCAGACATGTTGTAACATGTCATTTGAAATATGGATATGTCACAGAGTACGAGGAGTAAACTCAGTGCACGGAAAATCCACTCCAGTCCTCTTTTCCATAACTCTAATGTGTATAGATTTGATGGAATTTCATTGAAATGTCATCTGCTGTTTTTTCACCCTCTTTGACCACTGGCTGGAAATCCAATAACATAAACAGATGTCTGATAGGTCAGAGCAGGCTGTGCCAGATTCAGGACAGCGGATAGCCAGCTCATAAGAAACATAAGCTTTAGTCACGACACCGTTCATGTTTCAAACTGCAGGGGGATTATGAATGTAAATGCTAGATATTCATATCTGTCAGATTTCTGTTTGGCCCAAGACTTCATATATTCACCTCATCTTTCTGCTTTCAGCTTGACAAAGAGTTTGTTGCTGTATAATTATACACGTGTCCCTCTAGTGGTGAAAATATGCTTAATGATCAGTGTGACTCAGAATAAAGACCTTTTTTGGTTAAGTTTTTTAAATCTGCAAAAACACAGCTAAATAACTCCCATAATGACACGTACCTGTGCAGGGTGCTGTGGTGCTAATACTGCATGGGCTCCAGCAGGTATGACCTTGGGACGGTATGGAATAGTTGCTCCTTTCGGTGGAGACTACAGACACACATCAAGCAAAAAATATTAATAAAGGGAGAAAGATTTATACACTGCAAGACCTGAGAAAAAAAAACCTCTTACTGGCTCTGATGCATTTTATATCCTTTTTCTTTTTTTTTTATAGCACGTGCTGAATCTTTTTATACCTCATTCATCGGCTGAGAAAGCTACTTGTGATATAACTGTGAGCAGAGCTGAAAATAGGGAATTGGTTTAGAGTTTTTTTTATCACAATAAAAGAGGTCAAGATGTTCAATCCAAATCCAAACTCACACCTGTGCTTGAGGCAGTTAATATGTTAACAGCATGTGCTGCAGCTGACAGGGTGTGAAAACTGGTTAGCAAGTACAACATAAACAGAGTTGAACAAATTACTTGTTGTGGTAGCATGAAGGCTAACTTGACCAAACCAATCAAAACACTAATAATGGAACCTATTCCGGCTGACTTTGGGCGAATGCGGGGAACACCCTGGACAGGTCGCCAGTCCATCACAGACAGAAGCAGACACGCACACTCGCATTCACACTCACGGGCAATTTAATTTCGCCAATTAACCTGACATGCAAGTCTTCGGATGGTGGGAGGAAGCCGGAGTATCCGGAGGGAACCCACACAGGTACGGGGAGAACATGCAAACTCCACACAGAAAGGCCCAGGCCCCAGCCAGAGTTTGAATCAAGTCCCAGCCGAAGCTCAAATCTTGAACCTTCTTGCTTTGAGGCGACAGTGCTAACTACCGCACTACCCAAAAATTCAACTGTATGAAAAAATGATCCAACAATATCCACTCTTACATGTGTTAAATTATATATGTTATGGTTCATCAAATGAAAAATGTTAGGAACTACCAATATAAACCATTTGCGCGAACAACCACTCATGGAAATATCACGTGATTTTCACCTGTACAAAAACTCATGTGATCGCATGTGATTGTGCACAAGTGAAACATGTGGAACATTTTCATGGTGTAATGTGTGAGGCACATGTCTATTCCCACGTGAAAACTTTTCCACATATTTTCCCTGTGTCATCATATGTTGCAACATGTAGTGAACATGTGTCATACTTTTGATCACATATGTCCCATGTGGAAAACATGGGAAACAGTTTTTTCTGTAAGGGACGATTCCAACCTCCTCACAGAGCTTTAGCCTTGAACATATCCAGAATGTGTGACTGAAAACTTTCCACCAACATCCTAAATAAATGTGACACACTTGATGTCTAAATAGAGCTGTTGAACTTAAAGATCAACTGTCTGACAGTGCTTACCTCCAGCATTACAGAGCAGATGTGTCTTACACACTGAGTGATGGCCTGTGGAGTGCCGGAGATTGTGACAGCCCTCTCGGTAGAGTCCGGCAACATGTCTCCTGCCACCTGAACCTGAGCGCCTGTGGTCTTCACATCGCCAGACAAACAAAAGAAACAGAGGCTATTTATTGCTGAAAAGAGCACGGCATCACCCAAATTGAAATGCTGTTTCGAGGACCCACAAATTACCCTGAACACATTTTGACATGCAGGGAGCAGCTGCAAACCAAATAGCAATGTGTGCTTCAATATTTGAAGAGGCGCGCACAAATATCACCCATTCAGAACAAGTATTCAGTCTCTGCAGATCTTTACAGGCATTATCAGTGGGACTTTCATGAGCAGCCCAAAAAAATAAAACACATATTTTAGGGCAGAGAAAAACAAGAAAACTTTGACTTGAGTGTTTGAATCTCAACATGTAAAAGCACCAGGGAGGCGGGTTTCTGTCCCTGTTTGGGTGCAGAAAAACAACTTCCTGCTTGAAAATAAAAAAAGAAGATGACTCCTACCTCTCTGATCTCTTTGATCTTTGAGCCTCCTTTGCCAATCAGTGAGCCACACTGGCTCCCTGGGAAAACCAGGCGAAGTGTCACAGGTGGCTTGCTTGTCACGTTGCTGTTTGTCATAGCTGCGGTAGTATCCTGAGGGAAAATTCTAAAATGTGTTGTTGTTTTTTTTTCCAGTGTCGACTATATAAAACATCAACTTTATTTGACAAGTCTTTTTTGTTTTTGTTTTTGTTTTGCAGGACCGAAGAAAAGGTGCATTTAGATAAGAAAAATTCTTAAATTTTGTGGGTAAAACAGTAAAGGTTTGCTGTGAAAAAAGTTGCAGTGGTGTTTGTTGCACTTTTCTTTTTTCTCTTTTTTTTTCACCTCCTCAAACTTCTGTGCGATCATGGAGAACGCTCTGAAGATGCCCTCCGTGGGTCCCGTGATGGTGACTATCCTCTCAGGAGACGAACCCTCTGATATGTTGATACGCGCTCCACTCTAGAAACACAAGTCCGCAGTTATTCCTGCTTTGATTGGTTGGAACTGATCACATGACATTATACACATTTTTATATTACAGATGTTAAAGCAGATGCTCACCTCCTCCCTCATTTTCTTCACTGTTTCTCCTTTCTGAAATCATGAAGATAAATAGTCAAGTTGATAAGAGAATATAAAAATTAGAATGAAACCATTAACTGATAGATTGTAAAATATACCTACCTTCCCAATTATGCTGCCAACTTCCTGTAAATGAAAAGATAACAGCACTTAAGCACACAGATTTTCAAATTAAGAGCAGTATATAATCATTTTAATCACAATTATATGTTATTACCAGACCAAAATAGACCAAATTGCTTGAACTATTAACACATCTGTCCATCACCTTTCCGTGCATCAGCAGTCTCAGCGTCAGTGTAACATTCAGACTCCCGTCTGAAGCCATTTCTTCCTTGTCAGACATTCTCTGTGTTTTCCGAGCTTTAGAGTAAAAACTCTGCAAAAAGAAAGACATTGTCTGTGTGTAAGTACAGAGCACTAGTACTTCAGGTGGTTTAGGAAATGAAGTGTAAAACTGAGGAGGTAATCAGACACATTCAACTAAATATTACTACTGCGATGTTTATTGATTTACAATGTTGGGACTTCATCTGGTATCACAGAGTTTTATTTTGAGGTCAGACTGTGTTGTATTAATCAGTGCTATGCTTCATTTTGATGAATTTCCAATTACCCGTACAGAAAAACACATGAATTATACATGTGCAAAAACTCATGTGATCACATATGATTGTGCACATGTGAAACATTTAAGTGAAACATGCAGTTTTGGAACATTTTCATGTCATGTTTGAAGCCCATGTAGATTCCCATGCGGCAACTTTTCCACATATTTTCCCCATGTTATCAGATGTGCAACGTCTGGTAAACATTTGTCATACATGTGATCACATGTGGAAAACATGGAAAACTTGTGTTTTTTTTCTGTAAGGGTAGTTAAAGACATTTGGGTTATCATCACTACTCGTGCTACAGTCACCTCTCTGTTCTTCTTCTATTTATTACAGTCACATTTCTGTCACAAATGTGAAATGCATCACTTCCTGCGCTCTTCAAGGTTTTCATAGGAAAAAGCCGCCAGATAAAGAAAATGTAAAAGCTCTCGTGAGGTGAGTGTAAGCTGCATCACCACTGTTAAATCCATCTGCGGTAGAGATGAGATAGATCTCTGTTTGAAAATGATCATGGATGGTGACCTTAACTTTGGTCCAAAGTTGGAATAGTCCATTTTATGCTGCTTAAAGGAGCCAAATATAATTTTTTTAGAATTGTATCTCTGAAGAGCTGCGGACCATTGTTGTTTGTCTTCTGATCGAGTAGTTGTGTGTCAGGGGAGATAAGCCTATCACGGCGCAATCTTCACACGGAACTGTCTTTTAGTTCCAGCTAAATACAAGTTGTGTGACTCTCCCGGATAAGATAAGACACAAAGAAAGCCACTTGTGCTGCGGAGGCCTGAGGATCAAGTGATGTGTGTGTGACGCGTCTCTTAATATTGCACTGACGCCACACAATGTCGACTCTGTTGTGGCCGCGTATCCAATTCCTTGTATTTGCAGAACAAATAAGGAATGTCTCGATGCAGTGTAGGACGGGCAGCTTATTGCACCATAACAGACAGAGAGAAGACTTTAAGTCTATAAAGCACCAAGGTCACCGTGTTTATTAGATCACAATGGCTCTGAGAAGAGAATTTTCCATTTTCTTTTAACACTGATGAAGATGGAGCATTTCTACAAACGGTAAAATCCAGATGTAATTTAACAAGAGGCTGCTTGGATTTTGGCCTGACTGAGAACGCAGCCACATGTGTGAGTTCACCTAAACCTTGAACGCAACTGGTAGATTTAGTCAAGGTGATGTCAGAAGGGGAGGCAAAATGGTGACATGAGGTGTTTCCAGTTAATCCAGAGTTTAATTCAATTCCTCTCTGGGGTTTTAACAGTATGCCCAATGACATTTTAAAGCAATAGTTTGACATTTTAGGGGGATTCGCTTATTTGCTTTCTGGAGGAGACTTTGGCTGTGAAGACTGATACCAGACTCACAGCAGGCTGTTACCTTAGTTTAGCACGAAGGCTCGACTAAGGAGCTATTGCTGTGTTTAATCCTCACAAAACTTCAGTCTAAAAACAACACCTTGTGGTTTTGCAAGAGTTTACGTGCCAGGCTATTTCTCAGCTCTGACCAGTTGCCCGTCCACCAGCGGGCACTGCCAAGGATTTTGTGGCCTTTGGACGTAGCCATGCTCGCTGCATCCCCTCTACCCTGTCTTTGATAGCCAGGCTAAGCTATCAGGTTGTCGCTTCATGCGTATAGATATTTAGGTAGGCTATGTCTGTAAATATAGTCAGATAACTCTGCAACAAAGACCACATTTCCCAAAAATAAGACATGACCTTTGACCCCAGCTTAGATACTCACACAAACCCATAAATACAGAGCTCTCTGCCGCCATTCCACACCTAGAAAAACAGAGCAGCAATGAATGTGTGTTTGACTCAGGCATGCTACACACAATTCAGTCAGTAGTTATCGTTTCAAATGTGTAAATATCAGTGACGAGCAAATAAAACGGAGTTTTTCAGGATGTTATTGTTCAAGCACATTCCAGTGTTGATAATACCAGACTGAGCTAAAGGACTTAATACAAACAATATCAGTATCTCTCTGCTAACAACAGACACAAGCTATTCCCCTCTGTGTATATCATTATAAAGTTACAGTGAATACATCAAATAAACAGCAACATCACTGTCTAATCCTATAGGCCGGGATTTGTTTGGTTTAATGCTAAGACCCTTTTGACCTATTTCTGTCACCTCTAGCATGTCAGCGCCCACTCAAGACTTCCGAACAAAACGCTGGTGCACAACAGCACCCACAGAGTACACATGATAAAAACAGATAATCTACAGGAACTCGGTTCCCCGAACACTGACAGGCAGACGTGTGCTTCAGACAATAAAAAAAAACAAAAAAAACAGGGCATTAATCCTTGAGGGAAATGGAGAACAATGTCTAAGTGGATTACTTGAGGGGTTTCATTTGAAAATGTATTCAAATGCTGAGGCTAAAACAAAGAACGTCTGTACACTTTGAAAATGAAAATGATTGTATAAGATTATTACATAGAATTGTATTCCAGTTTAGGAACAATGCTCTAAAACAGACTATAATTTATACATTTTGAAAGAACATGTCCCAAATTATTTATCTTTATCGCTATGAAAGATAACAACCCAACAGTATTCACTTCTTAAATATCTAAAGTAATGTCTATTCATAGCGATTTGTGAGCCAGCTTCATGTCAAACTGTAACCACGAGGCCTTAATGTGTTAATTAATTCTAGCTGGAAACTATCTCTGAAGAGAGGAGAGCGACAAAATGCATTACAACCGAGCAGAGTACAGAAAAACAACCAGCCCAAATTATCTCGACCTGATGGGAGTCAGGAGAAGTGCATTAAAACAAAGCCTCGCAGTATTTAGCTTTCATTAAAAGTACAGAACCAACAACTTCAACTTTCTTTCTCACTACACCCTGAAATCACTGTAGTATACGACAATTTTATCAACATAAACAGAGCAGTGATCAGTCAGAGCTGAAGTGAGAGGCCTCTAATTCAACAAGGATGATAAAGTACTGACCTTATACACAAATACTTGCTCCTCTCCTTTATTTGTGCTATCTTCAAAATGAACGGCCTTGTAGTTTGTAGTCCGTATTCAATGTTTGCCCCCTTTGTTGTCAGTTATCCACAGAGTGGACAGATGGCTCCCTGTGCCCTCAGACCGGCTGGAGCGGAGGCTGGCTTTGCTATTAGTCCCTCAGCTTAGCCCAAGATAAGCCCCTACGCAGGGCAAGTGAACCCGCATCTCTTGCCTAATTCTCCCTGTCACAGCCACCAAAGAGGCGTTCCTTCGCACACAGATCCACAAGCTGAAGAGGCCTGAGGGCAGGGCAAAGAGGCTCTTCGGCTGGACACTGTCCAGCTCAGATAGAGCGAGCTACAGTTGCAGCACCACAACCCAAAAAACCCGGGAAGGTCGAGCCTTTTGCAGCCATCACAAACACAAAGAGACAGTGAAGAGAAGCTCTGTTAACCGATGTTGCTCTGTGACTAACAACTCTGCATGACTGCGGTGTTCTTCATTCGATTTTCAGAGTACTTCCTGCCTGCACAGGGACGGATTTTCTCTAAAAATAAATCTCCCGGTATGAAATCGGTGCTTTGTACGAGGAACTCGACTAATTGAGGGCCGGGAAGGACAATGTGCCGTTTGAGGTATTTAGTGATGTTAAGCACAATGTCTTCGTGGGGTGCTTCTCCCCCCTCACGGCCTCTGCCCTCCCCCACACCAAGCCCTTCTGCCCTTGTAATGAGGCCACAGTGGATACAATACAGCCCTTCTGCACAGAAAAATGTATTCAGCAGAGCTCCAAAATTGTGAAGGAAATGAATCAGTGAAGCATAAGTGGCATATTTAATTACTATTCAGTGCATTGCACGGAGACAATGACGGCTGCTGTGAGTCTCATGGCCGTCTATCAGACATCTAAGCAGGACATACTGCGATCACTTCTCAACGAGGATTTGAATAACTTCCAACTTGTATTTCTTTGATTGAAAAGATACAATGTGCTCATGGGAACAGAAAGATGAAGATAATCCATCAGAGTGTGGGTAGTTTTAGTCCCCACTATTTTTAAGAGACTCTTTCAGAGCTCACACTACAGGTTAGAGGTTAAAGAAGTGAAGGTCAATAAAAGTTCAGAGCAGTGTGAGAGTTTGTTTCCAAGCTGCAAAAAGAATAAGAACCACAACCATGCTGTGAAAGCTGCCTGGGGCAAGTAGGAGACAGTTATTTCTATCCTTTTCAGAGACCGTGAGATGATCTGGCATTTTACGCCAATCACTTGAGACTAATTTCCTCTCCTTCATGTACCTTGTGTGTCAATGAGATTAAAGAGTCAGGGATTATATGCAATTGGTTTACTGTGAAGTGATTACTGAGACTTGTTGGCATAATCAGTTACAGTTACTGAGAGCAGAGTACATTTCACATGTCTTCAGTAAGAACCTGAAAAAATGAGGAAGCTGGTTTTATGTTGTGGTCATTTGATCTAAATTGAACAATTGCCTGATGAATAAGTGAAAACACTCCATCATTCTGTCATCAGTGGTTTTCAGGTCTGCTAGTCAAACATAAAGTAATGATTACACAGCAGGATTATTGTGAACTAATCAATATTTCTAATAGCATTTTGAGTGCCATGTCACATGTGACTAATGTCCTTCTTCATGCACCTTGTTTGTCAGAGGACAGAGACAGACTGAACGTTACCTGACCTGATTACTCAGACTTGTTGAAGTAATCAGTTACAGTTACTGAGAGCAGAGTATTTTCAAACATCTTGGAGGGAATCTTAAATGAATAAAGCATAAATACACAGGCGTGTTCATGTGGTTCTTTCATTATTTGTGCTTAGCAAAGTTAAAGTTTTTATGTTTGTTCACCTGCCACTCAAAAATCAGATACATTAGATCTCTATATATGAACAGGACATCTATAGTTTATGTGTTACTATATGGGTCCCATCAATATCGATATGTACATGTATAGCTCATATTTAAAACTATCGTAAAAATGGCTGTTTTCTTTCCCATCCAGAATATTTGTATAACAACTACTGTCTTTATCAGGATAATAGTGAATATGTAAAATATTACATCATTTGATTCAATCAAATTACATTACATTAAATTTCATTTCTGAATACAAAATCACCATGTAGCATGTTCCCAATGCACTTTACAAGCACAACAAACAAAAAACAACCACATTAAAATATCTATGTTAAAAAAATGTCCTTGTCTGCTTCCTGAATCCTATTTTAAATTAAGTAAATAGATTATATCAAATTGATGTTGTGAGAAATGTGACATTGCTTACCTTTTGGTTTAGATCCTGCAGCATCTTATATTTCAGAAAAAATATCAGCAGAAAAAATGAAAATATCAACGATAATAAAAAAAATATAAATAGATAGATATGACTTTATTAATCCCAGTGGGAAAATGTTGTCGTCACAGCAGCATAGAAACACAGTTAGGAAAAAAAAAAAAAAAAAAAAGGTGCAAACAATAAGAAAAAATTACAAATACGTATATAATAAAATAAGATAGATAAAAATATTTTGTTTAGAAAAAGTAAGACCAATGAATAAATACACACACATATGCTAAGCTACACGTAGCCTAGTAAAAATTGTGTGAAAATAAAACATAGGCTATATTTAGCAACACATTGGCTATAAAGACATCGGCTTAATATGTAAAATATATAGTCCTCTTCATAACATTTTAAAAATACATTTCTTTCTCATGCTGAAATGTTCGTTTCACCTCTTGTTAGCTGATGGAGCTGCAAGTAAAATGAAAAAAAAAAAACCCTCTACAAACAGAATTGTTTGTTTTTTTTATGGGGGGGGGGCAGTCAAAATGTTGAGTGCCACATGACTGCAAAACAGTCACGACTAGTGACTTTGCACCACTGTCCAACATGTTATGTCGTTACATGTGTCCCGCTGAGACGAAAAGTCCACGACTTTAACCTCTGTCAACGTGTGTGTGCACACGTGACAGTAACCATGAGGACTATAAAGCGAAGACGATCCCTCAGCTGCTGATCACCGGACTTCGACCCCGAGAACGTAAATAAGTACAGGACCGTGATGATAAAGCAGCAGCAGCTCTGTGGTGTGCGCTCTGTAACTCTCCTCAGCGAAACAGACCGATGGATTTTCACCAACTTTGCACTTTTGAAACTTTCCAGCTGGTGTGCAGTCACTACGGGTATGGGGGAAACTTCCGAGACGTGATCGAGCAGGAGTTTGCGCGAATTAAAGGTAACGATTGTGTTGAGTGCTGAGCTGCAGCGACGGGACGGTGACTGTCTTACATGGCTGCTCTTCTCGTAAACAGGAGTAACATATCTGGATCATGCAGCAGCGACCCTGTACCCCGAGTCGCTGGTCAGGGACTACTGCCGGGACATTTTGGGGAATCTCTACGGTAAAACAAGTCATAAAAAACTTGATCAAGGCCTATTTTTCATTCAGCCATAAAGTTCAAGGCTTTTAAGTCTTTGTTTTTCCCAATAGGAAACCCTCACAGCCATAACCCCAGCAGCAGGCTGACACATGACACAGTGGAGAGGGTCAGATACAGGTAAAGCCTGTGCATGCCCTCATAAGCCTTCATAATGGGCCAATGGCTCCTCTGAATGGCACTTTGCTCGATTAAATGAGTAAAAACAGAACATTTTCTTACAGGGTATTGCAGCATTTTAACACCACCCCTGAGGAGTACTCTGTGATTTTCACTTCTGGATGTACTGCCGCTCTCAAATTAGTGTCTGAGAGCTTTCCCTGGAGGCCGCAGACTGAAAAGGAGGCGGGGAGTCACTTCTGCTTCCTCACTGACAGCCATACCTCTGTGGTTGGCATGAGAGGACTGACTTCAGGCCGGGGGGTGGTCGCCCTGCCTGTCTCCCAGCAGGAGCTGGAGTACAGGGCAACGGACGAGGCCCAAGGTGAAGATGTTATTTGCCAGACGCCGCACCTCTTCTGCTACCCAGCGCAGAGCAACTTCTCTGGGAGGAAGTATCCCCTCAGCCATGTGAAAGGCATCCAGGCGAGAAGCCTTTACCCAGCATGTGACCACCAGGGCCGCTGGTTCGTGCTGCTGGATGCAGCCTCTTATGTCAGCTGCTCCCCTCTCAACCTGCAGGACTGCCCTGCTGATTTCATTCCGATCTCTTTCTACAAGATGTTTGGCTTCCCTACAGGCCTCGGGGCCCTTCTTGTCCGTAATAACGCCGCAGGCATACTAAAAAAGACTTATTTTGGCGGAGGCACAGCGGCAGCTTACCTTTCGGGAGAAGATTATTATGTGCAGGCGGCAAACATTTCTGACAGGTAATGCACGGCACTAGCCTGACAAAGGCTAGATATTCTCTCTCACAGCGGCATATTCACACATGCAATGTTTCCTCGCTCCCTGATAAAGATTTGAAGACGGCACTGTCTCCTTCTTGGACATCATTGGCTTAAATCACGGGTTTGAGGCTCTTTACAGGATCACAGGTGCTGTGACATACCATGTTGATTCACAGGACATTAAATCCCACATTTAATAGCATCATTATGCATATGCAGGTTATTCACTATGATGATCTACTTCAAGTGAACACTAACACCATTCCCATCTTCATCTCTTTTTTTGCCTGCAGGGAGCATGCACAACATCCAAGAGCACACGTTCGGCTTGGCACGCTACACTTACATGCTGCTGTCAAGTCTTTGCCATGGCAACGGGAGACCAGTGGCTCAGATATACGCTGAAGGCCAGTTTGAGACTCCAATCACACAGGGTGCCATCCTGAATTTCAACCTCATGGATTCTAATGGACAAGTTATTGGTTATTCACAGGTGCATACATAAATAGGATTTATTTCAACTTCATAACACTTTAATTAGTTAATTAGTATATGCTTAGGATGTTCTGCTAAATATTGTAGTTAATCCTGTGTTGCCCGACAGGTAGACAGAATGGCCAGTCTGTACAATATTCATGTGCGCACAGGTTGCTTCTGCAACACCGGGGCCTGTCAGTCCTTCCTCGGGATCACGAGCCAGCAGATGAAGAGAAACCTGCAGGTGAGGGATGAAGGCGTAGCAAAATTGTCCAAATCTGTTCTGTGTAGGTAGAATAAAACCTTGTTGTTTTGTTCTCGTCGAGGCCGGCCACGTCTGTGGAGACACCATTGACCTCGTGGACGGCCAGCCGACCGGATCTGTTCGAGTGTCCTTTGGCTACATGTCGACGTTTGAAGACTGTCAAAAGTTCCTGAACTTTGTTGCCGAGTGCTTCGTAGAGAAGCCGGTCACAGTGGACCGAGTGAGACTGCAGAAGCTAAAAACAGCCACAGCAGCATCAGAGGGCTCCAAAGAATATCCTTCAATGGAAATTACTAATGGAGAAATACATAAAGAAGAGGAGACAAAGCTCACAGAAGCATTGTTGAAGGGATTTGGTCACAGAGAGTCAAACAGCAAGAGGGAGGATTACACTCTGACTAACATCTACATATACCCCATCAAATCATGTGGAGCGTTCGAGGTTTGGGCACAACCCGACATTATCATTCCGTCTCTTGTTGTCTGTCTCCTCTCTTTTCCTCTCACTCCACCTGCTTCGATGTGACTCGGCGCTGCTCTTCATGCAGGTCCACGACTGGCCGGTGGGACCGTTGGGTTTACTGTATGACAGAGGCTGGATGGTGGTGAATGGAAACGGCGTATGCCTGAGTCAGAAGAGAGAGCCACGCTTATGCCTCATTCGCCCACAAGTCCACCTTCCCTCAAACAAATTGCTCCTGCAGGCATCAGGTCAGGCTCAGTGAAAATAAAGGCACTGCTTAACAAAAGAAATTTCAATCGTGCTGACTTTCTGCTATAGATCTTACAAAAGATTTGTACTTTTGTTGTTGTTTTTTTCTCTCCGTTGCCCTGCAGGGATGGATACCATTTCAGTTCCCCTGGAAAATAATGCTCAACTGCACACAAGCTATCCGGTGTGTCACAGCAAAGTTTGTGGTGACAGGTGAGCTGGAAATGTTCAGACATCTGAAAGCAGCAGCTGCAGGAAACACTGTGACACATATCACTTGTTCCATGTGTTTCTCTCGTATCAATGCATTGTTTTTTATGCTACCTTTCTTCACTGGATGGCATTTTAAGGCCCTCCTCCCTCCGCTGTGTATGAATTTCCTGCTGCTTATCATTTTTTATGGGAACAATAAACAATGAGCAAGAGATGTTATTAATCTCATCTGACAGTTCCCCACATGACAAGTCACAGGTTAAAAAAAAAAAAGCTTTTCATCTTTTGATTTTTGGATTAGATGTCGCACCAAATAGTAAGCAGCATCAAAACTCTGCAGATTTCCCCCGAGGCCTCCTGAATGTAATCCTCCTCCTCCCCCCAGGGTGGAGACTGTTGACTGCGGGGACGAGGCTGCATCATGGCTCTCAGACTTCCTTGGACAGCCGTGCCGCCTGATAAGACAAAGGCCTGATTTCACCCGAGAGACGAGGAAGAGGCCCGGCGGAGGTACCTTTCACCTGTTTTGTTTTGTTTTGCTTTTCTTTGTTTGCTCTGTATTTGTCCATCATACTGTACATGACCAATACTATGTGGTCACTGTGACTTCGCATTCCCTTCTGCTTGTCATTGGAAATTTAGAAATGTCATCTTTTCTGTTTTTGCAGAGCAACAGATTGTTACCTAAAAGAAAATGTGACAATATAATGATGTATATCAGTGATTGTCAACCAGGGGTATGTCTGCCTCGTGTGATTGGAGTACATGTAGAGGCATCATTGACACCTGATTCCAATTGTAGTTAAGAGTGCATAAAAACTATTAATAAGCGAGGAGAGAAGTTGGAAAGGTTTGCTAGACATCGTGGCTAACTGGTTGAAATCAGTAGCTACAAGTTGGCCTGTCACAATTATTACATAATTGTCGAATCTGGATTATTTGAGCACACCGCGATCATTTTGCATAATCAATCAAATTGTTTCCATTCACCTGTATAAAAGCAGATGGATTAAACTAACAGAAATGTCATATGTCCATTACTATTGCCACCGGTTGACGTTTGACTGGTGCTCATTGATGACATCATCTTGTAGTTCCCTTTTTCTCTGCTAAGATTTAATGGCACATGAGTGGAGAATTAGGGCCACCAACCGTTTATAGCTTCTACCATTCAATCGACTGCATTTGGATGAACATCTATTGACATTAGAATCATGGATGTAGTTTCAAAGCCGTTGCCACATTTTGGTTTTAAGCCAAATGAAAACATCCAGTAAATAAATTGGAACCTCCTCTGATTTGTCTGACTTGCAGCAAAAAGGTGGCGGTCAAAGGTGCTTTTTATATGTTCATTGCCAATGAGTGGCTGTTCTTCTCCATTTGGGAACATCCCACTTCTGAGTTTAGAGGGTTCACAATCGGGCAACATGGCAGCCTCTGGGAAATGTGCTCTTTTTTCTGCTGTCAGAAAAGTTACAAACAACCTCATCATCATCCATATAAACCAACACATGGGCGGGATGGAGCTCAGGAGGTCAATGATAATGTGTACACTACATTTCTACATGTTTTGATGTACTACCATTTTTAACACTAAACACAGCTCGTCCACAAGGCAGGCTACGCTAACAAAATTGGAATATTTCACCTTATTTTCTGAGCAGGTACATTTTTTTCCTTTCACTACAAATGCTGCCATGTCCAGTGATAATCAGGTGTATTTTCCCACTCAGAGATGGGAACTTTTCCACTTTCCAGCTGCTCATGAACGCACATTGAAGAAGAGCTACAGTACTACTGAATAGAGAGTGAGCGATACAGAGTTTTAGCCTTGAAACTAGGAACTACAAATGAGGAAATCTCAGACTGCTGTGCAGATTTTGACCTTTCTTTTTTAAATCTGTCTTTTGCAAGTCTCCACAATATCCTGGCTTTTAGTCCATCTTATGGCTTAAAAACTATACATTTCTTACATCCTTCACTTCCCGTAATGCAACATATTTTGATGTAATCCTCCCTGACTGGTAAACGCCCACATCTTTCATCCTTTGTGATCCAGGATTTCTTTTGAATATTTGTCTCCCAACCCAGCGTGAGATACCCCTCATGACATCATCAGGTTATTCTCTGAGGTTTTAGGCTGCTCCCTGGAGAGCCACTACCAACATTATGCAGCTGTTTTCACAGGCTGAGTTTTCCTCCTCATGACAAATGAACTAACCCTCAGGAGTAAAACCTTTCATATCTATAATTGTGTTAGGCATGTACTGTCAATGATAGTTTCAATTAATAAGCAAGATGGCTTTATGACATTATTGAATTCACAGGAGTTCTCCCCTCAGTATGATGAATTATCTTATCTTCGGGCCTTTCATTCACCAGTGTCTATATAACTATTTGATCTGTTAACAGTTTCTCATCACAGGGTCTATTTAGCAGCTGCTCTGTCAGCAGTTCTCAGATGCAGTTTACCCAGTTGACTCTGATTTGTAGAGTGTTTTATTCTTTAAGCATATCAAGGATACAGCGATAGAAGATTTTACCTTTGTTAACCACTACTAAACTCGCATATGTCCAACTGTGAGAGCACATGTTGATCAGTTTTTATTTTAAACCTGCAGAGGGGAACTTATTTCTCCCCCTTCTGCCAATGAGAGAAGTTACAGAAACACTGTTGACACATGCCTCCATTGTAGGCTGCTGCATCGCTACTGTTGTAGCTGAAAAATGATGGATGAATAGTTTTTAAGCCCTTACAGAAAAAGTGCAAAAACTCATGTGATCACATTTGACCACATGACACATGTAGTTGTGCACATGTGAAACATGTATTGTGCCCATGGGAAACATGCGGTTTTGGAACATTTTCATGAAGATTAAAATTTGGAAACTTTTCCACATATATTTTCCCGATCTTATCATATGTTGCAACATATATTAAACATGTCATACATGTGATCGTATGTGACCACATGACACATGTAACTGTGCACATGTGAAACGTGTATTTTGCCCATACAAAACATGTGGTTTTGGAACATTTTCATGGTGTAATGTGTGAAGACTATATAGATTGTCATGTGAAAACGTTTCTCCATGTTTTCCCATATGTTTCCCATGTGACCATATGTTGCGACATGTGGCAAACCTGTGTCATACATGTGATCACGTGGAAAAAATAGGAAACTCATGCGTTTTTTTTCTGTAAGGGGCATCACAATCCCTGCAAATTAACTCATTTCACTACCACATTCTACCCAAGTACTATATACTGTATTATTTGATCCCCATTCAACTTCCATGGCTAAAGCAGAAGCTTGTTCAGAAGAAGTCTCTAGTACAATGCATTTGGAAAGTATTCACAGCGCTTCACTTTTTCCACATTTTGTTATGTTACAGCCTTATTCCAAAATGGATTACATTCATTTTTTCAATCAAATTTCTACACACACCCATAACGATGACGTAAAAAAGTTTTGGGGAATTTTTTGCAAATCTATTAAAAATAAAAAATGAAAAAATCACATGTACGTCAGTATTCACAGCCATGACACTCAAAACTGAGCTCAAGTGCATCCTGTTTCCACTGATCATCCTTGAGATGTTTCTACAACTTGATTGGAGTCCACCTGTGGTAAATTCAGTTGATTGAACATGATTTGGAAAGACACACACCGTCGATATAAGGTCCCACAGTTGACAGTGCATGTCAGAGCACAAACCAAGCCATGAAGTCCAAAGAATTGTCTGTAGACCTCCGAGACAGGATTGTATCGAGGCACAGATCTGGGGAAGGGTACAGAAAACTTTCTGCAGCATTGAAGGTCCCAATGAGCACAGTGGCCTCCATCGTCCGTAAATAGAAGAAGTTTGGAACCACCTTCCTAGAGTTGGCCGCCCGGCCAAACTGAGCGATCGGGGGAGAAGGGCCTTAGTCAGGGAGGTGACCAAGAACCCGATGGTCACTCTGACAGAGCTCCAGCGTTGCTCTGTGAAGAGAGGAGAACCTTCCAGAAGGACAACCATCTCTGCATCACTCCACCCAGCAGGCCTGTATGGTAGAGTGGCTAGACGGAAGCCACTCCTCAGTCAAAGGCACATGACAGCCCACCTGGAGTTTACTAAAAGGCCCCTGAAAGACTCTCAGACCATGAGAAACTAAATTCTCTGGTCTGATGAAACAAAGATTGAACTCTTTGGCCTGAATGCCAAGCTTCATGTCTGGAGGAAACCAGGCACCGCTCATCACCTGGCCAATACCATCTCTACGGTGAAGCATGGTGGTGTGGGGATGTTTTTCAGCGGCAGGAACTGGGAGACTAGTCAGGATGGAGGGAAAGATGAATGCAGCGATGTACAGAGACATCCTTGATGAAAAACTTCTCCAGAGCGCTCTGGACCTCAGACTGGGGCGAAGGTTCATCTTCCAACAGGACAACGACCCGAAGCACACAGCCAAGATAACAAAGGAGTGTCTTCGGGACAACTCTGTGAATGTCTTTGAGAGGCCCAGCCAGAGCCCAGACTTGAACAAGATTGAACATCTCTGGAGAGATCTGAAAATGGCTGTGCACCGACACTCCCCATCCAACCTGATGGAGCTTGAGAGGTCCTGCAAAGAAGAATGGGAGAAACTGCCCAAAAATTGGTGCCAAGCTTATAGCATCATACTCAAAAACAATGAACAGCTGTAATTGCTGCCAAAGGTGCTTCAACAAAGTATTGAGCAAAGACTGTGAATACTTATGTACGTGTTATATTTTCGTTCTTTATGTTTAATAGATTTGTAAAAATTTTAAACAAACTTTTTTCACTTTGTCATTATGGGATATTGTGTGTAGAATTTTTAGGAAAAAAATGAATTTAATCCATTTTGTAATAAAATGTGTAAAAAAGTGAAGCACTGTGAATAAATTTGCCCTTGGGGATTAATAAAGTACCTACCTACTTACCTAGCTACCTACCTACTTACTTACTTACCTACCTACTTACCTACCTACTTACTTACTTACTTTCCGGATGCACTGTATGAATGCTCAGCCCATAGACAATGCCCAGTTACCATTCATCCAGGCTGCACGGGAATGTCTCAACAGACACCAGATTTAAAAACTCTATATTGTAAAATACAGAGAGATTTATCTGGTAGTGATGGCCCTAATCAGCATTGTGTAAGCTCATTTATCAAAGGCTTGAATTAACCATGTTAAGGGTGTAGGTCACATTGTTTACCCTCTGTATCACAGTACAACCTCAATCTTCAGACTTTTTGAGTGCACCGTCTGCTCAAACTATAAATGAAACTGTTTTCCCGAAATCAAACAAACGACTGGGTTAACATGAAGTCTTTCCGTTCTAGCTGCCACCTCCACGTCCCTCTCCCTGGTGAATGAAGCTCAGTATCTCATGATCAACCGTGCCAGCGTGGGGCTCATTCATCAACTAATGAGCTGCAGGTTTGAACACATGACATGTCATTCAAAATAGGCATTGCTCCAGTGAAATGATCAGGATGCGTCGTTGCCCATTCATTTACATCACAGTGGATCATTTATGCAGCGCGGCAAAATAACATGCAATTTCCACATTGCTTCTTCCAGGCAGGACGATTCGGAGGGTGATCAGCTCCTCGACACACAGAATGTCATTAGCCGCTTCCGAGCCAATTTAGTCATCGCTGGAGCAGAACCATTTGAGGAAGATAATTGGTCACACTTGATTATTGGCAGCACTCGATTCATGGTGAGCTGACACTTTGAGATAAATGGCGAAATCTTCAAATGCATTAAAAGTGGATTTTCTTTCAAAGTGAGTGTGCTCCCTGTGTGATTACCACTCAGTTGTCAGGTCAGTGTGGAAGGTGCCAGATGGTTGGAATAGACCAGGACACTGGGACAAAAACAAAGGAGCCGCTAATGTCCCTGTTTGCCTACCGCAAGGGGAAGGTCAGTAAAAAACAACTACTAGATGCGTTGTGTGTGTGTGTGTGTGTGTGTGTGTGTGTGTGTGTGTGTGTGTGTGTGTGTGTGTGTGTGTGTGTGTGTGTGTGTGTGTGTGTGTGTGTGTGTGAGCAGTCAAAAGAATAACAATTAATTTGCTTATTATTTTGCGGATTTGTAGGTGACTTTTGGTGTGTACCTGAGCCATCAGCTGCCAGAGGGCTCGGCTGCAGGCAGTATTCTCTCAGCTGGTTCCCTATTGCAGCCTGAGCCACACACTTCTTGAAGTGGTTAATTCATGTCCTGACATCATCAGTTTCATCACTGCACATCCCAAAGATCACCTGTAGTGTGTAACAGGTAGTTTTTAAAGTGTCCTTTTCATAACAGGGAATTCAGATTTTGTCCGATTTTCCCCCCACATTTGTTGTGTCCTTAAAATATGTGCAATAAAGTCAATATGAAATAATAACTGCAAGACAAAAAAGAAAATGTGAATGTTTTATTGCTATTTGATCCAAAACACGCCTGTCTCAATGCAATAATCCCTGCCCATGTTAACCTCCCAGGCGGTTCTTCCCCGGTCGATTCACAGAGGTTTGTGCAGCTATTTATTCCAAACACCCTACTACTATTACTGCTGCCAGAAAACTAAAATGTATATCTCTCCTTGTAATGGAAAAACCCTACCAGACACTCAGTGTATGCTCCCAACATGGCATTAACGCAGACAACAGATTTCAGGACAGAAAGAATAATAATGTGATGTGAAGAGGATACTGTACATGCTCATCTGATCTGTCAAGGTTCAGCAGTGTCGGCCCTTACTGCTCACCTATGGTGTAATTATAGAGTGGTATGATGTGGTTGCTATCTTTTGTGCTGCTTGCTGCATTTATGTGTGCCTACATGTCAAATGGTGCCTTGACATTACATATAAAATATGTAAAAATGTGTGTTTATATATATATATATATGAAAATAGAAATGAGTGCACAGGTTGAATAAAGTTGGAAAAAAATTGACACAGTAAAGGAAGCACCTATATAAAGTGTTTTAGTTAAGTGTTGAGTTACTATGAGCCTGCAGAACAGCTTCAGCGCTCCTTAGCATAGATTCTCCAAGTTGCTTTACCACACAAATACCACTCTACTGAAACATTTTTCCCTCATATAGTATCTTTATAGGCCAAAGGACATGATTCACATCACTTTCATACTCATCAAACCTTTCAGTGACTCCTTTACTCTGATTTCCGCTTTAGTAAGTAATCCATCTTTACCTTTTACTTGCGTATGGATTCTTGTCTGGCAAAAACTGTCGCTAAGCAATTTCTAATTGTTTTTGATTTGCAGTTTTCATACCTTCTCTTGTTAGGTTAGGTAGTTACTTTATTAATCCCCGAGGGGGAAATTTTTTTGTTTCATATGTATGCAGTTTATTAAATTTGTATTGTGTGGTTTAAATGGATTAATTTAATAATTAGAAAATACATGACACTGATTTGGAAAATAGAAAAGATAAAAAGTAAATAAACAGTGCTAAGGCATGTAAACATATTAAATTAATTGTATAATGTTATTTGTGATTAAATGTCTATTCTAATTGAATTGTAAAAATGGGGGTTTTCAGTGTCATATCAGGACAATATATGTCACATTTTTGCAGGGGTGTTGTAGGGGGGGGGGTGTCTTATAACTCAGGGCCCCGATGAGGAAAGGGACTTTGAAAAACCTGGAATGGAAAGTGACATGTCAAATTAAATGTGATGAGATTTCAAACTGCAGATTTAAGTAGGATACACGGCACAGGTTATTATTACTTGTTTAAATGTCGAATGAACAGTTTATTAGTGACTAAAACTATTTTCAAAAGATGCATGAGCGACATGGATCAAGGGAGGAAAGGGGCCCACAGAGACTGCTTATGTATTTGACCCAGAATTTCTGTCTCTACCCCTGCTTTTTTGGAATAATTACAGGAAATATTGGTAGTACCGTGTGTGTGTGTGTGTGTGTGTGTGTGTGTGTGTGTGTGTGTGTGTGTGTGTGTGTGTGTGTGTAGCGTTTAAGGTGACTTCAGGTTTTACATGTATTGGACAATGTAATAATCTACCCTAAGGAAGCGGTGCTACCTTAACAAAACCCCGCTACCTCCCCCTTCCTGCACTGAAACTGAACTTTGATCAAACTCAATCAAAGTCTCAGACGAACTACTGAACTGGGACACATATTTGAGTTCATATTAGGATATATCATCGTTAAGTATTGCTGACCTTAAATGATGAAGAGAAGAGTCGGGAGACAGAATGATTCATCCTCCGGCATCAGTGAAGTCAGGAGGACTAACAGAGCCAAGAAGAAGGAGGCTACCCTGTAAGTTGCAGTGTTCACAGTTTGGCGACTTTCTGACAAACTTGAACTTGAACTTTCCAGAGAAGAGATTTGCAAGCGGCTGCACTGCGACACAGAAACATCTCTTTGCCTAGCACTGTGTGAGAGGACACATAAAGATATCCTGTACCTTCGAACTTTTTTAGAGAAACCATCTAACATGTAAATATGCTGAATTCACGGCCCAGCCATCATTTTCAAGTTATGTGTACAGTGATTTTGTCTGACGACGTTGCGGGTTATAAAATGTGAATTGTAGCAGAGCAGAGCAGCCGCTTGCAAGTGACCGCTGGTTTACATGTAATCTTAACGGGCCGCGTTTCAGTCACTATTTCACACCCGTCCACGTACCGTCCCGTACCGTCCCGTCCCGTACACAGTCTGACCGCTGAAACAGAAACGTAAGTAAATGAGAACAGCTTTATTGTGAATTCGGCTGTATTATACTACACTAAATGTGTGCACAAGGATAAGGAAAGTAGCAAGTGTATGTAAAAGGATAACACTGTCTGACACAAGGCAGCTTGCACGCAGTTGGCGACATAAGAACGCAACAGATATGCTAATTAGCTCGTGACGTGTGCAACTTTACCAACAGGCCTTAACTACTTTCTATTGAAAGTACTTGGCAAAAATGGTGAGAAGCTGGTGTACTTTATGAGTTGAGCATTAACCTGCTGTGAGTTTTATATAAATACGGATGAGCTTCAATTACTAAACCAGTCAGTGCAGGTCAAAGTGCCGTAACAGACTGGTAAAGCTGCAGCGCCAATCAGCAGACAATGGGTGAATAACTGTTAGAAAAAATACTGAGGCTAGATTCAAAATCAAACACATCGGACATTTATTCTTGCAAGAAGGAGCAAATACATGGACACTCAAAGAAGGATGTCCAGCATTGCTCAACGTCACTCCTCCGTAGGGCAGCTTTTATACAGTGTGACAAACAGTTGACAGTCACTCCCATTCACTTTGTATCTGCTTTTGTAGTTAATACTGAGTTCAGTTGTAGGTCACAAGATAAGGACACAGGGAAGTCGTAAATTAGACGTCGTAAATGAGACACCAGGAACATTCTTGAGCCACAGGCAAAGAAAATAAGTACATCTTATTTTCTTTCCATCAATAACCTAAACTGCTCACAAAATAAAACCCATTTTACCAACACAAAAACACTCTTGACATTTGCCAGGCACCTACAGGACACCTGAAATGTAACCACCACTCATGTGACATCCCCCTGCACCAGCCACAGCACTAAACATGATAAAACGTTACATTACCACGATACTCAATCTACTAAAACACATAAAGTTAATGGAACAATGTAAATTAAACAGCAATCAGCATATTGCCTGTGAGCTCAACACATGTTAATCTCAATAATTCAATATTTACATAAAAATTCAATACCCCAGGGTGTATTAACATTCAAATAATTCCCAATAAACACCAAGACTTTGTTTGTCTTACCAAGGGTGTGTGTGCAAATGGGGAGAAATGAACTGACACGCATGAGCTCCATGAGCCTCCTAAAGGTTGAGGTGCTCTCATCATGATTACGAGAGTACTAGGTCAGTCTCTGAATCAGGAACTTAGATTTTTTTTTTTTTTTGGAGATGGTTGATCATTGCTTTATTAGTGAGCTTGTAACAAAGTTTAACAATCATGACATTTACTGGGTGACATAGACAGCTGTCCCTGTTGTAAAAGGACAGTAACGGGGCAAATGCATGCAGCAAAGATGTAGTATGCTAGAATATCCCTGACTTGGCTGTAAACATCTGACACTCTGTTGTGCAAAAGGTCTACCAATTATTGAATTGATATCTAAAATATGTATAATATTGAGGAAATGTGTGACTAAACAGCAGAAGCAGATGCACAGGCTCCCAAATGGTCTGTAATTGTATAGTGCTTTATCACCTTTTGGTCTCAAAGCACTTTTAAATGGTTTTCCCATTCATCCATACTAATGAGACAGATCACCATGCAAGGTGCCACCATCAGTAGTACATTCACATGGTGCACCATTGGGAGAAACTTAGGGTTTAGTGTCTTGCTCAAGGACGCTTAGGCATGTGGACAGGAGGAGCTGGGGATTGAACCACCAACCTTCTGATTAGTGTGCAACCCACTCTACTGTCTGAGCCACAGCCTCTCCACCAATGTAATGCAATTCCTCCAAACTTGAACATTTAACTTTAGGCACTGTAAATGTGCTGAAAACTCTCATAACAGACATTCATTATTATTGTCATATTAGTGAATGTAAAACATTACAGTTTGATTAATTCATTTTTTGTGCATTCTTTCAAAATCTGTGATGAGGTTTCAGACATTTTAAATGTTTTAGAAAAAGATTTGGAGGTGAATAGTAAAGTAAAGGAGTGAACTCTGGACAGTGTGATGGCGTATGGAAGAAATGGCCTCGGATATGTTTCCCTGGAGCAGCGTGGCGAGATCAGTCTTGGACTAAAAGGGCTCTTCTGGCTGATTAGAGTGTTAATGGAGGGGGTGGGATGTATTGTCTGTCTGTAATAGTCTGAACAGCATGCTCTTTTCTGCTGTTGCCTCCAGGGAGTTAAGACAGACTCCAATGACAGCCTGCCTTCTTGATTAGATCGTTCAGTTCTTCTCTTCCATATTAATGTTTCTATATTAATGCTGCAACCATAGACTGGCAGGACATGAGGGGAGCAGCTCGATAAATGCCAATGGGCTTCAGTTTACATTCCCATGTGCCGCACCGAGTTCACAGTCTCTTTGATGCTTCTTTGAGGGGGATTTTTGGAGATTTGTTTCTCAGGTATTTTTTCCCTAAATGGAGCTGCAGGTGGGTCTTTTTGCAGCACTGAACAAAGCAACCCACACACCCTCCCCTGCCTTCTCTTGATGCACCCCAAAGTTTTGCTGAGTCATCCAAAACTTCTGCAGAGATGCAGCTGGAGTTCAATGTACAGTGGACGGAGAGGAGAGGTGGGAGTGAAACCTCTTCACTGTTGCTGTACTGTTCATTTAGTGTTGTGTTCCGATTGGAGAGAGCAGGGTTGGTGGGTTAAAATAATGCTTTCTCATTAAGATTGAAATAGGGAGGGTTTTTCTTTCGAAGGTGTTTGCATCGCTTATAGACTCAAAATGGAGGCCTAACTTCGGTTTACCACCAAATCCAACATGCTTATGATTAAGAAAAGATAATGTTTTGGATTCAATGTGACACGGTCACGGTTTGGTAAGACTCCTCAGTTAGAAAGAGATCAGAGTTTGGGTTACTCATTGATTTCTGCTTTTTCACGGATTTTATCACCAGTCTCCCAGGTCAGAGTCCTTGGTCTATTCCATCCAACTGTCCCCAACCTCATCCTTATCAGGACTTTACTTTGTCACATGACCTTCTTCGAACAGCCTCGTCGCAGTAAGACGTAAGCAACATTGTGTGTATGTCTTAGACACCAGTGGGCACCTTGTCTGTATTTCTCTGACAGCAACTGCTGTGACAGAACGACATTATTTGACGCTCCCGGGAAGGAGAATGGGCTGGCTAACGCAAATTCATATGGGATCAGATCAGTCCCATCATGATTGAATGTACACAGAGGGATTCATTCAAGCAATCTCCACAATATTTGCCAGATTTTTCTGACAAAAAGGTCCTTAACAGAAGCTTCACTGGACTTTACAGAACAAATATCGCCTTCCAAACAAAACTCACATCATCAACAACACTAATTCTCAAATATTGTCAGCAAGGCTCTTCAACCTCTGTCTCATAATGAAAACCAACTACATGCTGGCTGACGGGACAAACCGGAAGAACTAGAAGTGACGGGGTTTATGGGAAATGTGGTCTTATGATGGGGATATTAAATTAGTTTCATACACACTTCCATTTGTAAAATGTTGCACTTTGTTTTTGTTAACAGCTTTATGTGTTGAATAAATGAATGAATAAAAAGCATTTAAAGCCTTTATTCTTACAGTAGATGTAACCTTTGTAATCCTTATTACAATAACATATTGTTTTTACTTTTATGATTTTTTTTTTTTTTTTGTAACTTTGAGCCCATAGTTCTCTGAGTTCAAAACATTAAAAAGATTAGAACTAAAGTATTTAGCATATGATGTGCAGTATGTTTATGCTCATTTGAAATGATTACATATGACTCTTCACTAGGTAACTTTTTTTCTGAATCTTGACGTGCAATTTTTGCTAGTTAGCAAAATTTTGCTGCAAAATATATTAGGTAAAACTCCACTAAGTAGCTACATTGAAATTTTTGAGAAACGCCACCACAAAATCCAGCGTGTTTGATCACAGAAATCACAAAAAAAACTAAATCCTGGAGGGACTGCATGGTGATACAAAGAGCTAATCTGCCTACTGTAGTCTTTTACTGTTCGGTTTATGAATATTATAATACAACAAAATGTTTGAGCTACTTGGAGATGTTTTCAGATGTTTATTGTCACCACAGATATATAAAGTAACAATGTTGGGGTCACATTGTTTTTATCTCCCCCTCTGCTTGTTCTCAGGTCCCAGCAGTGGCTCAAACGAGGCTTATTGGCCCTCGTTGCTATCTTCATTTTGGTGCCTCTCTCGCTGACAGTGCTCCCTGAATTAATCCAACACCTTGTTTACACTCACAGAAGTAAGTGAACACATCTTTCTCTTGGAAGTACTGTAAATATTAAAGTTGATCCACAAAATAAAAGGCCCGCCTTTCTTCTTTTCCTGTTTGCAGTCAGGCTGCCTTTCTTTGTTGACCTCAGCCGACCTGCTGATTTCTCCCTTAATCACACCATCAACATGTACTTGCCATCAGAGGAGGGGATTTCCCTCGGCGTCTGGTGAGTACAAGCCAAGTTACACTTGAAGAGTTCGAACAAATCTTTTCTTAGCATAAAAAGGCTAACACAAAGACAATGTAGGTTTGTTTCTTAATGATCCAATTATGAGTTGTGTCTCTTAAGTCTTGCATTGTTTTGAACTCTCCGAGGCTCACGGTTCCTGACAGTCAGTGGAAAGAGGCGCAGGGGAAGGATCTGGCGTGGTACGAGAACACGTTAAGAGATGGAAATCCAGTTTTCATATATCTTCATGGGAACATAAAAACAAGGTATGATAAATAATACATGGGATCCTGAAGGTGCAGACAGTAAAAGTTCCACACTGCGAGACATATTTGTTCTTTTTTCTTTCTTTTTTGGGGGGAAAAACCACCAATTTGTTGTCACTTGTGTTTGTCAATCATTGCAACAGGGCAGCCACTCATCGGGTAGGAGTGACAAAAGTGAGTGATCGCCAACACGAGTAAATTCATCTTGTGCAGGTCTCATGAAAGTCTTGGTAGCTATTTGGATGACAAATAAGCATTATATGTCAACAGGTATTGAGTGCACTTGGTTACCATGTGCTGGTGCCTGACTACAGAGGTTGGTGCAAATGAAGATTTATGACTCAACATTCAAACATATTTTCCATCTCTATTCTTCTTTGGTTGCATATTGATCGTAATGCACAACCCTCCCACATTGATTTCATGTCATTTGCAGCCAGATGATGACTGTAGACTAATGTGCTTGATGAGTTGTTTGCTGTAAGGCAGTCAAAAGACAACAGTTCAACTTCAGGTCAGCTCTAATGGAGGTTTTGCTCTGAGTGACTGCCACCTTGTGGCGGTGAAGAGCAGCTCTGGCATCCGTCAGCGAGCAGTAATTGATGTGAGAAACTGTGGCAGGTTTTGGAGACTCCAGCGGGGAGCCGACTGAAGCCGGTCTGACCACTGATACCCTCTACTTGTACAACTGGGTCAGAGCGCGTAGTGGAAAAAGCCTGGTTGTCATCTGGGGACACTCTCTCGGCACCGCGTGAGTAGAGACAGACTCCCATTTGGCAGCATTTCACTCAAATGGAGACACTTTTCAAGAAGTAAAAATGACTCCAATTATTGTCGCAGTAGCTGTTATGAATGCATTTAACATGAACTTTAAATTATGAGGCAACTCCTCGCAATATTTAAACCTTTACGGTAATGTTCTATGCATTTAGCACAAAAGCAACCTGTAGTTTAGTTACGCAGTCGTGTCACTGTGATGGTTCGTGAATAGAGTATCTTAAGGAGAGGGACCTTATGTTAAACTGAACCTTCACAGTTTGGATGGGCAGCAGTAACAGCTACACACAGACAATCATAAAAACAGTGTGTTACAGACATAACATGATACAACCTCATCGAACTCTTATTTGCCAAACAATGAATATGTTATATAACATATTTACTCACATTTTACTGCATATTACTTACTATTGTTTTTCAGTTTGTTTTTAATGACTTAATTGTTTCAAGTCTATATGATTACTTTTAACTGTTTAATCTTGTGCCACAGTTTGGTCAAATTACATTTGGTATAAATGTGTTAAATAAATAAACTGACTGATGTCGAGCAATGAGAAAGGATATTTAATGAAAACAAAAATAATTTTAAATGCTGGCAGGAGAAGTAGTGGAAACTGTAACTCTAAGCAGTCGACTTAATAATGTCCCCAAGAGATATTTGAGTTGTTGTAATTAGCCAGTCTTCATTTTTCTGATTTATCCATTGTATTTTTTTTTTAATATGACTGTTGTAAAAAAAACAACCTGACATGGTACATTAATGACAGAAATAATGGAGACTATCCCGCAGCTACAATAAACATAAGGTACCAAACTGAATATGTTGCTCTATATTTCAGAGTGGCCACGAACTCCGCGGTCAAATTAGCTGAACAAGGTAAGTTTCTCTACCAGTGAAATCCTGCAAATAGAAATAAGAAGACAGGATTCCAACATTTCAATCTGATGACCGTTTCCTTGTCTTTTCAGGCTTGAGTTTTGATGGTGTGCTCCTGGAGGGTGCGTTCAACACTGCTAGACAGACATTTTCCGATCATCCTTTTGCTTGGGTATCTGACCTTCCACTTTTGATCTTTGGTGTATTTATTTCATGGCTTCTGCTTGTAAATGATATACTATAATTTGTTTTGTGTCTTTATCTTTTAAGTTTTACTGGAAATTCCCAGGCATTGGCTACTTATTCCCGGAGCCATGGGCGCAAAATAAGATTGTTTTTCCCTCTGAAGAAAAGTAAGTCAGTGATGCACAACAGTTAAATATGAACTGGTGCATAGTGTCAAACACTGATTAGCTAATGGTATTGTTGTTACTACTAAAATACAATGACTTAATTTATTTTTTGTTCCACAGTTTGAAAAAAATGAGGAACCCGATACTTTTCCTTCATTCAGAGGACGATCACCTCGCCCCCCTTCATGGGGTTCAGGAGGTATCACTGGCACAGACAGCTACTTTTAATTTAGGCAGCGATTTCTTTATAATTCATAAAGCATCTCCTCTCGGAGCTTTTTTTTTTTTTTTTTGAATGAACTTTCTCGTCTTTTCTCTCCCAGCTGTACGAGGTCGCAGTGAAAGCCCAGAATGCAGAGCGAGTCAAGCTGGTGTCGTTTGACGGGTCTCTGGGATATCTGCACAACGGTTTATATAGAGACACACATCTGCCTGACATCCTAAAGTAAGGCAATATTTCACTGACGATGCTTAATGAAATTATGCTCTATACTGGTTTGGCAGATCTTTGTCTGTAAAGTGATCCGACTGCATCATGTCGCCCTCACAGGAAGTTTGTGCTGTCGTTGTGAAGTTGGAACGACTACTGAAGCAGAAAAATCTTCTGACAGAAGATGCTGATTTCATTTGATCACACACTACAGTCACGTGCTGCACAAGTGCATAAATATGTGATTTACTTTGAAAATCTTATTTTTTGGAAGCAAAAATGTTTTTTTTGGAATGTTTTGAATAATTGTAATTTAAAGAATAATTTAGAGCTATATTTTTTTAATTAATTGTAATTATTAGAAATGTTAAACTGCTGATTCTTATCATTATTAATAGTACCTGGAAATGTAACTAAGATCACTACAGTGGGTACCCTCTACTGTTGTGTGTGGATAATGCTCTTCATACTGGATAATCACTGTAAAAACAAGGCTTCAGATGTTTAGGTGACATTTCATGATGATTCAAGGAGAGCTGTTCTCTGTGTGGTAATTCTGTCACTTCAGCCAAAGAATATATGAAGCATTCAGACATAATTATATATAAAAAAGATCAGTTCGCATGTCGCTGCAGTTTAAATACAATAAATTTTACGACACTGTCAACCAGCAGCTCACTACATGGCTGTCTTTTTGTTACAAGACAACACACATTTACATGTTGTCTTATTTGAAAAAAAGAAAAACTCTGGAGACAATATACACCTTTGAAAATGTATGTAACATCTCTTTGTTTCTAGTAATTCATGCACATGTAGCATCATCTACAGTTGTCTTGAAAAATCTATTTAATCACAAAGATTCTTTATTGAGCCCAGAATTGAAAGAAAATCCATGAGAAGGAACATCACTGCAATCAGGGACACATTAGAAGCATTTACAATTTTGAAGTTTGATCAAATTGTATTTGTGTAAAAGTTATGCAGCTACAGGCCTTGTTTCCTGGGGGACTTTCCATGGTGCACTGAGCTCCTCTCGTTTCTTCTCCTCATTCTCAATGCATTTATATACCACCACTGCTTCTTATTATCTTTATACCTTCCCTCTCTTGCAGTCTTGTGATTTTTCTGCAGTTATCTCCGGCTCTGGATCAGCATGTTTCTGATCTGGGGTTACTGGACCCACCAGTCTGACCAGTGTTTATTGTTTGTGGTCTCTCTGCTATTCTTTTCCCTCTCCACTCACCCTTCAGCCCCAACTGGTCGAGGCAGAGGGTTGCCTACCACTGAGTTTGGGTCTGTTTTGTTAAATTGGGAGTTTTTCTGTCCAGCAATCACTATGTGGGAATTGTTGAACTGGGTTTCTTGTTATAATGTTTTAAAGTTCTGTTGTAGGACATTTAAATTCCTTGAGATTACTTGTGTCATGATTTGGGTTTGATTTAAAACATGTCTTTTTTAAGTAAAAATCTTCTCACCTGAGCTGACTTCTCTCACTGTCAGGATCACTTGTGTGCGTACTTCATATGTTGATTTACTGTGAAGTTAACCCCCCTATGTAAATTATATGTATCACTTGTTTCACAGCCAGGAAAAGTCCATAAGGTATATATAAAATTTTTTTTTAAAGTATCTTTCAGATGTTATTTTGGGCTAATACACAAATACATTTACATGTAGTGTTCTGATGTCAGATGCTCATTTTTAATCATCAGCATTTTTAATTCACACAATTTTGTAATGCATTTTATCAGCTGCTGCAGCTGAAAGTTTCTCGGAGAGACAATGTCCCATTTTTAACGTAGGCTATCGGGAATTGTAACTGAAAGTGAAGTGTAACAAACTAGTAAAAGCATACAAACTTAAGTCTTTATAGATTGCTGGCAATGAGAGCTAACCTCCTAAATCCCTATCTATTGATTGGATTTGAAGTCTCAACCTGTGGTCCAAGTTACCCGCATTATGCTCAGGGGAACATGAAAACAGTCCCAACAGACAGGGGGACAGTTTGAGGTTGTTTAACAACTTTGGGTCCATTAATGGCCTCATCGGCCGGTGGACAGCTCCGCTTGTTGAGCGCGGGGATCGCGTTTCGTGCACCGACTCTCGTCAAAGGTGAAGCTCCGGTCTTGGCAGTCGGATGACGTGGCTGAAGGTTGCGGACGGTGCGCCGGCGCAGTTTCTCTAGTCACCGTTTACGCCACCGCGTTCCGCACCGACTGGAGGCCGCGAGCCACGTGACTCCGCTCAGCCAATCCGAGGCGCCCGCGATGAGCGCCCGTGAAGCGCTTTTACGCCATATGCGTACGAGAGAGCATCCCTAAAAATCTCCTCTGTCATACAACCAGGAAGAAGGTGGGATAGCCCTGCGAAGCTAACGTCCCAATCTTTCTGCACACTTTCGCCGAGAAACGATGGGCTCCTCCAGGTGGAAGGTGGCGGCGGCGACGTTTCTCGCTATCGCGGGCTGCTTATTACCGGTGGACGCAGACGAACACGAGCACACGGTAAGCGGCGGTTTGGAGAGGCCGATAGAGGAGAGGGAGCCTCGGAAATAATGGACGTGTGTGACCCGCTAACTGTAGCTGCAGCCCCACCACCACCACCACCACCCCCTCCAACAAAAACCACACAAACACCGACGTGACGGGGTTCGTGACTTCCCCCGCCGGGGCGTCGAGCCGACGAGCCTTCAGTCAGCCCGCTCACTTGTCAACACTCCTCGGCCTGAAAGTCTTCCAGGCTAACGCTCGCCCCGCTAAAGCTCGTTAGCACGTCTTCTTCCACACCGGCGGAAACTGCTCTCGAGTTTTAGCGGCCAGCCGGCGTCAGCGTGGACTTCAGCGGAGCCAAACGCGCTTCGGGATCACCGGGAGCTTCAAGCGTTGAAGGCAGATTTCACAAAACACGGTTTAAAGGAGACAATTAATGCGGAAGCGCCGTTTTTTTTTTTTTTTTTTTTTTTTTTTTTGGGGGGGGGGGGGGACATGTCGGGGCCGCGCGGCGTGTCTTGTGTCCTCTCCGTCAGACCGAGACGCCCCGATAACAGCTGCTGACACGGCCGTAAGGAGCAGGACGTCGTCTTCACGGTGTCGTGAGAGCAGTCTCAGTTGTGTGGACGGACCGAAGCGCTGATTGTAATCAAACATGGCTAACATCACTTTTTACAGCGTTGCATCTCGGTGCGTTTTGCAGTGGAGGAATGCAGAAGTACATTTACTCGAGTACTTGTGCTTTACTCGAGTATTTCCACTTGATGTTACTTTATACATTGACTGGCAAATCTTGTGCTATTGAGTCCACTACATTTGTCTGACAGCTTTTTTTTCATCCTTCTCCAGTCCAGTGAAAAACAATATTCTCCAAAGTTTTGGGGGATTTTTGAATTTGAATGTTTGTGTTAGATTGAAGGATTAAATGTTCTTTTTGTGTGCTGAGAAACCCCCCCCCCCACTACTTACATTTCAAAACCTTGTATTTGCTGGAAAATGTCAAAAAGCTGAGAACTGAACTGTTTGTCTGCGAGTGTTTTACTCTTTTAGAGAAACGCTGTTCTCACAGTGATGCTACAAACATATGATGATCCCATAAAATACCATGCATCACCACAGATGAAACTAAACGACACTATAAAGTAGTATACACTTAACTATAACAGTAAAATGCATATTAATCCAAACCATCATATTTGGCTCACCAGAGGATTTACTGCATTACTGCATACTTTTACTTTTGATACTTTAAATACATTTTGCTGATAATACTTGCATACCTTTACTTAAGTAATGAATACATGACTTTTACTTGTAGTGGAGTGTTTTCACTGTGTTATTAGTACGTTTAACTTAAGTAAAGGACCAGGATACTTCTGCCACTGTTCATTGGTTTGCATTAATTTGAATATAGCAGTGTGGCTAGCAGTGTCATTGTTGCTGTCACCGTGTTGTGACTGTAAAAGTTATCCATAACTCACACACAACTTTTCCAGTAGGATTTCTAAATTCCTCAATATAAAACCAGTAAGACTTGCAGAGCTGGTGTAGCATTTCTGGACTTCACACTAAGAGTCCTTGTGGTGTGTTTCCCCTCCCATACAGTACACAGATAAGGAGGAAGTAGTTTTATGGATGAACACCGTGGGGCCTTACCACAACCGACAGGAGACGTACAAGTATTTCTCTTTGCCCTTCTGCGCGGGCTCCAAGAAGACCATCAGTCATTACCATGAAACACTGGGAGAGGCTCTGCAGGGAGTGGAGCTGGAATTCAGCGGCCTGGACATAAAGTTTAAAGGTATTCTGCTGTTACACCGACTCTCACCTGTTCGCCTCGTATGAAGTGATAAGAGCATTAACATACCGATTTGCCTCTGAATATCTGGGTTTATTCCTTTGTCCTACATCTAATAAAAATGTGGTATTCCTGATCTCTGTAGATGAAGTCATGCAGACAACATACTGTGAAATTGACCTCGACAAAGCCAAGCGGGATGCCTTTGTCTATGCCATAAAGAATCACTACTGGTACCAAATGTACATAGACGACCTGCCCATCTGGGGTAAGTGATCCCACCTGTAGTATTTACTAGTTCTGTCTACCTCTTTCTTCTGTTTTGTTAGGAGGGATTTATTTACTTGTTGGCTAAATCACTGATCGCAAATGTTTGCAGTGACAATGGTATCGTGTGAATTGATCTGTTCATTTTGGTGCTGGAGAAATGAAACCAGTTCTTATTCATGGCTGGGCCTGTCCATTCATTCTTGCCTAGTAGGGTAAGGGGGGTACACTGTATCATGTGTCAAATAGCTCACTGAGGCACTCGGCTCGGTACCTGTGGAGAATTGTGCAGCATGTTTTTGTTCGGAATCCGTTGAATAGTTTAGTGGGTTGGTTGATTAGCTGATGGCTTCTGTGTGTTTCTCATATTTACCTTGACTGTGACGTGCTTCATAAGAAGGTTATTAATGACTCACTGTCATTACTGAATCTTCTCCAGGCTGCCACTCTGATAAGCTGTCGCTGTGATCACACAGAGGTGGTGACGGTTTGTTCAGCAGTGCCGCTCCCACCGCAACTTAAATATAACTGTGTTGGCTGAAGTTGTAGGTGGGGCACTGATATTTACTCTGACTATTCTCTGCCTTGTGTGTTACATATTTATGATTTGATCGCAATAAATAAATATAGACTTTAACCTGATGTCCGGTTTGCCAGTGTGGTGACTGAACTCCTTGTGTCTGATACGGTGAGATGTTTGGTTTGTTCACGGACAGCCTGGAGCTCCGTTAGAGCGGACCTGTTTTTAATCACTGTCTGACCTCACACACCATTTACTACAGCGGGTTGATTTAGATTCAGCTCACCTGCCGGAGGTTAGTGTGCTGGAAAAACTGCCTGCGTGGATTCATTTGTAATTCAGAGTAATGTGCATTTTTCAGAGATGTATTTTCTGTAATCAGACGCAGATGCACACTCACTAAAGCAGAAAGCATAATGTAGTGCTTCAGTAAAACAATGTTATTGCTTTTTTCATAGCTTTAAAGTTTCAGTATGTGTCACCACGGGGAGAATAACATTAGGTCTCTGTATTAAACATGGAATTAAACTGAGCTGCTTTGAGTCAGGGATGAATTTTAACTGCAGCTGAAGTTTAAAACCTGAATATAACACGTGTACAGTTGAGGTTAACAAAGTTAACGTGCAATGTGCCAAGTCACCTTTATGTGGCATTTACACACCCTGATTATAGCTGCTATATACTGTAACAAAGGACTCACTGTTTGCATCTGCCTATTTAACCACCTCGGTAAACACCAGATCTCTACTTAGTACGTGTCTTTTTTTCTCAGGTATTGTTGGTGAGGCGGATGAAAATGGAGAAGATCATTACCTGTGGACGTATAAGAAACTGGAGATCGGCTTTAACGGCAACAGAATTGTTGATGTGAATCTGACCAGCGAAGGCAAAGTCCGACTGGTGCCAAACACAAGAATCGCAATGTCTTATTCTGTGAGGACTGAATGCTCCACTCAGTGCACTTTTTTTTTTACGTGTAATGAATACTCATCTCATGTCTGTAGTGTGTGTCTTGTAATCTGATGGGACTCAAGTCATGTAAACATGTTTATGTGTTGTTTCTTTCCCATTACAGGTGAAATGGAAGAAGTCGGATGTAAAGTTTGAAGACAGATTCGACAAGTACCTCGACCCGTCCTTCTTCCAGCACAGGGTGAGTCCAATGACAAATGATCTCAGTGCTTCTTTGTGACAGCCAAGAACGCCGCCGACTTGTTGTAACAGCGCACCTGTTCAAGACCTTTAAGTAGGAGCCGGTTGAGCCTTGTTCCATGTTGGATATGATGCAAATGACCAACCAGGTTACTCGTCCTGCCCCTTTATCAGGAATCCAGCTGGGCTCTTTCTTACAGGAAGTCTTGCTGATTTAGGAGTGAATTCAAAGATTCACCAGATTCAGCAGTCAGTGAATGAAAATGATTTTCCTTCCTGCCTGGACATGTTCAATGAAGACGAGCTCTCTGGCTGCAGGGATTTGAACTAAACACTGTTTGTAGGACTTAAAACATCTTGAGCGAGTTTAAACTGAAAACATTCCCACACTTAACACACAATTCATTTCGTTTCACTCTAGTGTTAATATTTTATACATTGTTTTTGATGGAGGATGTTCTATAACGTTATTACTACAAAAATTTCACTAACTCTTGTTTTCAGATTCACTGGTTCTCGATCTTCAACTCCTTCATGATGGTGATTTTCTTGGTGGGTCTGGTGTCCATGATTCTGATGAGAACACTCAGGAAGGATTATGCCAGGTACAGCAAAGAGGAGGAGATGGATGACATGGTGAGTTTTTCTCCACATTTGTAAATAAAAACAGGTTTAAGATCAGTTGTCGAGTTTTAGAGAATTGTGGGTTTTGTCTTATTTTCTATTCGGCCTCTGCGTACCAACAGGACAGAGACCTGGGAGACGAGTACGGGTGGAAGCAGGTCCACGGAGACGTGTTTAGGCCGTCAAGCCACCCGCTGATCTTCTCTTCTCTCATCGGCTCCGGCTGCCAGATCTTCTCCGTCTCCTTCATCGTCATCATCGTCGCTATGGTCGAGGATCTGTACACGGAGTGAGTAACTGGCTTCAGGACATATTGTTGTATTGACTTTGTTCAGACGCTTATCAAATGTTTGATCTGCTCTCCATCAATGTATGGCTGAAGAAAGTTGTTCACATTAATTATCTCAAAATTAAAAAGTATTGTTTGTGTACAAATTGCTAAAAGGGCAGAAAGTAACGTTATGATTTTGTGAAGAAAACAAGTGCTGTTTTTAATCAAGCTGCCTATAATTGAGTTTAAAGCACAGAATCAGATGTGAGAGTAGGCTAAACACCACAACTACCACTTTGAAGGGGAGTAAAACCCAAACACTGTGAGAGCAGTGTTCTTTACCAGTTCCACTCATCTCATGTTTTGTTCTCTGCAGGAGAGGCTCCATGCTGAGCACAGCTATTTTTGTGTACGCTGCAACCTCTCCCGTCAACGGCTACTTTGGGGGAAGTTTGTATGCAAAACAAGGAGGTAAGAAATAAGAGTCCATGCATCATATTCTTCTGCACAGTTATTCCCTTCTTAAAAGCTGTTGGGTGTCTTATGTTTTCCCGTTTGGTTCTGTGTGACTGATCCAGGCAGGAGATGGATTAAACAGATGTTCATCGGGGCCTTTATGATCCCAGCGATGGTGTGCGGGACGGCCTTCTTCATCAACTTCATCGCTATCTACTACCACGCCTCCAGAGCCATCCCCTTCGGCACCATGGTGGGTTTTTACACTGCAACATCTCCCTCAATAACCACAGTGTTATAAAGAACATCCTCCAAGTCAGCAGCTTACAGCTGATCTGTGTCGCTCTCAGATCTGAATGAGTTGCTGCAGTTTAATCGGTCATAGACGACTGAAAAGAAAATATTATTGAAACTGTTCAAATGAAAATGATCATTTTCCTCATCTAAAGAACATAAAAACTAGAGCATGACTACCGGATTTTTGCCGCTGATATATTGGGGAGTAAAAAAAAAAAAAGAATCAGATATCAATATTTATTGACCAATATTGTCTCTCTTTCTCCCTCAAATGTGGTTATTAAACATTTCCCACAGGTATTACAGATATTTAATGGAGGCAGGGTATTTTACAGTATATTGTCCACACTGACACCAGTGTACTAAAACAGTAAATTAATAATTATAAATAAATATTATGGTCTGCAAAAAAAAAACTTTTCATATCGGCCAACATGTACACCGATATCAATATATATCTGTAAAAGGTCAATATCAGCCGATAAAATATATCGATCGGGTTTTATTAAAAACAGGTTGAACCACATTAAGCACATTACAACAAAACACTTCATGACTGGCCTCCCTAACGATGCAGATTTACAATTCATCTGTTGAGTTCAATTTTTCATTTGGTGCCAAATGTTTCCAAATTAGTCATTTTAAAAACATAAATGTTGTTCATATTTGCACCTCTGTGTGCTAATTACACACAGCTTTTAATTGTCTCCACTTAATTCTCAAGAGTTGATCAATTATAAGTGTTAAGTAATTATCCTCAAGTCAAACCATGAAAAAGACATTTTCCTGCTGCATCAGCCAAACGTGTTTCATCAACAGACCAAGAAGAAACATAAAGGTTGTTTTTGTTTTGTTTTTTCTGGTCAAATCTGAAGGTCATCTGATAGTAACCACCAGAGTGTGTGTATTTGTTTTCAGTGAGCACTGCAGTTGTACCTCAGGATGAACTCCAGCATGTCTTAAACTATCCCAACACTTTATTAAAGGTCATCCAGCTTAGACAATTAAAATAAGTAATGAGCGACCTGAAAACGAGCTGTAAATACAAACCTCCCAACTGAAACTAATCACCGCGTCTTCTCCGCAGGTTGCTGTCTGCTGTATCTGCTTCTTTGTCATTCTGCCACTAAACCTTGTGGGAACGATTTTGGGGAGGAATCTGTCCGGCCAGCCGAACTTTCCCTGCCGGGTGAACGCGGTGCCGCGGCCGATCCCCGAGAAGAAATGGTACGAGCAGCGGCCACATTAACGCTCTACTTTCTCAACTCGACTCTACTCGCTTGTTTTTGGTTTTCCATCGAGCAAACGTTGTGGATAGTCCCTGGTGTTATTCTTGGTATCGCCTCCGTTGAGGTTCTAAGCAAAGTGAGCTGACCACTGATTGGTCAGAGAGAGTCGTGCATGTGCCCAAACCTGCCGTTATTAACTAGCCAAGCTACTATAGTTACAGCAATTCTTCTTTTATTCACTGGACTTCTTGGTAAATAGAATCCTGCAAAACCACTCGGTTGGGCTGGTGTCTCGTGACATGTTGAAGATGATGTCACAGCAGTTTCATGCGGTGTAGCTGCCACATGGACGAGTCCAGTCAGTACTGGCTGCTGAAGAGGAGCTTCGGTCTCTGAGGGCAGCAAAGTCTTAGGAAGTCCGTTTGGTGACACCGAGGCAGCGTTTGAGAGCACTAGAAGACACTGTCGAAATGTAAATCAACACAAACTCACAGGAGAACTGGAACACTTTTTGAATCTAATACTTGACAGAGGTTTCATTCATTATGTTGTAAACCAGGGGTCTCAAACTCGCGGCCCGCGGGACGATATTTTGTGGCCCCCACCTTAATATGAAAGTTTAATGTTAGTGCGGCCCGCGAGTTTTATATGAATGGCACTTTACAGTGTTGTGTGCGGAGCTGAACGAACCGACCAATCACGGTGGGGTATATGGCTCTCGGGGGCGGGACATCGACCGGGCTTGATGCGAGCAGAGCAACATTTCTTAATGAGTGAAAGTGACAGCAGCGTTGCCATGGAGAGTTTTCTTCCGTGCCTGGCTGGCTGCCTCGTTTCTATTCGGCAAACGCGGACATCCGTCCCAGCGCGCTGCGTTCACAACACTTCCAAAAAAAAGTTTTTTAAGTTGCTGCCCAGCGGGACATTATACGTATATATGTCTCTCTCTGACAAAATAAATCAAAGTGATGCGTACGCGGCGAGATAAAAGAAAGGAAATAATGTAGCCTAATGTGGTCTGCAGTCACATACCGACACCTGTCCGTCGGCAATAACAGTCCCCGATAACCCGGACCAATTATAGGGTCGCACCGTTATTTGGGGGTCATTATTTTGTTATTTGCATTGCCTCACACGATGAACACTACATATATTTCTAGATGATGTCATAAACACGGCTAAACACGACAGTGACATCAAGTGGAATTAAAATATATTCCACAGCCCCAAACATGTCTTTTTCAAAGCCTGCAGTGAAGAGAAAGGTCGGTGATGAGCACAGACAATCCCAGGGAAAGTGGGAGATGCAATATTTCTTTGTTGAGCACAGGGGCACCCCGACGTGTCTTATTTGCACAGAGAAAGTTGCGGTGCACAAGGAATACAATTTGAAACGTCATTACACAACTAGACATGCTGAGGAGTATGCAAAATACCAGGGAGATGAGAGAGCCAACCGGGTTGCAAATCTTAAAACATTGTCTACTGAGGCAACAAGATTTCTTCAAGAAAGCAACCAAAGAGAATAATGCAGCAGTCGAAGCTCGCTACGTGGTTAGTGAGATGATTGCTAAGGCGGGAAAGCCATTCACAGAAGGTGAATTCGTCAAAAAGTGCATATTACAGGCTGCAAGTATCGTCTGTCCGGAAAAGAAAGGTCAGTTTAGCAACATCAGCCTTCCTGCCAACACCGTAGCAGAGCGCATTTCTGACCTGTCAAGTAACATTTATGATCAACTGTGTGAGAAAGCCAAATATTTCAGTGTATACTCAGTCGCTCTTGATGAGACCACAGACATCAGAGACACCGCCCAGCTCGCAATGTATGTCCGTGGTATCGATGACAATTTTGAAGTGATAGAGGAGTTGCTCACAGTAATCCCAATGCATGGCCAGACCACTGCTCAGGAGATATTTCACCAGCTGTGTGATGCCATTGAGAATGCCGGTTTGCCATGGAAGAGGTTTGTTGGAATAACAAGCGATGGAGCGCCATCAATGACAGGGAGGAAAAATGGACTGGTGGCACTTGTTCAAAAAAAACTGGAAGAGGAGGGTGTAGAGGAGGCCATTGCTCTGCACTGCATTATCCATCAGCAGGCCCTTTGCAGCAAATGCCTGAAGTTTGACAATGTGATGTCTGTCGTTGTGAAATGCATCAACCAAATCAGATCCAGGGGCTTAAAGCACCGAAGGTTCTGTGCTTTTTTTTTTTAGAGGAAATAGAGTCCGAAGATGGGGATGTGCTCTACTTCACCGAGGTACGTTGGCTCAGCAGGGAAACGCCTTGAAGAGATTTTTTTGAGTTGAGAGCAGAAGTGAAAGCCTTCATGGAGAAGGATGGGGTGGCTGTTCCTGTGCTAAGTGATCCCAAATGGCTCATGGACTTAGCTTTTCTTGTTGATATCACACATGAGCTTAATGTACTGAACAAGAGTTTACAAGGCCAGGGGCAACTGGTCAGTGCTGCCTATGACAACGTGAGAGCATTCTCCACAAAACTGGTGTTATGGAAAGCCCAGCTCTCTCAGACAAACCTTTGCCATTTCCCAGCATGCAAGGCACTCGTGGATGCAGGCACACCATTCAGTGGTGAGAAGCATGTTGATGCCATTTTGAAGCTACAGGAGGAATTTGATTACAGATTTGCAGACTTCAAGACGCACAGAGCCACATTTCACATTTTTGCGGACCCCTTCTCCTTTGATGTGCAAGATGCCCCTCCTGTGCTTCAAATGGAGCTCATTGACCTGCAGTGCAACTCTGACCTCAAAGCCAAGTTCAGGGAGGTGAGTGGAAAAGCAGACAAGCTTGGGCAATTTTTTGAGAGAATTGACCCCCAGCTTCCCTGAGCTTTCCCGAATGTTCAAGCGGACCATGTGCCTTTTTGGGAGCACATACTTGTGCGAAAAGCTCTTCTCCACCTTGAACTTCAATAAGTCCAAGTACAGGTCCAGACTTACTGATGATCGTCTTCAAGCCATACTGAGGGTCTCAACTGCTTCCTCCCTCAAGACAAATGTGGCTCAGCTATGCGAGAGGAAGCGCTGCCAGGTCTCTAGCAGCAAAGAGTAGGCAAGAGAAGCCATGTTCAGAAGAACAGTTCGTGTTCTTCAATGTTCCATTCATGTCCAGGACAATTCATGTTCAGAAGAACCCATTGAGGTTAAAGAACTGTTAATAAAGACGTTTAAATCTGAATACAGCAGATATAGAAGACTGAAGAAACCACACATAGTTGCTGACTAGAGAAATCTAATTATTATTATTTTATTTATTACTGATTTATTTACTTATTAATTCTTAATTTGTTTATTTATTTTTTCATCTTATTTTGTGTTAAAAAAAAAAAAATAAAGACATTTGAGAAGATTGGAATTTTTTTAACAAAGCTTTTCTTGTGGAATACCCGATGCGGCCCAGCCTCACCCAGACTCTGCCTCCAGCGGCCCCCAAGTAAATTAAGTTTGAGACCCCTGTTGTAAACTGTCAATAAAATGACACGTGATTTATCCAAACTGCTGATTTATCCAAACTGAAGCTTTTTAGCTCAGCTGATCGGTGTGAAAGCTGAACTTACAAGTGTGTTCAAGTGCTCGGCGTCAGGATTGGTGAATAAAATAGTTGAGCTGTCTGCACAAACTCTTTTAGGTTATGAGAAATGGCAAAGCAATAGAGTGTGGATGTATTAACATTTCCAACCTTGTCCGAGTCCTGTGGCCTGCTGCCAAATGGAAGAAGTAGAAGTGACTTAAGGCCACTGTCTGACTCTGCTTCAATTTCTAATCTGCCCTCCTTCTCCTCCTCTGAGCACAATAAGTCATGTAAGCCTCCCCTGCGGGGGAGTCTGACATGAGCACTCATGGACATACAGTCATATGTTGAATGTTGTGTCTCAGGTTCATGGAGCCGGCCGTCATCGTCTGCCTCGGAGGAATCCTTCCATTTGGCTCCATTTTCATAGAAATGTAAGTGTGTGCCGTGACGCCGATTTGGTTTGTGTTCTGTAAGATGATCAGATGATCGTACTGACGTGTTCTCCGTCCCCGTTTGTCAGGTACTTCATCTTCACGTCCTTTTGGGCCTACAAAATCTACTACGTGTACGGCTTCATGATGCTGGTCCTGGTCATCCTGTGCATCGTGACCGTGTGCGTCACCATCGTGTGTACGTACTTCCTGCTCAACGCTGAGGACTACAGATGGTGAGCGCACCTTTCCCACAACCATCTCTAAAAATATCAGCCACGATGTTAATGCATTGTCATCCTACCAACCTTTTAGATATCCGAATGAGTGTAGAGGATTCTGGGAGAAATACTGACCTCGTCTCTCTTTTCTAGGCAATGGACAAGCTTCCTCTCTGCTGCATCCACTGCTGTTTATGTTTACATGTACTCCTTTTACTACTATTTCTTCAAAACTAAGTAAGTTCATCCCTTAATTACGACATGACATGTCCTTTTATAGGCAAAAACAAAATCACAATGAAAGAATAAGACTTCCGAAAACTGAACTGCAGCTCTTACATGTGATTTGATCCTGTTGTTTTGCAGGATGTACGGGCTGTTCCAGACATCCTTCTACTTTGGCTACATGGCTGTGTTCAGCACCGCTCTAGGAATCATGTGCGGTGAGTCCTCCTTTAATCTGCTTGATCAAATACTGAACGACTGTCCTGAACTAAAAATACCTCCTGACAAACTTTCAGAGAATTCAGCTCTCATAAACACCAGATTTAGTCACTAAAATATACACTAAATTTATACTTGTCTCTGCAAAGGAAACAGATCGTTGCACTTAACAAGAAGCTTGATCATTCTCTCTATTCTTAATCTGTTGCATGTTTGTGCACTGCTGAAGGTCCCCTCAGAATATAGTACATTGTGCACCCGCTGCCTTTTGTGTATATAACAATGCACCCTTAAAATAACAGTAAATTACTGCACCACTCACTGAAGACCAGGTTTTTATTGGTCAGTTGCACAAATGCATTCAGCTGCTTCAGGATAGCAACGCAGCAACCCCTGACCACACCTCATTTTAAGACCAACACACCCACGAGTGTGTGATCAGTTCCTCAAAACAAAAGGATTGAAATACTGCAGTGATCACAGACACAGAGACACGGAGACACAGAGACACGGAGACACAGAGCCTGACCCATTTCATTACATGGTCTGTCTGTATCTAAAAATGCACACAAAGGCAGCTGTAATTAAATTCCACACAACTGGATTCACATATTTAAAGAATGTGGGTGGGAAAAGGTAAAGGAGTCCTGTGGTGGGAGGTTTGGGGGTGGAGGGGTGAGGTTAAAGGTAAGAGGGGGGTGGGGTTAAAAAGAAGAGGGGTGGGGTTGAAGGTAAGGGGTGGGGTTGAAGAGAAGAGGGGGTGGGGCTAAATATAGGGGGTGGAGTTACATAGAAGAGGGGGTGGGGTTGAAGGTAAGGGGGTAGAGTTAAAGAGAAGAGGGGTTTAGAAGTGAGTTTCTCAGGAAGCAGGCTTGTTCTGCCTGTTCTTTTTTCTTCCCCTCTTCTTCTTTGTTTTCTCTTTTCTCTCTGTCGTTTCTTTCTCCACCTTCTCATCTTCTTTTCTTTCTTTCCCCTCATTTTCCAGCTGCTCTTCCTTTCCTCCATCTTCTCCTTGTCCTCCTGCTCCTTCTGATCTTTCTTGTCCAGCTGATCTTTCATGTTGAATGTGAGCTGCCGGAAAGAGAAAGACAGTAAATATTATATTGTACTGAAACAAGCTGTTAAGATCCAACATGCTGTTGTTGTGAAGTAAAGTGATCAGCTGAGGCAGCGTACCTGAAGCTGGTTGTTCCTGGAGTTGAGGAGTTGGATCTCTTCCTCTTCCTCTTCTCCTCCTGTTTTTGAAACAGTTGATCACAGAGTGGCTCCTTCTCCTTCTCCTGCACTGTCCTCCCTCCTCCCTTCATCTCCTTCCATTAGAGGCTTGTCCTCCTTCAGAGACTTGTTGTCCTCCTTCAGAGACTTGAGTGGAGGTTGTCTTTCAGTCCCTGTACTGTTGAATTTGGAGGAAGCTGCTCAGTGTGCTGCCTCTTTGTTGCAGCTGGGCGGTACTGAACCGATGTGTGCCGACCCAAATACCTGGAACATAACATATCAATACGTGTGATTGATCGTTAAGATGGAGACAGGGAAAAAAAAGACCTGTACTTGTATTTATTGATAAAACTACCGTTTTATAAGGACAGGAATCATTGGCGCACTCGTCAACTCAAATTTTGACATATTTGATCAAAACCAGAACATTTAATACGCTATTCTTAAAAGCGCTGACACAGTAAGATTTTATTTATTGTTATTCTCAAACAAAGCTTTTGATTGCTAATTTTCAATTATCATGAAGTTATAGTAAAACCACTGTGGGAAAATATCCACCTGGTATTTTTGGATGATATATTAAAGCGCTGCGTCCCGGGTGTTTGACTGCTCAATGTGTCCACTCACTCCTTTATTAGATCATATCACTCCTTTATTAGATCATCTCACTCCTTTATTAGATCATATCACTCCTTTATTAGATCATCTCACTCCTTTATTAGATCCGTTCACTCCTTTATTAGATCATCTCACTCCTTTATTAGATCCATTCACTCCTTTATTAGATCCATTCACTCCTTTATTAGATCATCTCACTCCTTTATTAGATCCGCTCACTCCTTTATTAGATCATCTCACTCCTTTATTAGATCCGTTCACTCCTTTATTAGATCATCTCACCCTTTTATTAGATCCGCTCACTCCTTTATTAGATCATCTCACTCCTTTATTAGATCCGCTCACTCCTTTATTAGATCCATTCACTCCTTTATTAGATCCGTTCACTCCTTTATTAGATCCGCTCACTCCTTTATTAGATCATCTCACTCCTTTATTAGATCCGCTCACTCCTTTTAGATCTGCTCACTCCTTTATTAGATCTGCTCACCTGTCCTCATTCTGTCCTGTGATGATGCACCTGCAGAGTTCCAGCACACCGTGATGCATTGAGCTGTTGATCTAAATGGAAACTCACCATCTGGTTTGCTCTCCAGGTGCCGTTGGCTACATGGGAACAAGTGCCTTTGTGAGGAAGATCTACACAAATGTGAAAATTGACTAAGCAGCGAAGCAGCAACACAGAGATGTTCATGGATCGGTGTATCCTGAAAGACGGCGGGCACAAGTCATCCTTTATTACTTTTCTTTCTTGCAAAGAGATCGTGTGAATCTCGATTTGTACAATGTAGTTTTTCCATTTTTTTTCTGAACGAATTTCAAGGCCGCACGTCAACGCGAAGAAACCTGCGGAAGAGAAATCCAAACACCGAGTTCTGTTTTTATCAGTTGCTTTCACACCAACGTTGGGGCGAATGTTTAAGGCTGACACGGCTTCTCTTTCCAACCCAGTCCCACCTGAAACTAGAGAACATAAAACCTTTATGGATGGAATAGTGTAGCTCTCTTCAGTGAAGAGGCCTAAGTGTATTGAGAGCCTTTGTTCTGTTGCGTCAGAATATCGGAGAGTTGGCTTTGTGTCCGTGTTCTGACTCGATTTCTATTTTGTATTCTCGAAGTCACTCGAAACATCGTAACTGCACCAGTCCGGTAGTTTGTTCCCGTTTCCTTCCACTGCAAAAACCAGGTGATAGAAAAACCTGTCGATAATCATTCCCCCATCTCCACGACTCTCGATCCCCCCCCGTCGCTCCAGTAGCAGTCCATCCAGTCAACATGAGATTTTAGTTCTGCTGTAGTTTACTGTACAAACGAGAGCAGAGCGACTGAGCAGCAGATGAGGTACAGTAAGAACCGATTTTTAAATGGATGTTTGATGTGATCCCATTTCCCTGTTTAGTCTTATGTTTTCTTAATGTTTGGGTTTGAATGAAGTCTACTTGTAAAGATAATATATGGATGGGGGGGGGAGTGTATATAACCTTAATAATGTACCTTTAGATGTAGATCCCAGATGTATTTTCGTTGTACAGATTTACTACAGGGTGTTTTTTTTAAAATGAATCCTTCAGTTCAAAACAAAACCAGATCTATTTTGTTTTGTTTTGTTTTTCTTCCTCCTTGTTTGGTGCTTGGGGTGGGGCTGGTGGCGCTGTTACATCTTGCCTGAAATTGCATGAAGTTTTCACCAAACCATCAAATTTCACTTCAGTCAGCGCTGTCCGGTTTGTTTGTTTGTTTGTTTGTTTGTTTCTTCTGATTGTGAGCATCTCCTCAGCTTCAAAATGTAGAAGGTACATTTTGATGCCCTGTAGATCTGCTTCTGGACACCTCCTTTTTGGATTTCATGTATTATTTAAAGCTTTAAAAGGCTCTACATCTTCTGGTAAGCCGTCTCCCTCACGTTCTTTCTGTTGCCTAACCTGAAACATCATTTGTGAATGTCAGAGGGAATGAGGCAGTTGCTTTGTTTCTGCAAACATACTGTACAAAGTGACATTTATGTACACTTAAAAAAAAATCTAGATGTTTTCATAACCACACACAGAGCTGCGGAGTGTGTCAAATGCTTTTTTTCCCATTTTGTGTAAATACAGTATGTACCCTCCTTGTATGACAAGTGGCAATGCCTTTTTTTCTAATATCCAGTTCTCCCCCACTGAAGTTGATTTTGGCACCTCATGTTGTGTACCGATGTCGGATGAGACATTTTCAACCTGCATATTAACTTGCTGTAAAAAGAGAAAATAAACATGTTTATGTACAGGGGTTATTAAGTGTGGGTTTGACTTTGATGGTAAATGTTTTGGAGATAGTAGAGCAGCCGGAAGTTGTGCAGAAACACTGACAGGATATGAAAGTAGTTCAGTTCAGTGTGGAAAAGAAGAAGAACCGCAGGTAAACTGGTGGTCAAACAGTCGACACCACAATGTGGCACATAAATAAGGCAGCGCTGTCATTTATCAAGAATATATTTATTATTAATCAGCTGTGGATGACTAGATACATCTAATAATCTGTGAAGTGAGGGAACAGATTTATTTTAGATGCTGTGAACAGTTTACTTTGTTGTTGTGAACTCTTCAGTTGACTTTTTCAAAGTATTCCTTGGATCCTGCAGGCGTCGGCTTGATCTGCAAAGTTACACAAGAAGAACGTCATCACACCTCAGTTGGAGCCGTCTCGCACCAAACTCGTGTATCTACTGCATATTTTAAAGCAACGCTTCCTCTTGATTGTTTTTCCCGAACACGCGCATATGAACACGCGCGCACGCCGTGAATAATGAATGAGACGGTGGTAAACGCGCTGTCGGTCCACAGCAGCTGACAGACGCGGGTCTGCTTCAGTCCTGAATGGACTGAATGTGGCCGTATCCACGGTGACTCACCGTCGGGGACTTGGGGGTCCAGCTGGCCGGGCACACCTCTCCGTGAGTCTCCACGAACTGGAAGGCCTTCACCAGACGGAGGGTCTCCTGTACACAGCGGCCCACCGGCAGGTCGTTCACGCTCATGTGTCTCACCACGCCGTTGGGATCGATGATGAAGAGGCCTCTGAGGGACCACATCACATCATATCATAGATCACATCACATCAGCCTGCTTTCTAAACAACACTTCAAGCTCTAGTTTTCTACCGAACAGAAACGCAACACATTAAACACAAATAAGCAAAAACAGAATTGTAAATATCAAAGCAACATGAAATCAGTGTTCTGGGAAGAAAAACTGTTCACCAACATAATGAATACAAAAATAAAGGGCTGAATTAAATGTAGCATTAAATGGGTCAATGTGTTCTAAAACCCACCGCTTCCTATCGACTACAATAGATGAATGTACAACACGCATGTGATCCTCTGACATTTCAACCACTAGTTTCCTCCGACGTGAAAAAAAAAAAACTACAAATGCGGAGCTGCGAGTATGAACATGAACATTTTACCAAAGCATCGTCTGAACGCTGCACGGAACAGACGGCAGACGCATTTTTTCTTCACGTCGGGCCGAGTGGGCAAAATAAAAGTCAACAAAAGCCACGTCCTGCAGAAACAGTGCTGCGCTGAAGTCGGCGCTTTGAAGAGCAGCGGCAGATAAATGGAAGATAACCGATTTCTCTCGGGTTGTTACGACTGCTGCATTCGTCTCTGCTGGTTCGTCTTCTCTGTTTCTTCGCTGTGTTTCACCTGAAGTTGTTGTAATGTTGCATCACTCTTCATGACAACAATATGCCCGTAGGTTGTGTTGGAAATGATATCCTGACGTGTTAAATTACAGAAGAGCAACGTTTCCGGATCCGTCTGCCACGGCGGACCCACCTCAGAGCGATGCCCGGAGCCTCCAGCAGGACCCCGTAGTCTCTGGAGATCTGCTTGGTGAGGTCCGACAGAAGGGGGATGTGGATGTGGCCCAAACCTCCAGTCTGATGAAACACCAGGGAAATAAAACCACACATAAGCGCCGCAGCCGGTGCGCAGCTCACGACAACTGCATCGCAAAGTGCCGCGAACACAACAGACAAACGAGACCTGACGACGTCCGTACCTTTCGCGGCGTGTTGGTCCAGGCCAGGTGGGTGAAGTGAGAGTCCACAGACACTCCCACCACCTCACAGTTCACGTCGTGGAACTCGCTGGCCTTGTCGCTGAAGGAGATGATCTCCGTCGGGCACACGAATGTGCTGCAGAGGAACGGAGGCGGGGGAAAATGAAAAGGCGGCGGGAGTTAAATCACTAAAGAAGCGCGGTGCAGCCGCAGACGATCGGCGAGGAGGAATTTCTTTTCTGTTCGTTCAACACTTCCATTCATTTATACTGATGTTCCGCGGAGGCGGCTGAACATCACTTAACGTTCACACGCTCACGTCCGACGGCCGCTCGTGAACACTCACAAGTCCAGAGGGTAGAAGAAGAGGACGAGGTATTTGCCCTTGAAGTCGGCCAGATTCATCTCCTTGAACTCCCCGTTGTGGACGGCCGTGCCCTTAAAGGCAGGAGCAGGCTGAGTGACGGCGGCCGACCGCCGGCAGGAGCCTGAAACACACACGTTACGCTATTTATCCATTCATCAGGATACACCTTTTTCTTTTTCAGATTCGTGCTGTGTAAAACGGGAACGTGTCGCAATCCCGAATGAACCAGGAAAGAAACACGGCTTCTTCAGTGAAGAGGACATTTACAGAAGAGTTATGAACCTGCGCGAGACTGTAAACGCTCGTCTTTGTTTAGAACCAAATCTACATGTTCAGTATTTTAGTTCATAAATCTTTACCGACCGCAGCTTGGACTCATTTATCTAAAACACAGAATGATAAAAAAACTTAAAACCGTTGCGTTCTGGGGGGGAAGGCAACGATTTCATTTTATTGTGTCTTCTGCCAATTATTTTCTTGACCTATTAATGAATGGTTTGTCCTTTAAAAATAATAACAATAATAATAATAATAATAATGGGTAGAAAACAGAATAATATCCATCCATCAGCTGCTCCTGACTGATGTGGTTCTGTACGTACTGGTGGAGAAACAGGATCTGTGCAGCGCAGCAGCACTGAGGACCCTCGCTGCCCCGGAGGCTTCATGTCGGCAGGCCGCTGATACTTTCAGCCCCGCTGCTGCAACCTGGGCCTGAAAACAGAGACGTCCACTCAGCATCGACAAATACGCTGGAAAACACACTTTGCTCCTCTTCATTAGCAGCTTGAGAGACTCGTTTTGTTCACTGTAACCACGTTTTGGTTCTTTAGCTGGCAGCTGAATCTAAAGCCCTTTAAAAGCTCTCACGTTTTAATTCAAGGTTCAAAGCCGTGAAAGAATTCATCCCGCACGAGAGGAAAAATGTCCTTCATCGTTTTCTTTCATCGCTACCGTGTTAGAGTCTAGTGAACATAATAATGCCGAAATACAAGAATCTCCATCGCTCGGTGGTGGAGGTTGTTTTTATGAGCAGCTTCATGAGGCAGCGCACAGAAACCAGCAGCTTTGATGCAGATTCTCCAGTTTGAACACGACCGAGTGCTAATCCTCATCCAGGATTACCTGCTATTCCTTCAGCCGTCACACTGAGGCTCACATGGAGGAATCACGTTGTACATAGTGAATAAAAAGAAATTCAAAAAGTATTTCATTTAATCTTTTTTTTTTTGGTGTTTTAGCACAATTTGTTGTCATAGCTCCAAATAATAAAGGCTACGTAAAATATATTTAAAATACAGTCAGATATCCACAACACTTCAATAATACAGGAACTACTTTCGGCTTTTAGATGCAACTTTTCACGAGTTATGAATATCATAATAGTTGGTCCCTATATACTGATACTGTGTGTGTGTGTTTAGGAGTTAATTGGGTAAAGATGTCCCCTGAGTTTTAATGATCAACATGCACCACCTTCACGTAAGAAAAGTAATATATCTTCATTAAAATTGTGTTAATGCTTCCTTCAGATATCAAAGTTCACCTGCAAAAGTGACGTCTGGTACTTAATGCTGATGAGGACTTTACTGCCACCTACTGGCCAAGACAAGCTTGTTTGTTTGTAGTGTGTTCGCTGATATTTTGTAAAACTAAGTTTGTCTGGACAGATTCGCTCAATCTGTCAAAAAAAAATAAAAATGAATCTAAGTGTCAACAAAGTGCTAAAATCAGAGTGCACAACATGCTTTCTGATGTGGATTTAATGTTGTGGGAAACAGAAACTGAAGAAAATATGATCAATTACAAGTATTTTCAGCTAAATAGTGAACTTACTTTCTGTAATAAAAAAGTATTAATCCCGGTCAAGATCCTCAATTGTTTACATTTTTTTTTACATTTATTTAAAAACGGCCATTATAATGAAAGTCTGTGTCCTCCGAGCTGCTCCGTCAGCAGAACAACCCACATCTCTCTCGGCCTGCAAACTACAAACACAGTAGGAAGCTGCATGCGGATATTTCCATACACTGAAGATATTAAACTGAACTTCTGTTGTTGTTGTTGTTGTTTACTTCCACCTTTAAAGATGAAAGATGCTGCACTCATTGTTGACGGACATGTCAGAGCAGCGCGTCATCACCGACACGGTCTGCGTCACATCAACCCGACAAACAGACATACTTCGTTTTCTGTTTGTTTTTTTCTACGTTTCAAAACAAACCAAAACATCTATAAATGAACTTGAAACACATTCGTGTCACGCAGCGGCCGCGGACCAGAGGTTGAACACCGGTCCTCCGGTTCAAATGTGCGACACACACACACACACACACACACACACGACAGCGGCTGTGTTCAGAGGGGGGATATTAAACGATACCTGCTACCGACCCGCTTCAACACGGACTAACGAGCATGAAACTGAGGCCGAACAACGCGACGCGGTGTGTGTCGGTCTCACTTACAGAGGTCCTGAGAAGACGTCCTACGGTGGCTGCCATTTTGGATTATGTCACGATGAGGGCGGTCTGAGCGGGTAATTACGTCATGTACGCACGTGCTCGACGCAAACGCACTCCTATGAAAAACTAAAACAAAACATAAAAATAAAGCGTTCACCTGCATGATATTTCTCTGGCTATTCAAATAAAAGAGCTAAAAACAGCGGTGGAAAACTGACAGCGACAAATTGTGCGCTAAAGAAGACACCACGTGCTGCGTTCAGGTGCTCCTAACTGATGTTAGGAAAAATAGATCGAGTAATAATTTAAGCTTCACGTGAAAATAATGAATAGGACTAAAACAAATATTAGCGTAGGTTCTACTGATTGGAAATATATGGTAAGTATTTTTTTGGTCAAAAGTATAAGTTTTAGGAGTCTGGTTGTAAAAAAAAAAAAAAAAGGCTGCACGTGGAAGGTTGTGTTGTTTTTGTTCATCACATTTAGCATTTAGCAGGAAAAGCTGCATTTGTTCTCTCAGCTCAACAAACTAAACACAACTTGGGTAACATAGAAACATTACAACAAAAAAAACAAAAAAACACAACCTCTGATATTTCCGACGGTCCTGAATGTAGCGTAAACCCGCTTACTCTGATCACGTGACTGAAGGCGGACATAGTTTCTAAATGACCTCAAAAGCATGAGAACCGCATGCTTGTACTGCAGTCTTATTGCAAGTTGCTTAATGGATGAAAAGTAAATGTCCTGGTTGTTCCCATGGATCCTAATCTGTTCCAGTGGAAGACACAGGGACAGGTAACCGCACAGCAGTGGTTCAACATGCAGAGCATCACACTCACAACACTGGGACATACTGTGACAGGTGAACTGTTCCTCCTCTACAGTCTTTCCTGGGTCGACTGCAGACCTGGGTTCACCTCCTCGATCCGACCCTGCTGCTCTCCTCTGATGTAAGTAGCCTCTTGGCTGATCCGACTGTGACCTGAGCTGATGTTTACAGTCTCTCTGCTCTCCTCAGGCTGAAATACGGAAAGCCCACGCGTCTATTGCAAGTGGAGAGAAGCTAGATAAAAAGGTCAGATGATGTTTCAGGAGTTTTGAGTGCGGACTGGTCCATCAGTCAGCCATATGAATTATGTGACATCTTTGCTGTGTTTCCTCCTGCAGGATGAACCCGCACGGATCCTTGCGCTTGTAAGTCCTGCCTGAAACAACCCGAGATTTGTTTCTAAATAATTCCCTTTTCTTTTTTTTTTTTCCTGCTTTCAGGGCGCAATAAGGCCCAGCTGTAATACAGAGTATCTTTAAATATATTCAGATGTTTATGTTTCAGTTTGAAAGATTTTAATGTGTAACGTCCTGACGTTTAAAACGCTCTGTGTTTACAGTCGTCTGTCCACGCCGACGCCGGTGCTCCTCTTCCACTGGTTTTCCGTCCTCCAGGTAACATCTGTGACATTTAGGCTTCAACAGATGTTTAATCGTTTCCATCCAGGACCGTGATTCTCAGCTGCTCCAGACTCAGGACACACATTTTCCCACATTTTTGAGCCATTCAAGTTCATTTCAAAATAGTGCTGTAATACTTTGTAAACTGTTAAAAACACGATAACGATAAAGAAGTGCCACAAAAGTTCAGCCGGGGCAAAAAAACAAAAAAAAAAACAATGAAATAAAAATGCAGACTTCTCTTGAATTACAGGGAGATTTGCTTTTCACACCATTTTAAATCGGTGATGCCGATCACGTTTCAAGAATCTAAACTGTAGGATATTATGGGAGAAAGGCAGAATTCTTTTGAATGGACATTTCTTATTCTAACTGTGTTTACAGATGCTCAGCTGAGAGATAACTACTTATTTTGGAGAGTATTTTGGACAATGCTGACAGCAAACTGCTGCTGCTGCAACACTGCATGACAGGAAACGCATGTCCTTCAAAATAAAAGCCATGCATCAGAAAACTGTTATAATGTAAAATAAACTTCTTTCCCACCTAACTTTTTGTTTTCACGCGCATATCCGTGAAGACCTCACGATGGCAACCGCTACTCACTTTTGGGTCACAAACCACCTGTTGAAAACCATTGAATTAGGATGTAATGCATTCACATTGTTTAATAGTTAAACATATTAAAACTGTTCTTAAAGAAATGCTTTTGTGGTCAGGCAGTTGTGTTATTTACTGGCATTCAATCAACAAGTGCTGCATTTAGTAATTTCTTATAGACATCTCGCATTATAATTTTCATAAATGTAGCAAAGTGTATATAATGTACAACATGTAATATAGTATCACAGACCCAGTTTGACATGAGATGCTGATGCCTTCCCGTCTGTTTCTTTCCCTCCAGCCTTGTTGCCGATATCCGGTCCTTTGGTACGTGTCTCCATAACTTAACCATGATTCTTCTCTTCTTTGTTCCCGGTAGTGATTGTTAAAGCAACATTTTCTTTCTTTCAGTTTGTTGCCAGCCTTTTGCCACACAGTAGTGTGAAACCTGCTCTGTTCTGGCAGGTAATGAAACACGTTCATCACATAAATTAAAAACACGTGGCTGTAATGTTATGACTGATAAATGTTTAAATGGATCTTTTCAGTTTTTGCTGCAGAGTTACAGCGCCGGGTTCAACTATGCAAACAGAAACTCCTCAACAGAGCCGGTAACATGTCTTTTAAACTTTTAAAGTATATTCAATTATGAGACGATGACGTCATCAGACTAAATTGCTCCCATTGGCTTGAATCCTTGTTGTTTCTGCTTCAGTGTGTCGCTCTTTATGTCTCCCCACCAGGACAAGAAGACGTCTCTGAGGCAGCTCCTGTTGGTCGCTGGGACGGTCTCCTACGCGACGTGCGGCGGGGTGTGTACGAGGGTGAAACTTTTTATCTTTAAAAGAGCTGCTGTTGATTAAACTATCTTTTGTTCACAGGCTCTTCCTCAGATCTTCATCAGCCGGCTCGGTGTAAGAAGCCCACCGGTCCAGACTTTCTTCAGGTCAATATTACCAATCCCTCTCTCAGGTAACTCCTTTATTCTGAGACCGTGTAAAAAAGCCACATGGGCTGATGTAGCTTTTTCCTAACATGCGGTGTAACTCTCTGCAGCTGCTCTGGCCTTCTTCAGCGTGTTCACCGTCAGAAGTGAGGAGACAGAACGAGGCATCCAGGTGTTCGACGACGATGGGAATCCTGTGGGCATCTCTAAAGCAGCAGGAGAAAAGGTCAGAAAGAAGTCAACAGACAAACATGAGTCATCTCATCTAAAACCTGCAGTATAACTTATCTTTTTTTTTTTCTTCTTAAAAAAAAAAAAAAAAAAAAAAAATCAGGCCGTGATGGAAACTGCTTTGTCCAGAGCGGCTCTGTTTGGTGCCACCGCTGCTCTTCCTAATCTGCTGGTGTTGCTCTTGAAGAGGTCAGCCGCTCTTAAACTCAGTTCTCTTTAAGACCACGTGGACAAACTCCCAACTGACAGACTGTCCTTCACAGAACAAGATTCTTCCAGAGGAACTCCCTGCTCGTCGCTCCTTCCCGCCACATAAGCGCTGCGTTGGCCCTGGGCCTGATGATTCCCGTCTCCTTCAGTCTCTTCCCACAACTAGGAACGGTGAGATCCTCCCGCTCTGCTCGTCACGTCCTCCGTGTGCGTCGACTCCGGCTGACGCTGACCTTGTTTCTACAGGTGAAGAGGGAAGAGCTGGAGGAGGAGCTGCAGGCGGGAGCAGCCGGCCGACAGTTGTTCTACCACCGAGGACTCTGACGGACACAAGAAACCCAAACACACGGCGGCCGTCGCCGGAGAGCACGAGAGGAAACGTCAGCTTTAACATCCTGCAAGCACAAACTGTACAATGCATGATTCGTGTGGAACATGTAGATACACCACAACAAGCAAGAAGCCACTTTTTCATAGTAAATTTATTGAGCTGGAATATTAGATGTATTTATAGATATAGCAAATATTACATAATTTTATTACAAGTTCATGAAAATACATTTAGTTTTAAAGTTACACGAGCATCTCCACGTATTACACCGATTTAAAATACTGAGGCACAAAACCATCTGTTTGGCAACGTGGTTTAAAAATGAATTCAACAGTAAAACAACTGTGCTGATTACACGTCAATTAAACAACAGAACCTGAACCGTGACACACGCAATGCAATACAAATCAACGAGGACGTGGCAGCATCAGCTGCAGAATGTGAAACTCTGTTTGAACAAACACTCGTGTCTTTAGTAAAATACAAAATGTGACTTTGTTAAAAAGAAAAAAAAAACATGTGCAATGTCTGTTGGTGTTTTGGTCTGATAACCATGAACAACGAGGTTTCCATCAACTGACTCCATCTTAATTATAATATGTGCTCGTCACTGCTGCTCAGATACATCTGGTCTGACTTTCAGCAAACATCAACGTGTGTGATGTTGGGAAGTGCAGCTTTGCACCGCAGACTGGAAGCTAACATCTCAAAAAGATCATTCACCTCCAGAGAAAAACTGCAGCTCCTCTCTTGTCCATAACTACTTGTGTTAAAAGGCATTATTTTATAGTTTTTGTATTGTCAATAAATCCCATGAAAAGACGGCGAACAACACAGCACGAGTCCTTCTCTAAGTCTTCAGCGGTCAACACCATCAGTCCACTGGTCCTTCCTGAAAACGGACTCGGATAGATTGTTTTAGTTTGGAAAAAAAGACTCAGGAACTTCCTGCAGCTCCTGGGAAATAAAGATGAAACCAAACCCGACCCAGACAGCAGGCAGTCCAGCATTTGTCGGGGACTAGTTTCAGCCGCGGATTAATACACGTACTGTGTAGGAAGGAACACTTGTTCCTTAATGGGTTTTAAAAGCTTTAAGGAGCTCAAGGCCAAAAATAAATAAGCTTTCAGGCTTCAGATGCATTTAGTTTGAGTCTTTTCATGGAATTTGTTGACTATATGTAAAAAAAAATTAAAAAAAATATTGGCAAACCTGTCCTTTAATTCTTCTATCCTGGTGTTCGTACACAAGTCTCCTCACGTATTACTTATTAGCACAGCAGTGAACAATAAAATCAGAATCTAGTGACACTTTTCTGTCCTCACATGAAGATTTCTGTGAGCGAAGTGCCTTTCAGAAACCAGAAATGATCCCACCACGTCTGTGATGTCATCCCGCAGTCGAGCCAACAGCTTTATATCCGTAAGAGTTGTTCTGCAGCTGCTAAATGAAAGAGGAAGTTCTCCGTCGCGGGAGGGAAGTGACGCTGCTTTAAAGCTTCCAGCGTGATTTTCGAGTCCTCGCAGTCGTCAGCCAGGGCGGCCAGGTTGGCGAGGATCTCCTTCGTCTTGACAGAGACGTCCTGTGAACGAACACGAGGTCATCCTGTTAGCTTCCACCTGAGGATGAGGAGGTTTCCTGTGTTGTGAGCGCGCTCTCACCTTAATCACCTGACTGTCCGTCCTCTCGGCGTCCTCCGCCGACTGCACTATCAGCTGGCCGATGTCCTTGTGTAACTTCCCCATGGCCATGGCTTCTGTGGTGACACACGCAGCGTCAGTCTGAGGGGAGTCTTACAAACATGCTGCTTTCTCTTTGAACAGACTGTACCTTTGGCACCCTGGGAGACGGTGATGACGCTGTCGGGGAGGTTCACAAACACATCGAACAAGTCTGATCTGTTGCTCACTTCCGGGTCTACAAATCCTGCGACGTATCCTGAGGAGAAAACCAACACATTGCTGCATAAATAGTTCACATTCCCACCATTTGATGGCAGCGATTGCAGCACAGATGGTCGCTGATCTCCAACCGTGAAGAGGACACGAAGGTTTCCCGTTAGTCAGATAAACAAAGCGGCAGACGGCCTCACCGGGACATCTCTTCAAATCCTCCAGTTCGGCGTCGGTCAGGTGGACGTACGGGTGCAGGATGGACCAGTCTTTCCGGTGCCACGTCAGAGCCGGCAGGACTCTGGGGGAGGGGGGGGGGGAACGGGGGAAAGAGTTAAAAAAGGGGAAAACGTATTCACTACAGAGTGATGATGAGAGTCTGAAGTTCACCTGGTAAACTCCAGCAGCGCTTCAATCCGAGGGTGATGGACCACAATCCTCTTCTTCAGCATCAGGGCGGTGTACAGGATGATCGTCTCCAGACCGAACTGAGACACCACATCTGAGACGGAGCAGTGAGGTGGATGAGCCACTTTCACCTCTGAACTGAGCTCCTCTTGCATTTTTTGGTGAACCACTTTCAGTTTCAGTTGTGTTTCATCTTCCAGCATTAGACTGTAAAAAGTCACATTTCTGCTTTTGGGAACTCGTGACGGTCGTTTTTCACGATTTGCTGAAACCTTAACGACCAAATGATCCATACATTAATAAAAAAAAAAATTAAAAAAAATCCTCTGTAAATCAACCCATATTTGACTATAAGTGTTGGTTGCAGCTCTGCCTACAGATACATACAGCAAATCCCTGTAAAGCGCTGCTTAATTTAATTTAATTTAATTTAATTTAATTTAAGGCTGCAACTCCTGACTATTTTTACCATAAAGGATTTATATTTTCTTGTTTAATCAATGACTAAAATGTAAAGAAACTGGAAAAACATACATTTAAATATGGCAATATAATTTAGAGCCCCCCCCCCCTCCCCCCTTCCCCCCTATCTGTCCTCATCATCAAATGTTAATCAAAGATTTTCATCCGAAAATCAGACAAAGTTAAGCGACGCTCCTCGACACCAACGTGAAGTCTCACCTTTGACCGAACCGGCCAGGTACGCTTTCCGAACATCGTAGTCTTTTATGAGAAAGGAGCCGTTCTCGTCGCTGTGACAGATCCCCTTGGTGAGGACGGTGATGTACGCCTCCATCATCTTCACCGGGCTGCCGTGTTTGACGTACATCCTGGATCACAGATGTAACAGTGTGAGCGCTGCACAAAGCACAACGTTTGTATCATTGAACGTTCAGAGGAACAAACGGCGCCACCTGCAGAGGATTCTACTGAGGGCGGCGTACTTCTCAGGGTTGAAGTCTTTCGCTGTGACAACTATTGAAAAGTGAGTGACCTGGAAGGGAAGAAACACACACAAGTCAAGTATTTTAAATAAAATGCTTGTTTACAGAGCTGAAACAAATAAGCTGATCAACAGAATATAAACGGACAACTCTGATGTTGTTCTCTTGAAGTCATTTATCAAATAAAAGAGCAAAAAAAATGTTTGTTCCAACAAACCAAACCAACCTTGTTCAGCGCCGTCGGCTCCTGCACCTCCACCGTGGTGACGTAGTACCAGGTCCGACGGAGCTGACCGAACACAAAGGTGTGGAAGTCCCGGCCGTCCCGCGTCAGGCAGCACTTCCTGAGCAGGACCCGTCTCAGCTCGGAGCCCACGGACGGGTAGCACCACACCCACAGCGTGTCTCCGTTCACGTCTTTCTCTGGCAGAGCAGACACAAGCACCGCGAGCGGTGAATATTAACATGAACACATGCACGAGCACTGAGCCACACGGAGGGGGACATGGAGCTCCACGGAGGGGGACATGGAGCCCCGCTGAGGGGACATGGAGCTCCGCGGAAGAGACATGGAGCTCCGCGGAGGGGACATGGAGCTTCATGGAGCCCCGCTGAGGGGACATGGAGCTCCGCGGAAGAGACATGGAGCTCCGCGGAGGGGACATGGAGCTTCATGGAGCCCCGCTGAGGGGACATGGAGCTCCACGGAGGGGACATGGAGCTCCGCTGAGGGGACATGGAGGACACGGAGGGGACATGGAGCTCCGCGGAGGGGACATGGAGCTCCACGGAGGGGGACATGGAGCCCCGCTGAGGGGACATGGAGCCCCACGGAGGGGACATGGAGCTCCGCTGAGGGGACATGGAGCTCCACGGAGGGGACATGGAGCTCCGCGGAGGGGACATGGAGCTCCGCGGAGGGGACATGGAGCTCCACGGGGGGACATGGAGCTCCGCGGAGGGGACATGGAGCTCCGCGGAGGGGGACATGGAGCTTCATGGAGCTCCATGAAGGGGGACATGGAGCCCCGCTGAGGGGACATGGAGCTCCAGGGAGGGGGACATGGAGCTCCACGGAGGGGACATGGAGCTCCACGAAGGGGGACATGGAGCTCCGCGGAGGGGACATGGAGCTCCACGGAGGGGACATGGAGCTCCACGGAGGGGACATGGAGCTCCGCTGAGGGGACATGGAGCTCCACGGAGGGGACATGGAGCTCCGCTGAGGGGACATGGAGGTCCACGGAGGGGACATGGAGCTCCACGGAGGGGACATGGAGCTCCACGGAGGGAGAGGTTGCGGGTCACGCTGCCGTCACGTGATCACGTCCCGCACGATCGGCGAGTCTGAGGCGCCGATTTAACCGGAAAACCAACCGGGAAGCAGGACATGGTCTTCGGTCTTACCGATTATTCCGACGCTCAACATCAGCTGTGTCTCAGTCGTTGCCATATTCCATCCCTGCAAGAGGTCATAAACACGAGTTAGCCGGACAGAAAGCAACAGCCGTTCTCCTTTGTGGACTTTAATGAAACCGGAAGTACCTTGAGGGCTCCTGAGAGGTCGGGACACCAGGCCGAGGCGCTGGGTTTCTTTAATAAGACGGAAAATGTGTTTTCAGTGTCCCGGGAGAGGTTTCTTCCTGTCAACAGACTTCCCTCCTCTCTCTCTGAGAAGTCTCGTCCCTCTTCCGGGACAGCAGGACTGACGCGCTGCTCACAGCCAATCACAGCGGCCGTTGACTTGGCTGTCATGGTGCGTTAAAGGTCACTGAGCTGCAACGATTAAATTGACAGGAAATGTAAAGTTTTTGCTGTTGATGATGATGATGATGATGATGATGATGATGATGATGATGATGGTCCAGAAACTGTTGTGCATTTATTCTTTATAGAACCTATGTGCCCTCATATCTAAAAAAAATAATAAGATGTACCTTGACTTGGAAGAATGTTTTAATTGGTCCCCTGAATGAAGAGAAAAACATTCATGTGTACGTGAATATAATTTATATAATGACCCAATAAAATATCTACACGTACATTTACAGGTAAGAAGCAGTGCTTTCAACAAATAGCCTACATTCACTCAATTCAATACTCTCTAAAGGAAAATGTAATTAAAATCGCAACAGCTTCCACTGTTAAATATTTTAATTTAAATATTTATCCCTTACTTACGTCACGAATTGTTGTTCAGTTTCTGTTCGTTTCTTTTGTACGCTGTATTCGTTAGGCCTTTTCGACGGGTACTTGAACGCGCCATCCGAGAAGCTCATACGGGAACTTTACACACCCAGGGTTGCCAGGTTGGTGGAGAAACCCCCCGTTTGTGAAGCCTGGGGTTCTGGTTTAGTGACGCTGCTGTATGAATGTTTACTCGAGCTTCAGCGGACTGAATGATCATGTTGATGATTTCACATCATTGGTTATTCACGTGTTTAACCACGTGTAGAAAAATACAACATTAACTCATGTAACTTAGTGACTTCCACTTTTTTATATGTTTAGAAAATAGCGTTCACAAATGCTGTATTATACAATGTTAAGCTTTTATACACATACTATATTTAGATTTGTATTAATAATAAATAAATAAAAACACTACACTTAAGCCCTAAATGTGGATAAATGAACGTAGATAACAATAACACTGTTGTCTGTGTTTCTTGGTTGTTTGTATATACTATATATAGATATATATACTGTACTGTATATACTGTGTATTTAATATTTAATATTTGTTTAACTGCTATTTTATTGCTTTTTATTATTCTATTATTATTTTATTGCTTCCTGTATGCTGCTGTGGTGAAATAAAATAAAATAAAATCCCCCCTCGGGGATTAATAAAGTAAATACCGAACCGACTTAACTCGATTTGGGTTCGTCCGTCTCCACCCTTCCGCTCTGCTGTAGGGGGATAAACACGTGGCGCACATGGCAACCCTCGCCAGGCCGCTCACGAGGCTCTTCCTTTCTCCGCCAGCACCGTCGCAGCGGGTTGAGCGCGTGGCTCGGATGGACTGGTGAGCTCGAGCAGAAACTTTCTCAAGTCAAGTCAGCTGTGAGCTTCACCCGACCGCCTCCAACATGCCGGCCTACTTCCAGCGGCCCGAAAACGCTCTGAAACGAGCGAACGGTGAGTAGAAACACGAGTTCGCGTTCACCGGGCGACGGGAGACACGTTTACCTCCGGAGGAGGTGGTGGTGGAGGAGGAGGAGGAGGTGGAGGAGGAGGCCTCGTTTAGCTCGCCGGGCTAGCCGCTAGCAGGAGCCCGAATGGCGGGGAACGACGCGTCGTCCTCGTTGAGTGACGTGTTGCCTTGAAGTCGGTTGTAACGCCATGTTTGTCCCCGACCGGTGAACGAGACACTTTAGAGACGTTTAGAGGCGGTTAAATGGCCGTTGGGGACACGTTGACGCGCGTGGCGTCCTCGTCGGGTTACGAACCGCGGCCCGCTAGCTGCTGTTCACCGGCTAACGTCCCCGGAGCACCGGTGTTGGCCGGGAAGGTCCAACGAAGCCGGGCGCGTGTTGTCGGACATCTCTGTGATTACCGTTGATTTTTTTAAATAATAATTATTATTATTATTGTTGTTGTGATGGGTTCATACAGAGTTTCTCGAGGTTGGCAAGAAGCAGCCAGCCTTGGATGTTTTGTACGATGTCATCAAGAGCAAGAAACACCGAACATGGCAGAAGATCCACGAGCCCATCATGCTCAAGTACCTGGAGCTCTGCGTGGACCTGCGCAAGAGCCACCTGGCCAAGGAGGGTCTGTACCAGTACAAGAACATCTGCCAGCAGGTGAGTCCGGAGACATCTGGGACGTTTGAGCACATCCGGGTCTTGTTTACCCCGCAGGGTCCACGTGTAAATCTGTCTTTTGCTTTCAGGTGAATATCAAATCCCTGGAGGATGTGGTCAGGGCTTACCTGAAGCTGGCGGAGGAAAAGACCGAGACCGCCAAGGGGGAGTCCCAGCAGATGGTCCTGGACATCGAGGACCTGGACAACATCCAGACCCCAGAGAGGTGAGGCCGCTCTCGTCTGTCCTACAGAAATGAAGCGAAGTGACTTCATCCGTGTTGTTATTCACCACGCTGGATGTTTTTGATGATTGTTGCGGTTCGCGGTTCATTTAATGTGACTCTTGTTGTGATGTCAGCGTGCTCCTGAGTGCTGTGAGTGGAGAGGACACTCAGGATCGTACCGACCGCCTGCTGCTCACTCCCTGGGTGAAGTTCCTGTGGGAGTCCTACCGCCAGTGCCTGGACCTGCTGAGGAACAACTCCAAGGTGGAGCGCCTGTACCATGACATCGCCCAGCAAGGTCGGGACTCGCATCGAAGACCTGATCAAATACTTTTTGTTATCTGTTATAAAAGACATGTACTTCTCCTGGCTGCATGAAAGTTAACACGAACAAACGGTTTGATATTTTATTTGTGGATATCTGTTATACATATATTACTTAATGATAATTACCATACAGCGTATTCCATTGGACACATTTTTCTTTTCTGGAAATTGGGTTTAAATGAGATTGAGTCTTTGTGCACCAGAGGCCTCGATTGTTCGGTAATTACATCAGATCCTCTTTTGGAATGGAGAGAGCATCAGTGTAACTCAGTGGAGCATTATGGGATGTTTGTCGCCCTCATGTTGCCAGCCCATGAAGCGTTTCCTTGGCGAGTCTTTCAGGTTTAGTCAGCACAAAGTGTTTAATTGGCCAAAGTGGATAACACTGTTTTACATTTCTTTTGACTGGGAAACACGTTTTGCAGTAAACAACAGGGTCTAAGTGATATCTTAAATTCTCCAAGTAATATTTGGTCTTATTTTCTGCAGCATTCAAGTTCTGTCTTCAGTACACCCGCAAAGCAGAATTTCGTAAACTGTGTGACAACCTGCGAATGCATCTGGGTCAGATCCAGCGCCACCACAACCAGAGCACCGCCATCAATCTGAACAACCCTGAGAGCCAGTCCATGCACCTGGAGACACGGCTGGTGCAGCTGGACAGCGCCATCAGCATGGAGCTGTGGCAGGTTTGTCTACCCAACTCTCTCTAAATCTCTACAACGGCCATAGCAACACACTATACTGTTTAGTATAGATATAGTCCTGTAATGTCCCAGTTTATCATCAAGGTAAAGATCATACAGTTACTGATGCCGTTTTTGTTTTTCCTCCCAGGAAGCGTTCAAGGCTGTTGAGGACATCCACGGACTGTTTGGTCTTTCCAAGAAGCCTCCGAAACCCCAGCTGATGGCAAACTACTACAACAAGGTGTCCACTGTGTTCTGGAAATCTGGAAATGCTCTCTTCCATTCCTGCACCCTCCACCGGCTCTACCACTTGTCCAGGGAGATGCGCAAGAATCTGACCCAGGACGAGATGCAGCGGTAAGATACCTCACTTCATTCTTTGTAGGAAAGTACAGTGAGGTTTTAGCCCGGTAGTTACTAACTCGTCCTTTTGATCTGCAGGATGTCCACCAGAGTCCTCCTGGCCACACTGTCTATTCCCATCACCCCTGAGCGCACTGACATCGCTCGGCTGCTCGACATGGACGGCATCATTGTGGAGAAACACCGAAGGCTGGCCACCCTCCTGGGCTTGCAGTCCCCACCAACCCGCCAGAGTCTCATCAACGACATGGTACATTATGTGCACAACAAAGCAGCCGTGTTTTATGTTTCAACAGTTCTCCTGAATCCTTTTTAGTAATAAGTACCAGAAAGTGTTGTATTTATACATTTTTGCCCTTTTAAGAAAAATCCACCTCTTGATGCTGAAACATGTTTTTACAAATGTGTATTTTAATGTTTTGGGTTTCAGGTGAGATTTAACTTGCTGCAGTATGTCGTACCTGATGTGAAAGAACTTTACAACTGGCTTGAGGTGGACTTTCATCCTCTGAAGCTGAGCGCGAGAGTGGCCAAGGTAAACAAACCATCCAGCACCACCTGGCAAAAAAAAGTTTGATCTTACGGAACAAGTGTCATCCGATCGTTGGTGTTTTTTTTTTCAATTGCAGTTAACAGTATATTTATATAATGAAGTACATTAGTTAATTCTCATCCTGACTTATGATGACACACTTGCTCTCCTCCCAGGTGTTGAACTGGGTGAGAGATCAGGCGGAGAAGGAGGCTGATCTTCAGCAGTATGTCCCACACCTGCAGAGCAACACCATCCTCCGGCTCCTGCAACAGGTAATTCTGGTCGTCTTGTTTATCTTTTCCAAAATCACTTGTACCCTGTGTTGGTTGTAATTGCTCTCATTACTCTGCGTCCTCTATATTAGGTTGCACAGATCTATCAAAGCATCGAGTTCAGCCGTCTGGCCTCCCTGGTTCCATTTGTGGACGCCTTCCAGCTGGAGCGCTCCATTGTGGATGCTGCGCGGCACTGTGATCTGCAGGTACGATCAAAATCAGTCCCAAGGTTTTGAGTTTAGAAACTCAAACGCTATCGATTGTCCAACAAAACTGTTATTCCAGTAACGCTGATGGAAATGTTGCCTATCCAACGTTTGACTTTGTCTCGTAGGTCCGAATAGACCACAGCTCTAGAACTCTGAGCTTTGGCTCTGACCTCAACTACTCGACCAAAGAGGACTCTCCTGTTGGACCTTTCCTGCAGAACATGCCATCAGCGCAGATAAGAAACCAGCTGACTGCCATGTCTGCTTCTTTGGCTAAAGCCATCCAGGTCATCAAGCCTCCCTCCATCCTGGTGGGTAGAGACACAGAGCCACCTGATCAATAATATACACGAGTGTGTCTTCATGTGGTATTCAAATTTGATTGACGGTTAGTCTCTTTTGGTACAATACCCTTCTTTATTCTTCACCTCTGATGTTTTTGTCCTCTCGCAGACCGAGCGTGAGGAGCAGAACCAGCTGGCCATCGCCGCCTATCTGAAGAACGCCCGCAAGGATCACCAGCGCATCCTGGCTCGCAGACAGACCATTGAAGAGCGTAAGGAGCGCCTGGAGAGCCTGAACATTCAGCGCGAGAAGGAGGAGCTCGAGCAGCGGGAAGCAGAAATGCAGAAGGTCCGCAAGGCGGAGGAGGAGCGTCTGCGGCAGGAGGCCAAAGAGAGGGAAAAGGAGCGCATCATGCAGGAGCACGAGCAGATCAAGAAGAAGACGGTCCGCGAGCGTTTGGAGCAGATCAAGAAGACTGAACTTGGAGCCAAGGCCTTCAAGGATATTGACATCGAGGTAAAATGTAGCAACAAATCAACTTGATTGGGTTCAACTCGATATTGAACACAGTTTGTAAGGTGAGAATAACAAATGTGTTTGGTTCAGGACTTGGAGGAACTGGATCCAGACTTCATCATGGCTAAACAGGTGGAGCAGCTGGAGAAAGAGAAGAGGGAGCTTCAGGAGCGTCTGAAGAACCAAGAGAAGAAGGTGACGGATCTACAGATCGGCTAAATTGGCAATAAATAGATGTGGACTGGTCACTCATTTTTAATTCTCTCCAGATTGACTACTTTGAGAGGGCAAAACGCCTCGAGGAGATTCCTCTCATCAAACAAGCTTATGAGGAGCAGCGCATCAAGGACATGGAACTATGGGAGCTCCAGGAAGAGGACAGGGTATGTGGAAAGACAGATCAAGGACATCATACACAGAGCTGAGTTTCTAGAAAGTAAGAATGTGCTCTTTTGTTCTTGTAGATCAGTAACATGAAAGTTGAACGGGAGAAGGCTCTGGAGCACAAGCAGCGCATGTCCAGGATGGTGGAGGACAAAGACAACTTCCTGTCCAAAATAACCGCCGCCCGTAGCTTCATTTATGAGGTGAGACCTTTTCAGTCCGTCCATCATCTTCAGCTGCCTGCTGGTGTGACTGCAGCAGTGGGTTCAATTTCACTTTTCTTTCTTCAAGGAAAAACTGAAAACATTCCAGGACCGCTTGGTAGAGGAGAGGAAGACGCGTCTGGAGGAGAGGAAGAAGCAGCGCAAAGAGGACAGGCATAACAATTTCTACCGCCAGAAGGAGGAGGATGCACAGCGTATCCACGAGGAGCAGCTCAAGAAAGGTAATTCATTTATTGACACTAAAGACCAGTAGAACATGTGATCCAACCAGTACTAACCAGGAAGTCACGACACGAGTCGTTAAAGTGGTTATTTTGAGGGACGTCGGCATCTCGGTGTCAAAGGAAAGTTTAGGAACCATTTTAATTGTTGGCACTATTTTCTGATTGCCACATCTTTTCTGCTTCTGTCACAGAGCGTGAAGAGCGCGAGCGCGTGGAACAGGAGCAGCGAGAGGAGGAGGAGAGGGAGTACCAGGAGCGCCTGCGCAAGCTGGAGGAGCAGGAGAGGAAGCAGCGTGCTCGTCAGCAGGAGATCGAGGAGCGAGAACAGCGTCGTGAGGAGGAGAAGAGGGGCCCGCCGGAGGAGAAGGCCAAGGTACCGATGAGCGTTACGATGGTCAGAGACGACGTGTTGAGTCTAACAGTCAGTTTAAAAAAAAAAACAATTGTTGGTCGACATTTGATGGAAGAGAGCCCAAATATATTGTTACAAAAGTTCAATGATCGCAGAGTCGTGGATGTTTGTTCAAATTGCTTTGACGTTACAGTGTGTTGATGTGTTGAGACATGCGGTCCACAGTCCTCCGAGTCACCCTGAGGTGATGTCACAATGTCTCATGATCAATATGTTTTGCGACAGCAGGACTGGGGGGAGAAAGAGGAGGGAGGAGGAGGAGGAGGGTGGAGGAAGCGCACCGAGGGAGGCGAGTCAGAGTGGCGTCGTCCCGTGCCTGACAGGTGTGTGTTGGTAACTTTGAACTTAATCCTGCTTTTTTTTTCTCCCCGTCATTAAACTTTGATTGTCTTCTCCAGCAGTGCCTCTGCACCGTCCAGGGATTGGAGACAGGAGGGAAAAGAGGAGGACCAAGAGGACAGAGAGGCGTCTGTCAGGCGAGGAGAAGGTCCTCGCAGGGGCGGAGATGACCGAGGACCTCGTCGGGGCTTTGATGACGAACGAGGTCTGCGTCGTGGCGGTGATGAGGACCGTCCTCTGCGCAGAGGGCTGGATGAAGACCGTGGTCCCCGCAGAGGGTTTGACGATGACCGCGGTCCGAGGAGAGGCGGAGACGACGACCTCGGCCCGAGACGTGGCTTTGACGAAGACCGCGGTCCGAGACGCGCCTTTGATGACGACAGGGGTCCTCGCAGAGGCATGGATGACTCCAGGGCTCCCAGGCGTGGAGCTGATGATGACTGGGGCCCCAGAAGAGGAGGAGATGATGAGAGAGGTGGAAGGAGAGGCATGGACGACGGGCCCCGTCGTGGGGATGACGGCAAACCCTGGAAGCCTCTGGGCAGACCCGGTAAGTCTGAAGCCTTTCAGCTGCTCGTAAGTGACAGATGTCTGACGGAGTATCTGCAAAGTGATTTATTCAACAGACGGGCAGCAGCTCGGTGTGGAGACGTAACGTCCACCGGGATGATGACATCGTGCTTGTGTTGTAGGTGGCTGGCGTGAGCGGGAGAAGGCCCGAGAGGATAGCTGGGGACCTCCTCGTGGTGGCGACCGAGATGAAGAAGACGAGGAGGGCGAAGGAGAGGAACGATCAGGCGAACGCTTCGGAGACCGTCGTCCACAGAGGTGGGGTCTAACAGACCAACAGCAGGAGGCCTGATTTAATACTTCTAATAATGCAGCCGTTATAGAGTTGCTACAGTTGCATTAAATGATGTCCGTGTCTACACAGAGAGGAGAATAACTGGAGGAGAGGCGGCACAGAGGAAGGAAGCGGCTGGAGGGATTCTCGCAAAGAAGAAGCTGACCGTGTTGAACGGCGTGATAGAGACCGCCGAGATGATCGTGAACAGAGACCCCCACCCAGAGAGAATGAAGAAGGTAAGCAGAGCACGGTTCAGATACATCAGTCTGCCTTAAAGATGTGACAAAGCTGTTAAAGTACTTCATTCTTAAAGCCACAATATTTGAACTACGTTCAAGCTTCAGATTTGTCTGATTTACTGTCAGATCAGTAACAGTATGATTAAAACATCCAAACAGCCTCTGGATTTGTATGTGGAGGAGATGTTTTCAACCAGCAGAGGTCACTGTTCACCTGTTTAACCACTGCTACAAAAGGTGTCTTAAAGCGATAGCTACCAGTTCAGACAAATGTACAAATGCAGGAAGTATAGTTCAATCTGAAAAATCCACCCGCTCTTGGTTGGACTCGTCGTAATGAGCTTCTTGGTTTCCCAGGCGGTGGCGGCGGCGGCGGCTCCTGGCGTCGTGGAGGTGAAGAGAAGCGGGAGGAGCAGGACAGGGAGCGTCCCGGAGAGAGGGAGAAGGAGCGGGAAGCTGACGGAGAGAAGGCCTGGCGCTCCGATAAAGAAAACCCTCGTCGCACCAAGAACGAGACGGATGATGATGGCTGGACCACTGTTCGCCGCTGAGCAGCTTCTCCCGCCCGCTCTACGAAAACAATAATATTCAATAACCCATCAGCCAGCTGACCACAGCGTTAAATTAAAGGCTGCAAGCTTCTGATACTCATGTGTTATTCCTTTGTATTTGAATATTTGTAGAATAGTTTCCTCCAGATTTCTTTTATTTGATCTTTATTTAGACTCCTTTTTAAACCAGAAGTCCCTCACATCCTAAAAACACCATTAACCCATCAACTGATCTGGACATGACTACCCCCAGTGGTTAGGAGTGTTTGTACCCGACGCCATGAAGTGACTCAAATGAAAACCATTGTACCAACGGGCAATGCAAACTCTGTGTATCACCAACTGCCTCTTTTAAGCAATTACACTTTGCATACCAGTTATATTACGGCACGGATCTACAGCTCCTGTAACAGCAGTGACTCTGAATCTGTCGTTCTACTCTTCATCTAATCTGAGAAGCTTCTTAACCTGTTCAACAAATATCTGAATTTACATTTTGACGTGCATGCTCCGAGTGTTCAAATGGTCTCGCCTGATAATCCAGTGTGTGCTTCTATCTTGCTGCAATCAAACTAGGTTGCATGTGTACAGATAAAGCCTTTATTAATAAAGATGTGTTCTCACCGGTTACAAGATCACCTTGTCTCAAATGGGAAATCATTAAAAGTTTTAAAGGCCACATTAAGATGGAAGAATGTCTTATTCTACCAACATCTACCTGGAAACATCATCTATAAGAGCATTTTAGAGGAATTTGGAGAAAAGCCGGTGTATAGATACATCCTATTATTAAACTCGTGCCCTGTTAAATTAAAAAAGTTCAATGACTTGGTCAGAAATTCTTACAACATCTGTGACCCCTTCCGCTTTAAAATTTCAGAATAAATCTACCGATAGTTTTTATCTCTAAAGTTAAACTTCTAGACACAATATGTCTTCTACATCACTGAAAGACCACTCGATGTGTGAGCAACTCAGGTTTCCACATCACACCCGTGTAATGTTGCCCACGGAAACGGGATCTGCTTCCAAACTAGTTGAGATGAATCTGAAATCGTCTCTAATGTCAAACATTAGTCTGCACAGTGAAGCTAAAACACCCCATACAGGAGTCTTCATCCAAAACACATTTTAATGAGACCGCTCTCTAAATCAGCTGGCCTAACTTACGGGACATCAGTGAACATCTGTGGTTGAGTGTAGAGACCTCTGGACCCTGGTTATCTTTTTGCAGCCACCAGAGGTCGCTAAAGTACCGCGGAGAGGTCAGACACGCGCCCCATGGGAAAGTGTGATGGTTCATGTCCACGATCAGCAGTTAACTGGATGAATAAAAGTCAGGAACATATAAACATGCAGCCAGTGATCAGATTGGATGGAAATACAGAGACAGAGACAGAAACACGCTGCTGGAGTTTGTAAAATAAAAATAAACTGCAACCATGTTCAACTTTTTTTTTTTTATCCCATTACACATGGATTTTGAAATTGGTTGTCCCTCATGGGCCCGCTTTGTAGCAACGATGTACTATAATGATAATAATAATAATAATAATAATATTGGGCCTCACAGTTGAAACATAGACTGATACTTATTAGGTCACATTTCAAAATAAAAGGCTCAGCGAGTGTGTGTGTCCGCGCGCGCGGGTCTGTGCACATATACTGGAGCTGTGACAGCTTTGAGAGGCCTTCTTAGTGTTTTTCTAGTATTTTTAATTTTATTTTTTTCACACAGAGACCTCCCTTCATAATAATAATAACAATTGTAATCATTATTCTGAGCATTTAGGACCAGGCTAGATGAATTTAATTATAAATTTCCCTAAAACACGAGATTATAATCTCTTTATATAAACAATTCCATCAAACGACCAAAATTAAAATTAAAAATAATTACAAAAATAACTGTATAGTCATTTATTACAATCATTTTCCAACAAGGCTGCATCAATTAATTTCTCAGCAGCCTTCATGACGACGATTAAAAAAAAAAACCCTGCGCGCGCTGTGAGTGTGTTTTCTGCCTCCGTGCAGGCCCCCGGTGCGCGGCCACGCACGGCTGCAGCCCTCGGTCTCTGACTCCACGCGCAGAGGGCTGCCAGCCGCTCCTCACACAGGTAGGACAACACACCTGAGCATCTCTCACTACCTCTGACACTCTGTGATTGAATGTTGAAGACTCTCTGCCCGCCGCAGCCCGCACACTTCAACAAATAAAACAAATCATAATTTAAAAAAAAATGCTCTAAATGTGAAAGGCTGTTTGTGTCTCCGCTCCTCCAGCACAAATAAAAACGGACTGTCTTCAATTTGGAACTTATCCTAATAGGATCTCGAGAAAATTGAGAACAAGCAGGAACAGAAACAGGGACTATTTCTCAACGAATATCCAGCTAGAAAACCAAAACCGAAATAAATGAAGTCCGACTGATAGCGCAATTAAACTGCCGCTCAATAATATCCGCGCGCACAGCCTGCAAAATAGACTTTAATAGAGCTGAGTTGATGTTTGCACAACATTGTTGTGCATAATTAAAATAATCACTTGCTAGTAGTAACACTCCACACACCCCCACTCTAAAAAAAAAAAAAAAAAATCCGTTTGAACCTGTCGTAGGCCTTAAATGCAAATAAGCAGGCTACCTTGAGCTTTTCTACTGGTCCAGATGAATGTGTTAAATATCCTGGAGATATGTGCGCGCGAGTTTTGTGGATGCGAGGTGTGTGTGTGCGCGCCCGTGCGTGCGTGCGTGCGTGCGGGGGGCTCCTCTCTGGACGAATCCGTTCTGTGTTGCGCGTTCGAGTCCGCCTCTCCGCGCCCCTGCTTCCCATTGACGCACTTTTTAAGCGTCTTCCCCTTCTCCACCTTAAGGCGAGCAGCAGCGGCAGCGACCAATCACCATGCCATTACAGCCTTCAGAGGAAGCTGTTTATGGGGCTGCAGCGCTAATTAGGCTCATGAACTAACAAATCTGCCCGCACGAACCCGGCGAGGAAAACGATCACATCCATGGATTAGTCTGGGAGTAGCCGAACACTTTTTATTTGGGCTTTCTCGACGCTGCCGCCTTTTCCCAACTTATTTACTGCACAGAAACTTTCCCCCTTTCTTGGGTGTGGAGTATTTTTTAAGCAAGAGCGCCTACGACAACTTTAACTTAAACTGGGGAATCTGGACTATCAGACCATGTTTCAACCTACACCCAAGAGGTGTTTTACTATAGAGTCTTTAGTGGCGAAGGATAATCCTATACCGGCGTCCCGCTCCGAGGAGCCCATCAGGCCAGCGGCTCTCAGCTATGCAAACTCCGGCCAGATGAACCCATTTCTGAACGGCTTTCACTCTGGCGGCAGGGGCGTCTACTCAAACCCGGACTTGGTGTTTGCCGAGGCGGTCTCTCATCCGCAAAACTCCGCCGTCCCGGTGCATTCGGTGGCACCGCCGCACGCTTTGGCCGCTCACCCGCTTTCATCCTCACACAGTCCGCACCCGCTTTTTGCCAGCCAGCAAAGGGACCCTTCAACTTTCTACCCCTGGTTATTACACAGATATAGGTACTTGGGTCACAGATTTCAAGGTAAGTTATCCAAATGTTTCGTTTGGCTCAGTTTTAGGGCACGAAAGCGCCGAGCGGCTGTGGTGTGGCTCCCCCCTTTTTTTTTTTTTTTTTTTTTTTTTTTTTTGGTCTCCATCAGTACAGAGAGCAGGATGTAGATGGAATTAAAAAATCTGTAGCAGAACAGTTTTAAAGCCCATCACCTCCAAGGGCAAAACAGACACTTATTTAAAAGATCATTTTGCTCGATAAAGACTTTGTAGTAAAAGTCTTCAATTTAGAAGAAAGAGGAATAATCCCGAGTGAAGAAATAATTGTTGTTTGGCTTTCTGAAGCCGTCGGAGTATCTGTTCAGGGGTACAAAAAAAAAAAAAAAAGACCAGTAGAAATTGTGACATGTTTGTACACAGTAAGTCTGCAGGTTATATATAGCATGTGATCTATACTCTGCCTAAAAACGAAACGAATGCACCTCGCTGTTCTGCGGTTTATTCCAGACTCATGTCACATTTAACTGCAAACAGACATTTTGGTTGTTTTTTTTTTTAACGGGAAAAATAAATATTTTCGATGGTTATTTGATAAAGCAGTTGCTAATTTTCTAAGGATGACATGAGGCAAAATTAGAGTCAATTGTATTTGTATTAAATAAATTAACTTTTGCCTGCCAGACGTGTTATTTATTACTTTATAGTTTTCGGTTGCTTACGTTTTTGTATATACACGTCTATTTATTGGCTTTTTTTTTCTGACAAGTGAAAACAACATTCTCATATTTTATTGCAATTTATTCCTAATTAATTTCTAAGATGGTTTTTGCCTGATGTTTATTTAGATTTCCTTCACAAGGGCTGTTTTTGAGCTAATTTAATTAAGCCCAGGATTATAGCCACCTCTGCTTTGTTTGGTTTCCTTCTGTGCTTCATGTGGAGGAGCTGACAAATATTAGATGAAGAAACTCTACAATCAGCACTAATTTAAAACACACACGTTTCTGATAAATGATCTTTTATTGTCTAATGTCCAAGCCTCTTCGCACACACTGTTCCAATATATTTCCAGCCCTGTCCTCAGGAGACTATTGTTCCATAGCTGTGCTCAGGCCTGTTGTTTTGTTATGGAAATGTTAATATCTGATTAAAAAAAATAATAATAATAATTTTTTTTTTTAAAGTCACTAAATACCCTCGTTTTCTGCTCGTTTCCAGGTAATGAAACGAGTCCAGAGAGCTTCCTTTTGCACAACGCGCTGGCCAGAAAGCCCAAAAGAATCCGGACAGCTTTTTCACCTTCGCAACTCCTGCGGCTCGAACACGCGTTTGAGAAAAACCATTACGTGGTGGGAGCAGAAAGAAAACAGCTCGCCCATAGCCTTAGCCTCACAGAAACTCAGGTAAGAAACACGGCATTTTACTCAGCTTCAAACTTTACGTCTTGTCTGTCGATGTCACCTGGACGCGGCAACAACGCGCTTATTGTGGTTTTTATTTGAATGCTGCCCCTCGGTGTATTGTGGCATGTTTTGGCTATTAGCACATCCGTGTTTGCACCTTATGGTCGTTTAAATTGTCATTTTAAAGAATACCTTTGTGACGTCATGGCGGATGTAGTGGACTATATGTGATATTTGTGTTTTCTCTAACGCGGCGCGTCATGGAGCATTTTAAAATCAGGCCGCTGGAAAACGACTGCATGTTGGCGCACGAGACTAAAGCAGAGCGGTGTCATTTGTAAAACAATCATTTTAAATACTCAGCCGCCAAATTGTTTCTGCAAACGGGGGTCCATAAATGCATGTTGTCAATCGAAGACGGGGGGCTTTTCTGCTGGATCAGATCCACCGGCATTGTATAGGCCTAACCTCATTTTAGGAGGGGTTGAATTACTTTGTTTTGGGGGGGAGATTGTTGCCTTTCAAAATGGAGGGCAAATTAACCAGTTAACCATTTTATGGGATAGACGATACAAAGAGCGAGGCGGGTTCACTGAATTCCCCCTGCCATATTTAAGATGCTGTTTGAGCCCATCAGTCGCTGTCTTTTGTCCGCTGTGTCTCCTTTGGACGGCGGGGCCTTTGGAGGAGCTGAAGGGAGAAATGAACCATCACCTATTTCAATTAGCCCACTGAAGGCTTATTAAATGCACCTCAGTTGGCGTTTAAGAGCCAAAAGGGCTGCGGAGTGACAAAGCAGGAACATATAATTTATCGATTAAGAGGTTGTTAATTGCCCACGGCACCCATTATTGACCAATCGATTTAGAGGAGTGGGTGAAAATGTAAATACTCCTGAGAGATAGAAGTGTCTTTATTTTTTTAACATTTACTTGCTGACAGAAATCCTCATATTGTGGAAAAAAATGTTCTGACCTACTTTAGATGAGGCGTTAAAGTTTCTGCAGACATCAGATGTTTATGAGCCTCATTGAAAAAATATTATAGTTTAGTTATTGCAGCTTCTTGTATTTATTTTATTGGCATTTTTATTTTTAGGGTTGAATGTGTGATGTACTGGATGATTATTGGTAGCTTTGTGTTATTAAAAACCCAGGTGACTGAACTTTTAAAGGCTGAAGTCGCTCTTTTTGCTTTAAATTATTATTATTAATTGTAATAATTATTCTAACGTCAAGATTTGGTTGTTTTAAGGCCAGTAATTAATGCTGCCCTGAAATGATAAATGATCTTGAGGTTTATTCTGCTGGTTATTTTCTGGAGCGCAGGTCACACTTTACCTTTTTATATCCTGCTTGTGTTTCGCCCTGCTATCCCTTTATTATGCGTGGTTTTACGCACGGACCAATCGCGGTTTATCTCGTGATACTGATACCTTTTCTTTTCTTTCCTTTTCTTTTCTTTTCTGTCTTTTCCCCCCCTCCCCTCCCCTCCCTCCTCCTCTGCAGGTAAAAGTGTGGTTTCAGAACCGGAGGACGAAGTTCAAGCGACAGAAGTTGGAGGAGGAGGGCTCGGAGTCTCAGCAGAAGAAAAAAGGATCGCATCACATAAACCGGTGGAGAATGGCGACTAAACAGTCGAGCCCAGAGGAAATTGATGTCACTTCGGACGATTAAAAAAAAAATTAAAAAAAATGACACTATAAGCGTCTGAATGAAGGAGGACGTGGATAAAGGAAGCCGTGTAGAGACAGTGAGACGGTACAAAGCCAATGTCACATTTCAGATCTCCGGAGATCGGCAGCTGAGGGTGAGAGAAACCCGACTGGCACTGCTGTCACCATGTGGGTCAGTCAATACAAATGACCCGGGAAAATGTGACTGACAGTGTCTCAGTCCACCTACCTGAACCTTTCCACGCACCAACCACCACCACTACACCCCCCCCTCCCCCATCTGCCACCACCTAATTATATTTTTCTCCAATTCATTTTGGACGTTTGCACTTCAGAAGTTTTTTATTTTATTTTTTTTTTTTTTAAAGAAAAAAAAACAAACCGTTTCCACTCAAGATACCAAAACACCAAACTGCTTTTGTAAACTTGAACTGCATGGTAGAGTTTTTCCCTGGTAGTTGTTTTAATTTGACAAATTTTCTCAAACCAACGGGGGGAAAAAAGAATCGATTTTGTTTTTAACTCTATTTTCAAACTGAGAGATGTCGTGCTTATTCCTTTTTACAAAGTGTGCAGTCTTTAATTCATGATTCTCGTGTAAAAGTGATTGTGAAAACATATGAAGTAGCGGTGCTGCGTTATAGTGTTTTTTTTTATTGTTTTTTTTTAGGAAAATTCAACAAAAAGTAAATTTCGATGAACAAAAAAAAAGAAATCTTTCTAAAAAGTGAATCAGACCACAGATACAGTACTGAAAGGGAAGGTATCAGGACATTCCTTTAACCTAAAGCTTTACCAATGTGTCGCTGTGGCCCCCACGCAGCCTCCTGTCAGGACTTGGCCCTCCAGTGAAAGTTGCTCCGAAGGACTTAAACGCAAGAATCGACAGAGAAAAAGAAGAAAAAAAAAAACAACAACAAAAAAACTTCAAGCACTGAGCGTATTCCATGTACAGAAATGATAAAAGTTAATGTTTCTGTTAAACCCTCTTTTACGGAATGTAAATACTTTTTGTGTTTGTGTTAAGTTTGCTACAATTTTAACACAAAGTATACTTCCAAGAAGTATGTAATTGTCAATATTTTGTCAATAAAGTTTTATCAATATGTTGCGCGCAGTAAAAGTAAAGGCTTTTGATTAGAGCAGGCTCGAATTAAGCTTTAAGGAAGATGCTCTTTCTTCTTATTTTGCTGAATAATTTGGATATAAAGCGCAAAGTGAGGTCTGCTGATGTGGCGTCAGGACACCAGAGTTTAGGCCAATTTAAAAACAGGAAGAACGAGACAGAGAAAATGCTGCAGCATGTAATTTGTCGTCCTCAGCTCTGCGTTTGTTTCTCGGGTTGACATGCACTGCACTGGCTTTATTTTCCAGGGGCTGCGAGCGTCTGCTCCGCTCCGGCTACAAAGAGTCTCTACAAGCTTTTGTGAAAGTGCAAATCAGTTTGGGCAATTATCATGCGAGTAATATGAGGGGGGAAAGGGGATGCATTGCCCAGTGGTCCACTTTAATCTCTTAATCCACGGATCCAAAGGGGCTTGGTTGGACATAATTTAGTACAATCTGACTACCCCTCACGACGCGATAAGGGAAGGTTGCAATGTGCCGCAAAATGGGATCTTTGTTTAAAATCTTGTCTTATAGGCTCCATCGTGCTGCAAGCTGCTGCTTCTGGACTGAACGGGGACATTACAGGACTTCTGTAGGAGCCTGTGGGCTCATCTGAAATTTACAGCAGCAAATTATTCACACACAAACAAACCAACAACAACATAATGAGGGCAGCAGCTCAGGTTTTAAAAATCGGACTAAATTAAACTGGATTATATTTTTTTGTTTTCTTGTGAATGCGCAACAAACTCTAACTCCAGCGTTTGTGGTGCGACGTGCACGCGTTTGTTTAATTGTTTCATAAAGTAAAAAGAGGTGTTTTTGTGGTTTGGGTAGGGGGGCATGTCATATAGGGAATTCTTAATCGGTCCATAGATTATAACAGCAATAAAAATCTATAGAGAATACCATTAGCTTTGAAAAAAAAAAAAAAAAAAAAACCCTAAAAGCTTTATTACAAACCCAGCTTTGAAATAGGGGGGATTAGAGGACTGAAAGGGTCCCACAATAGTTAGAAGAAAAGGTTTCATGCTAATGAGGTTAATGCCCTTTGTATCTCCGGACTCCACAACTTCATTACTCCTATCTCGGGCAACACCGAGCGGCTCAGAGCTTCACAATCCACTCGAGCTTTTCCCTACCCTGCCTATAAAGAAGGATTTGATAGCGGTCCTGTTCAAACTAGATAATTATATCTTTTCAAGTTGGAATTAAGATAAAGAAAGTGCAGTGGAGGCGGTGAGCCTTGATCCGCCGCAAACAAATTTGGCGCACCCCCCCTCTGCTACCCCCTTATACCCTCCACCACCCCCTCATGTATGCGCCTGCATATGGACACACAGGAGACAGGACAGGCTTCTCATTAGAGCCTGGCACAATTTGATTAATTTAAACACGCTTGATTTAATATCTCTCTTTTAAAAAATTAGCGGCAGCTCTGTTTGTGGAAAGAAATCGATTTTTTTTTTTTTTTTTTAATTTTTGGGCGGAAATTAGAATTTTATACTTTTATGCAGCAATATTTAAAAGCCCAATTTACCAAACCAAAAGCTCGGTCTTTATATTCTTAAATCGCTCAAATGAATTATAAGTGTCGCTTTATTTTGGCATCTAAAATTTAAAAATAATAATAAAAGCAACACGCAGCAGGGAAATACATTTGCGCCTTTCTGTAAAGCAGTAAATAATGTAAATAATGCACTGTGCCTGAATGTTGCGCAGCTCGCCTGATATTTAGATGCATTTCTTTTTATACATCTTAAAAATCCAACGCGCTCCTCATGTCAGATCCCGGGGCTTATTAGAACACGGTCAAGCGCAATATGAGACTAAGGTCACGTGAATATAATTGGTTTGGACAGCATTCAAACAGTGTGTGTCCGTTATGATGTGAAGTGGGCCCTCACGTATCAGCTCCTTCTTCCACACGCTCGTGCTGTGCGTCAAGGGCCAGCTGTGGGGACCTTTGGTGACCCGCTTATCTAAACTCCAGCGGCCCAACTGCCCATAAATCATCCCAGCTCCTGAGCACTTTGATTATTCCTTAAATATTTCACGGCCGGGCCACGTTTGGACATTTTGGACCTACGAGTCCTCCTTGCATTAAACATTTAGGTTGAAATGATTATCCGTCATTGAAAAGAGTAGTCGGTCCTATCAAGTGACCCCACTGACCCAAAACCTCTAATCTGCAATTAGTAGGTATAATTACGCCCGCTGACACCACTAATGTGAATAGTGGCTGAGGGAGGGAGTACAGGCGGAAGGCGGGCTTCGTATTAGTGCGCAGTCAATAATTGATCGAGCTGAAATCTCTTAAATTGGGAGAAGGGGCTTTTGAAAGGATGGCTTTGGATAGTTTGTCAACATGTCGACAGTCTGTGGAGGGAGTTATTTCACTGCGGAGCACTTCGTCGGGGTAGAAAGAAATGGCTGAGGTGGCACCTGCAGACCGACCCCGTCACACAGCGACGTCACCACTAACTTGATCTGTCCTGTTTCACAAATTACCTCTGAAATTGATCCTTGAAACGAGAGAATGAACCCTACACAATTCCCTTGGCCTTGACATAAGGTGCAGCGATAAATATACAAGACTAATGAGCAATTACCATACAATCACTCTTCAAATAGCTTACATAATAATAAATTAAACATCGCAGCCTCGGATTCAGTTTCTGTCTTTATTATTAATAACGAAGGAGGGGCGTTTGCGGCCATGATGTGCTCTCATGATTATGTTTTCTAAACGCAGCAATTCCCAAATATGCCATCGGGTTCAGTCAGCACTTATTGACTCGGACTGAGTCCGCTGCCTCTACTGCGCAGCCGCGAGAATAATCTAAATACCATGTTCTTCATCCTGTTATGGACTCGGAGTTGTTTCCAATTTAGATTTTGAAGGATATGATGCGTTTAAGGGTGCGATTACACACGCAGTGGTCCTGAAGGCAGCACGTCGGCCTGCTGCGTTCAATGACACAAAGCGCTTAAGCCTGAATGAAATCAGATTCTAGTCAACATATTGTCTAAAATAAGCTAAAATATTTTTTTATGTAACAGAGAAAAATAGAAGCAGTAATGTGTAAAGTGTCCTGTTTTAAAAATTCCCATCAGACTTGAAGCATTCAGAGCAGGGTTACAGCTTGTAGACACACACACACACACACACACACACACACACACACACACACACACACACACACACACACACACACACACACACACACACACACACACACACACACACACACACACACACACACACACACACACACACACACACACACACTTAAAGCCTGGCACCAACATGTGATTGTTAATAGTTGAATGCAGCCAAGAGCCACATTACAAGCTGCTCTGACAGACCCCTGCAGGGCTCTGGTTCACTGACATCACATGACCGAGACGTGTCACAGACCTACTAGAGACAAATGGCCATTTCACTATGAAATATTCATTGATTCAGAAACACTAAACTTTTTCCACCTGCAGAGACAGCTTTTTCTCCTTCTGTCAGCCTTCTGTTTTTTTTTTTTTTGGCCTTCATCCCATAAGACACCTCCAGCATCTGCCTGAACTCGGCCTGTAACCTCGCTGCACAGACGCAGCTCAGTTTGGGAAGCCTCAGAAAGTTTAAGGCCTTTATTAGCTGTTTTTTCCTCTTCTTATTTTCATTGGCTGCAACAGTAAACATCCATTTTCAACTCAGTAATATTCTCCTGACCGGCAGCAATCCCACAGATTCCTTATTTTTCTTTAATACGGGGGCAATTTGGGCTGTAATTTGACGCAGTATCATTTGCATATAAGTGTTTCCCACATCCGCCAGCTCTGAGGAGAGCCTTCACCGACCCCCTGTCCTCTGAAGTTCCAACCTCCAAACATTTTATAGGTTGTATCTGCAACCAGCATTCCCCTCAGCTCACTAATGTGTAACATATGGCGGACTGTACACCTGATAAAATACCTCAGGGGCCCTGCAGTTTGGAAAATCCTCAATTCGCTCTCTAAATAAAACAAACAATGGCCTCACTAAATATATCACATGTGCCTGCTGAACTATTCTGTGTCTCTTGACCTGCGAGCCCCCTCCCACATCACCAGCACCGGTTTGCAGGACGCTGCCAGGACACAACTTTTGACTAAAGACGGATTTTGTAATCTCTCTGCTGCCGGCTAAAGAGGTTGTAGGACTACGACCCGCTGACACACTGCTCTTCTGTCAAAGCTACTAATTCTTTTGTCCGTGTTTTGTATATGATCACATCCAGTGACATGAGCTCACGACTAAAACTGGAGTCCCGCTCCACCTTTGCTCTGATGCTACATCCCTGTGAAAGTTGCTGAAAATGTGGCTGCAATTAGAGCTGAAATGTAATATTGCTGCTGCTGCTGCTGCTCACTGCCGCTGCCGCTGCTGCTGCTGCGTGGGTTGTTGAGCAGACAGGTGAAATTGTGGGCACCTGTTCTTCTCCTCCCGTCTGAGCTCCGCTGTGTCTCCCCCTCTTGGTAGCTGGGAGGGAGCAAAAATCTGGCCCCCAAAAAACATGAACTATCAAGTTTCCTTTGCTGTCTGACAGCAGTTGAGTTTTTAGTGTCTGGAAAGAGAAGCAGCATAAAACACTAGAGGCGGATTTTTTTTGTTTTATTTTTGTGAGCTTTTGGATAGAGGACGGGCCATCACTTTTCCCTCACTGGTTTTTAACATAAACTCAGCCTGTGACATATTTCAAATGTTACTTTAGATTTTTCATTAAGAGCTTTAAAACAGACGGGTGTCGGACAAGTGAAACATTGACGTAAAATAAACCCCACATCAGTAGCTCTACTATAACCTCACATATTGTTCATATTTTGGTCTTAGAGTTCATGTGATCAATTCTTCACCTGCAGAAAATGTCTTGTTTTTAAATGTTCTTATATTACTATTACAAATTACCATCACATTTTGTTGCAGTTTGTGCCCCATATCAGCACCGATCATTTAAACCAGCACTATAAACTTTTGTAATGGACTGCCTGCATAATCTATATGCACATTTTTTTTTAAATGATTTTTATAGGGACAGTATGTAACAATGCATTTACAGCCTGAACTAGTTTAAAACTCACTGAGAACATTCATTAAGTTAAAGCAGAACATGACAAACACTGGAGAAACACAAATAATGATTAGATATAATTACCATAAAACTATTTTGCAGGGTTAATTTTCATACGAATAATTGTGATCAATGATTTAATTGTCTATTTCAGTTCCTTTTATGCCACTATTATAGTGTAGGCCTTTAAATACACCCTATTAGGAAAGAGACCCATTTATTGGTGTGAACATTTGGAACATATAAATAAAAAGTGCCTTTCAGGCTTTGTAAACCGATATTGCAAAGGAGGGCAAATATGACAAAAATAACTACTTAAAAAAACAAAGCTTATTGCTGAAACATACTGACAATGATAGTTGAAACAATGTACCATGGTGGCACTAATTCTCCAATTATGTGCCATTAAACCAGGGCAGAAGGAGTTGGCTATACAAGATGACATCATTAAAAAAGTCAAACCTACGAACGGTAGAAAACGACGTGAAAATAGTGACGGAAACATTTCTGTTAGTTTCCTCCAGATGATTTAATACTTTTGTAAGGATTTAACTAAATGATAGTGGTCAGCTCAAACGATCGCAACGAGATGATTATGTAATAATTGTGACAGACCTACTAGGTGGTGCTGTTTCACCATTTCCTTCAACAAGAAAATTGAATCGTTTGTGAACCAAAACATTTACAAAGAACGATTAAGGCTGGTAATTGTATAAATATATTTCTCGATTTTTTTTTTTATCTACCAGAAAAATATAAAAATGGAAGTGTCTAATTGCATACATGTGTGACCCTTCGTACTTAGCTATTTAAAAAAAAAAGCAACCTTAAAACGTTGACAAGATGTTTAAATAATTTTTATTCTTTAGTTTCAAATATGGAGTTTTTCCCTCCACAAATTCCTATGTATAAACCTGAAACTGACAGCTAACACTGACCAGACCACTTTCTCCTCTGAGAAGCCTAATTTCCAACAGGCAGCTTTCATAACACACAAGAAGGGATCTTTTTTGACACTTATGGTAATTCATGAAGTTTCAGCTGCTTCGTGTGGCGTCTTCACGAATGCTGATCCAACTCTTATGCCAGCTCTCATTAGCTTTTCATACAACACTGGAGTTATTTGTGGCATCGATGCGAAACTGAGCCAATTCTCTGGTCAGTGCTGTCATAATACCCCCCACCCCCCACCCCACCCCCCCACCCCACACACACACACACACACACACACACACACACACACACACACACACACACACACACACACACACACACACACACACACACACACACACACACACACACACACACACACACACACAACAGACGCTTGAAGTTGGTTTTAACATGACTAACATTCACAAACGATATTTTCCGTGGGGGTTGTGTGTGTGTGTGTGTGTGCGTGTGTGCGTGTGTGTGAATGTGTGTGTGAATGTGTGTGTGTGTGTGTGTGTGTGAGAGAGTGTGTGTGTATGCATTTGCGGGTATCTGCATTGTCTGTGCTTAGTGGAAAAATGCACTTCGACAAAACAGTCTGCGGGTTTGTTTCGAGAAATTGGACATCCTCGGTTGCGGCTACAAATGCGCTGATTGTATTTTCAGCACAAACACCTAAGAGGTGGTTTTGTGTCGTTCAGCCGAGATGAAGCACGAGTTGGACACACAACATGAAATAAACGTAGAGAATATGAGGTTGGAAAAAGTAGGAGGAGGTTTGTGTTTGTTGGTACTTTCCACAGGCGGCAGATGTTCCCCGACTCCCTGTCGGAAAACAATGCAGCCATGTGTTCGAAATGTGTTGCGGGGGGAAATACAGTGTGCTGAAGTGTGTGACATCTAAACACTGACACGTTAAAGCAACACGCAGAGAAGAGAAGGCCTTTAGTTATTTGTCCTGAGCCTAAACATGGGTTTTCAGTGTGACTGCGTGGACAGTTGTGTGTAAATGATTGGCAGCTGTAATTCAGCCTGTGACACCTATTATGGGCCAATGAACAACTTAGCATCTCCACAGAGAAACTAACCCAAATTATGCTTGCTGATCATTCACTCTCATTCACTCATAGTGTTCTTCCTCCACATTACACAGCTTAGCCATTGAAGGGATGCTAACACTGTCGAAAGATCTCAAGTGGAGTTTCCGAGAGCCGCCTTCTAATTAATAACAAGCATAACTTCTCGCGGAGGGTTTATGTAAGCTTAAGGTGAAATAATTACTTCTCCAGAAGCAGCGACTGCACTCCCCGTCCGCCGGGAGACTTTGAAGTCGGACCGGCGATGGTTGGGAAGCCTCCAACATCGACGCTCGTGCAGCACTCCATTATGCATTAGCAGCAACTGAGAAGTGCTCTGTGCTTCGCCCGGCTCTAACTGCTGCTAACGCTCACCGGCTAAAGTGCCCTCCACCATATAATTGCATGCGGCGTGAACATATGAACTCTAAATGCATGTAACCCACAGAAATGAGTGGCAGCTGACTTTGAAGCCATGTGATATGTGCTGGTCTGCACTGGTGCGCGTCACTCTCTGGATTCATGCTTCTGGCCTATAAAACAGCAGTCAGAGTAAACAGGTGCAACGCTGAGTGTGGAACATGTAAACAAATTAATACGTCTTTTCAAGTCCAATTACTGCAGGCGCTAAAGCCACTGCGCGTGGTCCTGCTGCAGCTTCTGTCCCCCACCCCCGGCTGTCCGATGTGTTTATAAGCGAGGTGTAATGGTAGCAGGGCGCGTAAGTGCTGCAGGTTATTTTGTATTTGGAGGTGAGGACATGGCAAATCAGACCACTTCACACATAAAAGGCAGTAGTAGGTCCATTTAATTCTCTGTGCCTCTCTTACCCTGCATCTCACTGTCCTTTTTTAGGGGGGACTCCAGAGGCTAGTTAAAAGGTGTCTGATTCTCACCATGAATCTAATTAGATCTCTGACTGAGGTCTTAACATCTCCTTTGGAAAAAAGAAAAAGAACTGCACGGAGGAATAAGGTGCTAAAGCACATAGCCCTCGCCTCCGCTGCACCTTGGCCCGAGCTGTCCCTCCGCTCCCTCCTTTTCTGGAGAAAAACAAAGTCCTGCAGGCTAATGAAGTTTGTAATTAAGGAGATTCTGTCAGGCTGAATGAGTAATTAGGACGAGGTTTCTCTGGGGTGTTAATGGTGGTCAGGCTCAGCGGAGCACAGGCTGCATGTATGGCCAAAGAGAGCACTCTTTCATACCTCACCAGGAAACCAAAGGGAAAGAGGTGGGCTCGTTTTTCACTCGAATTAGGCCTGTTTTCTTTCAGGGAGAAGGTACATGTTGTTGGTTGCGTGAGCAACATTTATGCTAAAGGTTTACAGTGTTATTTAGGATCAGAGAAACATATTGATGGGCAACTGTAGCAGATGTCCTTCTTACGTCTTGCTTCCACATGATCCCGTTTGTACATGTCTATAGGAAACATTACTGCATTAAACTCAACTGATTTGCTATAGATCTCTGACGTTGTGAAATCAGATATAATTTGAGGCAAATGGCTGCGGGACAGGACCGCGCTCTGTTCTCGGTGAAGACATCTCCGTTCTAATTATCACATTTACTTCAGATTGGTTGACTGTGCTGCTGATAAAGAAAGTTCACCTGGCCTCAATTAACTATATTTATCTCAGATTATCCCTCCATGAGATTTCTGCTCTGGCAAAAAGATTAGCGTTATTAAGAGTCGCGTGTGCAGGATGAATACATTTTTCAGACAAAGTGACATCTCTTAAGGATGAGAAATTAAATCAATGAAATGGGAATCAAACGGAAGTAGCTGCATGTTCTGGGGATTCTTCAGCCGCACATTTTGTTTTGTTTTGTTCTGCTGCTGCAATATCACTGTTTGCATTCGCTGATATGCTCTTTTCATTTGGACAACAAATTGAAAATGACATTTAATAATTGTTTAATTCTCATCTAAAGTTATCTACAATCAAATTTGTTCAACAAATCATGGCAGAAAAGTGGTGAGATTTACTTCAACTTTGAATTTGCAGCAATCTGGTACATATGCAAATTGACAGATATTATGTTCAGGCTCTAATATAGAGCTCAATACTACCACTAAAGTGAGGACACCAAATCAACAGACACGAGCAGATTAGAGCGTTTCCAAACTGATGTCTCCGACAGATACAGTAGAAAGAGTCTCTTCTGATCTCGGGTTAACCTCCACATTCTCTTAAAATCATTTACACGGTTCAGACTGTGAAGTGTCCCGCTGTGAGGCACAACACCTGGGCTGTGAACCCCTGACCTCACATCTGAGTGCTCTCGCTGAGGCCCCCGCTGCCTCCCGGTCAGCTGGAGGATCAGCGTGGACAGACAGGCCCAGAACTCTTCATTTCCTGTTTCGCCTGCAACCAACCCTTCCCGAACTTTAAAAAAGAAAAAGAAAAGAAAAGAAGGCTACCTGTGTTTCAGGTAATATAATCAACATAACCAAGCTATGACCTCTGTGAGGACAAGTTATATTTTCACTGCTGAGTAAGTAAAATGCCAGGAGGGTAGGAGAAAACAATGTTGAGTTTATAGCTTTTGATGTGATCATTCCAGATATTATTCTTATATATTCAAACATAATAAAAGAGATTTCAAAGCAATATTGCTCCAGATTTCCCCCCTTTATTGCCATCTTGTGTTTTCTTAGGCTTGCCCTCACAGACAGAAATGGATAAGACAGATCTCGGTTGCAGACTCATTACAGGTTAAGTAGAACAGGTGTTTGTCAGCTCCGGGCAGACCTACGTGGACGAGGCCTTTTCATGTCGGCTACTTCCTCACACATTAGTCTTTAGCCAAATTGCTCGGAGTGGAGGCTTTGCCCGGCCCATCCCTCATCGTCCAACGTGACCTCTCTCCCCTGCGCGCTGCAGGCAGGGCTGCAGATAAAATAAAAAAATAAAAAGCTGAAATACAGCTCTAGGAATCCTAAATATTAGTGGTTGTAAATCAGCCCCCAGTGGCCTATGAATAGCAATTATCTTTTTCGCACTAATAAATCCCTCTAGTCACTGATAAGATGGTTTCCTTTCTTAACCTGCAGTAAAAACAGCTAAGTATTGAGCAAGCATAAATAGGAGGGGTGAAGCAAATAAATGAGGGCTCTTTAGCTGTGGATTACACTGTCATGAGAGAGAAAAATGAAGTCTCTTGTACCAGCAGCGCGCAGTATATTATGTATGAACCGAGAGGGGAAACAACAGATGATCACAGGACTTTAGGAATTCAGATGATATCAAGAAGGTAGCTCTTATCGGCCTTATCAATACCCGCTAAACATGATTCACTTCAGTGCACGGCGACTTTCGGCTGGTAGAAAAGTGCTGAGATTTCCTGAAAATGTCACTGGAGGAGGAAGGGGGGCGACATAGTGAATGATAGCGAGGTTATACCCATCTGATAGGCGCTTTGATTTTTATCTGTAAGCGGGCAGCACGGAGGAGGTTTAGCCGTTGCAGAGCGCTCTCGACTGATTAAACTGACCACCCTTCAACCAGAACCACAAACTAACTCCTCTGCTTGCTGTTGCCACTGAGACTCAGTTCGCTGTGCCTCTGCACTCCTCTGGGATTTACACGGCTTTTCTGGTCGTCAACTTTATAGGAGGAAAACAGCAATCAGCATCTTTTTTTCCTCCCCTCTATAAGGTGACTGAACCCTTATTCCATGTAAAGACTTAAGTTAACCTCATTAAGCTCGCTCACACACAAGATACATAATTATCCCTGAGAGGATAGCCAGTGCTAATACAAATTAGAAAGATAATTAAGCTACTGAGACTGGCCATTGCATCTCCCAGAGCATTGGACCCAAAGAACCATTATGGTGAATTACAGCCTTTGTTTACAGTCACAACAAGAGCCTTTTACCGGTGGCCATGTTTGTCAAAGGCCCCACGTAACCTGGGTTCAAGTTTACCGCGCTGCGTTTAGTCACTGTGAAACTTCAGTTGGGGAACATACCTCGCCCAGGTGTTTGTGTAACAACTTCACAACAGACACAAGATAATGGGAATTCCTTTCTGTACAGAGTCAGGCACAATGGTTTCACGACGCCCCGCCTCGCTCGGAGCAAAAAACCTTGAGTCCGTTTGAGAGCAGAGCCTTTGGGCGCTCATAAAAAGTCAATCTAAATGACAATTCACTTCTGAAGTGTGCAATGCATCTGGCCGTCTCTGTAACGGGGCAGTTTAAAGCCCCGAAAAAGTCTTACAGCAACTTCAAAGATACCTTAAATGCCTCCTCGAGCAAGAGGAAACATTTCTCTCTTTGCCTCTCCAAACGCTCAGTCAAATGGGAACAATAAATCTGGCTGATTCTTACATTCCTCTTTAGATCATATGATACCTAAACAGCAGAGTCAAAACTCAAACTGCTCCGGTCTGTGCGCCTCAAACGTACACGAGCGCGGCTCAGTCTGGTCTCCCTGCAGCATCGCGATTACATCTGGGCTGAACTTTTTTTTTGGTGCAAATATGTCGAGAGAAAAAGATAAGTACACACAGCTGGATGCATTTTAGAGTGCAATTCTCTTTTGTCATAGGAAGAGCACACAGTGCGGACGGCCCGAATGAAAATGCTGTTGCATTTGAGTGAACCAAAGCAATTGTGGGGGAAATTGTTCTACAGACTGCAGCTTTAGAAATGCAGCAATACAGCTTGTGAGGTTGAAAAAAGTTTTTGGCCACGTACAGAGGCAAGTTTTCTTCTTTTTTTTCCTTTTTTTTCTGTGGCGAGGGGAGTACGAAGAAGAGGAGCACGCTGCTGGTTGTGTGCCAGCTCTGCCTCCTGTGGTTTCACGCATAACAACCTTGCATGTGCACAGCTCTAAGTAAAGCATTGATTTAAGAGGGTACTTCTTCTTTCCACAGCTTTAGCAAAACAAGCTCCTATGTTTGGATAGACCCTGTAAGCAGCTCACTGACCTGAGCAATGGGTCAGATTAAGTTAGACCCCCACCACCACCACCACCACCACCACCACCACCACCACCTCCTCCCCTCTCCCTCCCTTCTTCCCTGTCGGCCCAACGCAGAATGAGGAAAGGGAAAGTGCTCTTCAGGGCAGGCAGACCTGCCAGCCAGGTCAAGGGAGTTTCTCAGGAAAACAGGAAACTGACAAGAGAGACAAATGATAGGTCTCACCCAACCACTGGCGTTTAACCAGTTTGCCACAAAGGTTGATCATCCATAATTGCTGCAAGAGTAATACTTAAAAAAAAAAAAAGTCTTTCAATGACACACGTCTTGTGAGATTTTATTTCAAAATTTCCTCGAGCAATTACCACACCTCTGTCTTTTCTCCATAGCTAATTTCCCATGGTCTACCACTGAGCTATGGTTGCCTAACCCAAAGTGTTCAGAGTGATCCCAGTCCAGGTGAATGTGTTACCTCTGCAGCCGGTCTGGGATGAACCCGGGATAATAACCTATAAAGGAGCTCTTACAGTTTATCATAACCACAGCAAACTGTCTGTCTTAATCCACAATTAAAAGAAACATTAACTCTGAGTGTGTTTTACTGGAAAACCAGAAAGCAAACATTGTGACATGGTAACAGCCTGAATTGATATTATCTATTGACCCTGCTGAGAGACTGTTCACAATAAGTTAGTTATATATTTTCTCTGGACAAGCTGGAGGGAGGACTGCGTGTGTTTGTGTTTGTATGTGTGCGCGCGCGCGTGTGTGTGTGTGTTCAGAGTAGAGAAGCTGCTTTTGGCCGAAGGCAAAGATAAGCGAAGGGGAGTGGAGGTGGTGGGAGGGACACAATGGATTGAGCCAGGCAATCAGCGAGCGATCTGAGGCAGTGTTTAGTGGTGCTGTAAGATCTGCTAAACTAGCCCTAATTTCCCCTGTTGTAGGAGATGTGTGAGTTGAGGTGGAAAGGGGCAGGAGGAGGGGAGGCTTTTGGTCTGTCAGAGTGGAGTTAATCTGAACCTGGGGCAGCACGTTCACTTTTGATGGAGGCCAGAGATAGGACGTCGGAGCGGAGGAGGAGGAGGAGGAGGAGGAGGAGGAAGAGAAAGAGGAGGAGGAGGAGGGCTGGGAGGATGAAAGATCATCCACACCTGCGAGGGGCTGCCGAAAGTTACAACTCACTCAAAGAGGCCTTTCTACTGCTGCTCCATTTGTCAAGGATGATGGGGGCAATAGCAGCATGGGCTTCGCTCCATTTCTGTTTTCACTGGTGGCTCATCATTTGCACTCACCGCCAGCGGGATAAAGATTACACTGATTTGTCTTTTCACCACTAAATCTTTTTTCCAAATGCAAATAAATTGCATATTTTTGGGGTGAAAAAACACCATAAGGACACGTGTTTGTCCGCAAAGAAGCTGTGAATTAAGTCCTGTTGTAGTCTTTATGTTTTTTTTTTTATGGTGATTACACTTTAAAGACAAAGTGAATGAAACACATGGCCCAAAAAAAAACTCAAGTCCAAAATTCCACATTTGATTCACTATGGTCTCTTCTTGGTTTCAAGAGGTGTCTGCGTACAAAATCCCCCATAATCCTCTTGGAGAGAAATATGAAGCACCACCCCTTGAGGTTTGCCCTCCTTGGCCCTGCGTCTTCCTCTCATGCACTGCAAGATTCATCGGTGCCATCAGGAGCTTTCGATAAAGTTATAAAGTCTGGATGATTAAAGATCATCTTTGCACCATAAAACACTGAGATCCAGAGCAGCGAGCTCCATCTCCACAAACCACGGTATCATAAACAATAATCATCAGCAATAATTTACTGCCATCAGGATTTAGGGTGGAATTTCATCAGCCTTAAAACAAGGATGAAAATCCTGTTGAAATCAATAACTGTGTCAGAGTTAGACAGATGTGTTTTTTGGGGGGCAGGTGCAGGATAATTTCTGGTACATAAAAAGGATCCTGTTTTTTCTTTTATGAAAGTCAGCAACAAGCCAGTTTGTAAAATGCATTCTGTGGCGGTCACACTGAATACAGCTGGTGGAAGCAAGTGCAGGTTCCCAGTGAATATGGGAGCAGAACATTAATCCCCCTCCTCTGTCTGTTTCATCTGGCCTTTCTGCTCTCTGCCAGGGTAATGCTCTCGCCTCAGCTGGCAGCTCTGACTGCGCCGAGAGCGCCGCACATCTGGATCCGAGGCTGAGGGAGGGATGGTGCCTGTGAGAGTGCGTCATGTAAAAAGACAGAGAGCTTATGTATATGTGTGTGTGTGTGTGTGTGTGTGTGTGTGTGTGTGTGTGTGTGTGTGTGTGTGTGTGTGTGTTGGGCGGGTGGGCAGGCGGGCAGCGCTGCATGTATGGGCATATTCTCTGAGCTGTGAAGAAAATGCCCTGGGTGTCCCGACATGACAGGGTGAATTCCCAGGCAGAGGTACCTGCTCATAAACAAAAACATATGGAGGGGTAAAGAATCGTAAAGATTTTATTTCCGCTGCCCCAGAGTCCCACTGAGACTAAAGTATCAACTGAAGTCAGAGAGTGAGTGCAGTCTGCGAGACGGCAAATCTGTAAATTATTATCCAGACAAGAGGAATAAGTTTCTCGACTGTAGAAAACAAGGTCAGCTCCCAGCTGGGACCAAAACTGATTGTCTTCTAAATGGGTGTATCATGGAGGAGTCATGTTAGTGGTGCACTCATGTTAACATATTGAGATGTTTCACAAGCTAAACACTAAACATGCTTGCTTTCACGTTCCTGCGAGACATATTACCTTTCTGTGACGCTGCTGCAAGTGATCCCTCTCGTCGAAACTCGTGTGGAATGTTTTTGTGGAGTGTGGTTTGGACTTCTAGTGCTTTTGAATTTAATTTGCTAATCAATTACCACATGTTCATCTGTGCTTTATAACTGTGTGGAGTTTGAAAGTGATGTGTATGTGCGGTGAGCAGAAATTCAAGTTCTCTGCTATTAAAATCTGTTCAACTATAGACAGCAGAATTGCTTGTGCCATTTCAAAACAAAGAGAAATAATGTGTTGTTCCAGATGGTGTACTAACATACAAACATTCAATAATTTGAATGCTGAATGTTGAAACATTTAGTGTGAAACGCTGGAAACTTGACACGCTCAACGGTCGCCATTTTGGCTACGAATCAAAAAGGAAGGGACCACATCCGAAAGTATTGCTGCTTTTGAGGAAACTGCAGCTGTTGCAGAACACAATGCACAAAAGTGTGTATTTTTTTTACAAAGTACCATCATACTGCTGTTGGATAGAAGCCATTAGTATGTTTTGTGTGTGCATTAAACAGAGGACACGAAAACACATTCATTTCTGGTTAAAATAATTGCAGCGCTGGCGGGTGTTACATTCCAACGCTGTAGCTATCTCCGCTAAATGCAGAACGGCAGTGTGCGGTTTGAGACAACACTACTCCATTGAAAGTCAAGTACAAAACAAATTAGTGTGCTAACATATAAGAGTACAATATGTTAGTGTACTCAGGGAAGTATCACATTTGGAACTGCCATTGTGTTTGATGACGCTCCAAAGCGTGTAATACCCCCGTCAGTCCACCAGAGGATACCGTGTCAGCGTCTCTATACGCCTACAAGTGACAAAGGACATGTATCGACCAGGGTTGAAGGAGGTCATGTGACAAAGTAGAAAAAGTAGTAAAGTTGGTATAGGGAGGTTGGACAGAACAAATACAGAATTTTTAACAGCGAGACCCATGTTCACATCCGTTATAAAGTAAAAGCCAACGTGGATTTCTTTTAAGTACCGTAAGTAAGTTATTTACATAATGTATCTAACTTACGTGATATTACTTACATAAAAGTACTTAAAGCACCTTATGTCGAGGCGAAGCAAAACGTGGCACTGACGCGATATTTTCTTGTGGATTGACAGGCGTATTACATGCTTTAGCGTGATAGCGAGTTGGTGATGAATGGACTAAAGGAGGCCTGTATCTGCACATTGCTGACGTTTGTATTGAGGCTCTAATCAAATAGATTGCAAGAGAAAAATGTGGGGCAGAATTTCTGGCAAGGCCTAACAGGTCAGGGACGATCCACTTTATAATGGCATAGTGTTGTGAAAAACAAGTAAACCAGCAACTCGTAGATCACATTTCACACCCAGGCCCAATTAAGACTGCTTTAAATAACACGAAGAGCTGCTGGATCTGCCTTAACCCTTAACACTACACCCGAGGAAGCACGAGTGCTCATTGCCTCGCATGTGGCCAGCAACAGACGTACACAAGAGAGTGAGAAATAATGGGCACATCTTCGCACCCTTGAGCCCTTTTACACCTGCAAGCCATGTCTTCAGTTATAAAGTGGAAGAAGTGGTGGTGTTATCAAGAAATAACATTCAAAAGATCATACTGCATCACCTGTGAGAGCCGGCTCATCCGTTCTTCTGTCAATGTTTTTGAAAGAGGCACCGTTTCATAGTGACTACGAGCAGCTAACTGGTGATGCCGGGTGTGAGAAAGTGTTGCTGGGATATTTCGCCACATGGAGGGAGGACCAATTGTGTGTACAGGACCATCTCTGCAGGGATTAGTGGTGCCATTAAGTGGCGATGAGTTGCAGCGGGGGGGCCACATCCCCTGCTCCCTCATTAAATCGCCGGCAGCTGCCCTTTATTACAGCTCTCCTCCTCCGCCACCGTACTGTACCATCAGCACCCTCGCAGCCCCCATGGTGCCAGTCCGGGACCCTTGGCCTTCATGAAATCTTTTTTAGTAGCTACAAGAAAGTTTAATTACAGGCCATTGTAAGGAATGCATTATTATTTCCCTGTAGTTTTCATGCATATTTATCTTTATGGTGATATTTTTAGACAAATATGAGCATTGAATGAACGAAACATTCAATTTACTGCATGTTTTGTTCATAGAAGAGAAGCTGGCAGCAAGGAGAGGCTGAAAACTACAACTGAATGTGAGTAAAATATTACTAATATTTTAAGCACAATATATTTATAGATATTGTCCAATGTTTACATGTTTTTCTTCCCATTTTTTTCAGTTACACTTAATGTATTTAGTGGGGGGTGTTACCTAGTGGTGGATGGTGACTAACTACACAGCAGGTGATGTTTTAACATGGAGGCCAAGATTGATTTGTTCTATTCACGCAACGACATGACAATGAGCAAAAAAAACGCTAAGCTTTTCCAAGAACAGCCTTTTCTCTTAAAGACCCGTCGCTCTTGTGGCTCTTTAATCCATTACAAAAATTAATCCATAGACTTCTGTTTTAAGTGTGGATGAGGGAGGGAAAAAAAACCCACAAAAGCAGTGCACCCCTGCGTGTATGTGCGAGTGCTCCACACTACAATTTATGCAAAGATATCAAAAGGGATCCATAAATATTCCTTGGATCTAAACAGCTTTTGAACAGAGCAGACAGAGGTGTGTTCAAACACTACCCAGAATGCCGAGCCTGAGGCCGCCGCGGCTGCAGGGCAGAGATGGGCAGACAGGGGGTGGAAATAGTAGGTGGGACAGGCAATAATGACAAGCCCGACATTTCTTTCCGAAAACGCCCACTTTTGTGAAGTTTGCCATTTCCTTCAGGCATAATTCATCTCTGGAAGCATCGGGCCCCATCTTAAAGTCTGAGCTGGATTAGATTTTTACTTATTTTGGACATGAAGTAACAGATATGCTATCTGTACCTGGAACATATTTCTTTACAAAGGCACCTTAACATTTCCACTGGGATTCTCATTAAGAACTGCACTAAACAGACAAAAAGTGACTCCAAGGCAGTTCAGTTTCAGCCGCTTCAGTCTTACAATAGTGAATACAGCAGCCGCAGCTGCTCCAGTCTCGGCCCCTGAGGCAACAGTGCCAGGGTGAAGTCTCAGAAATACAGTCATACACACACGGATCTGGGGAAATTAGAGTTTCACGTAAGTGTAAGCATTTACAGGTGGTAAATATCCTGTTGGAGTTTATGAATGTAGAAGCTTAAGCATTACACCCACAGGCTGCAGGGCAGATGAGCGCATGAGCGCACACACACACACACACACACACACACACACACACACACACACACACACACACACACACACACACACACACACACACACACACACACACACACACACACACACACACACACACACACACACACACACACACACACACACACTTTGTATTCAATATTAAAGTAATTCAGTTTTTTCCCCACCATTGGATAATCTTCTAAATCTTGAAACAAACACAATTTCACTGACATGCCATATGACAATACAAACTGTAACAAGCAATGTATGGCAATCACCAACTCAACTGGTGCATAAACAACAAATCTCTAACCTATGTCAATTTCTGATATCGACACCATAGAATATGAGTCTAATTTCAAGGTAATTAAGATGATCTCTTTCCTATTTATTTTTTCAATTTATGTGTCTTTTCAGTAACATCCTTCTCCATACATCAGCCCTGGAAATAGTGAAATTTGTATCTCTGGAATTGGCTATATCACAAAACCCGATTGCATCTGCCAATCTACCTATTTTCTGGGGTTAGACTTTCGTTATGCTTTGTGTAATTACATGGCGACAACTTTCGAGACAACAGAATTACATCGACGTTGGCTGCAGTAATCGCTCGTTCCCAGCGTTAAAGTTTCCACTGCTGCCTTAAGTTTGCGACTCCTTCATTGCAGTGGAACAGAGATCACAGAGGTGATAGATGCCACTCAGGCCCTCCAATTTGTTACTGAGGGCTTTGCCATTACCTGGAGAGCCGTTGTAGTTAAAAGAGAATAACAGCCATAATGGAGATCTCTATCCAAGGTTGCATATCTGATCGACGGGATTTAAAGATCAAACAGTTGACCAAACATTTGGCATTCCTCACAGAGCTCCTTTTGATGTTGTGCACCGCCTCTCTTCAAAGGTGTTGTCTTCATACATGCATGAAGATGCAAACATTATTACTGTTAATCCATTTAGTCATATTCTGTTTGCTTTCAGCGGCCAGACACATTCATTTTTATTTAAAAGAGACGCTCAGATCACTGACCATTTGTGGCATTGTTTAAAAAGAGAACATGTAGGAATCACATGGTGTAACTGCATACTGTAGCTAAATGCCATTTGCTTTACTGGACCTTTTATAAGCAGCAGTTCCAGATTAAAAAAAAAAAAAAAAAATACTAAAAATATTTTGTGCTAGACTACTTGCTATAATTGTAATTCAGAAATGTGTTAATAAATGGTAAAGATTTAATGAATGAATTTTTTTTGAAGGTTAATATCACAATAGCCTCTTAAAAACGTACATTAATACTTTTAAAATAACTAATTTCTCAAGGATTTTTATTGAGCACAATTGTAAATAAATGAAAAAAATTGCAGTGTTTTACATGTGAACAGAAATATGTCTTATCTTTGACTTGGCTTGCATCACCTTGATTCTGCTCCGATGGAAGCGGCTATTATCTGGCAAATGATGTCTGAAATGTAGAGAATATTAATGATGACTGTAACGCATGCCCAATCACTTCCCCAAGAAAAATTATAGAGGATTATTTCTGAAAGGCAGAAAAACATGCCGCTTATTAAATCATTTCTCTCCCCCCACTCCTCTCCTCTTCTTCATGCTTTTCATGGGTGGTCAACAGTAATCAGTTTACCGTCTGGCTCTTTCAGGGTGTTAAGACATCCACTTTTCATTTGCACAAACAGTATGATAGTTTCAAGCACCCATTTAAATTAATCCCCCTTAAAGTTTTGTGCAGTCCCTCTAGAAAAGAAAAAGCAAACCACCCACTTTTAATCTGAAACCTATGGTGTTTTTTTTTTGTTTTTTTTGGTAAAAAAGGATTTACTCATAATTCTCATTGCCTGCGTCCCTTCCCCCTACTTGCAGAAAAAAACACATCTGCACCCGTTTTGCGCACACGCATGCAGATACACACACACACACACACACACTGACGCACACGCGGACACACACTGTATAATTTATAAAGCCTAAGCTCTTTCAATACTCCAAAATGCCAGATAAACTTTTCTCATTTGCTCCTAATTTGGTCACGCAAGATAATGCCAACATCTGAAGGCTTTTTAAACTGCTTTTTAAAATGCATTCCTGAAAGGAGCTGGCACTGGCACCTCTGCACCTTGTCAGCTCCAATAATTATTTCCAATCCGGAGCTAGCCCTTAATGTGCTGATTAATCCAGCCCTCTCCTTGCTGTGAGATGCATTCAGCTCCATTAATTTTTCAAAAAGGCCTCACTCTCTTTTTGCTGGGAGCCCTGCAGATGTCAGGGCTGTGGCAGAGAAAGCCATTAGAAGTTAACACCTCCCACTCCCCAGAGACTGGCATGGACTTTCCCCTCCCTCATTCTAATGCCAAGCAGACGCATTAAGGACGTCAGCTGCCAAGCCTGGCATTCCCTGAACTTGGACATCACCATCTAATCACCCCCCCCACCCCCTTCTAAAAAAAAAAAGAAAGAAAAAGAAACAGCCTTTACAAGAGTGGTTTCAAGAAACCAACATAATGAGAAACAAGGCAGTGATGCTCTCACACGCAGCGTCAGCATCCGCGCTCTGCAATATTCAGGATTTGAGGAGATTCTCATGTCGTGTGTCACTGTTCTTATCCAAACTCCCAGCTCAGAGATTCCCAGCCAGGTTTCAAATCAGCCTCTGTGAAAATGTCCTTTAGAACAACTCACTCACCAGTGTGTTCGAATTCAAAGCGATTTGAAATCTGCGCTCCAACCTCCTCTCACTCCAGAGCTTTGTGCGGCTTCCCTCCTTATGCAGACTGGTTACAAGCTGTCTCAATTGAGGAAATCCCCCCCTTCAACCAGCTTTTATCTGCCGATAGGTAGGTGAATGGTGGAAATTAGGATTCCTGGAGAGACTTGGGATGGAGAGAATAGAAACAAAGACTTCCCCATGTCGGGAACCGATGTCTCTTTTTCTACTGCTTTTCCCTTTCATCCCAAGGGCTCCTGTCAGACAGAGGGAAGGAGAACGAGAGCACATATAATACCTTTTAAGAGGCTGCCAGTTCTCTCCCATGCGATAAGCTCTGCTCGAATCACAATGGAGTTTCAGGACCCTGCAGTCACCCCACTGTAGGCCTGAGAACACACTCCAGCATACACATCAACACCAATATGCAAGCCACATTGAAATATAGCACTGTAGCTCATTATACATACAATATTGGATCCATCTTACACTGACAGCTTGTTTTTATTCGGAACAATCCTCCCAAATCATCTTTAGAGTTCAACTACAGCCTCTTAAATTGTGTTAGAGCATAAAAACATTTTAACTTCAGCACTCTAACACCCAATCATCTATATGCGCTACAAAGCTTCAGCTGCCAATATGGAAGTGTACAGCTCCACTCAACAGTGGAGATACTATGTATACAGTATTTTGTATACAATCCCCACTGCAAAGTATTCAAAAATCTGTATAAACAGAGGCAGTGTCAAAATCCCAGCCCTTTTGAATGTTAATGAAACGGAGGTGTTAGGATGTCAGAAATCTGTCCAATAACGATAACAGTGCAACTCCTGTTTACACTGAGCACGCTTCAGCTCCCAAAACCCAAAGTGCAGCCTCATTTACGTGCTAATGTGGGGAGGCAGATAAAGGACGGAGGAGCGATCACATGCCCTGTCAGAGAGTCACCCTTTGAACCATCCCTCATGCCGGTGAAGAGGGGGGAAATTAAAGAGCCTCAGCAGGTTTACCACCTTTCAAACACAACTCACACTCCACTCAAGTCCTCATGTTTGTGACAGAGAGAAAAATAACCGCACGTTACTGCTGTAACACACACACACACACACACACACACACACACACACACACACACACACACACACACACACACACACACACACACACACACACACACACACACACACACACACACACACACACACACACACACACACGGTCTTTCAGTTTACTGTCGTGTTTCCGTACGAGTGATTTTCTTTGACAATTAATCCAAATGATTGTTTGGTTGGAGCAGAATTAGGCTGAGGTTGATGTAATGTACATGACAGAGCTAAACACAGCTATACTTTGTGTGCTGCAGTAAATATACACCAAGATATCAAATGCTTTTTCATGTCACATAAGCCGAGTGCTCCCAGGCTGTTGGACAGCTTTTTAAAGTTGCTGCTAACTAACAGTGACTGAGAAGACTGTTTACATAAGAAAAAGTTGTAAAACACAGATGAGGTACCGTTAAAGATCAGTTGAACAGTTAGTGACCTGCTGAACATTGTGGAGCATTTAGCTGCAACAGAGCTAAGAGGGGAATAATCCAATAATTATTAGATTTACATTCATCAGGTGGAAGAAACAGTGCTGGACGTGTGAATACTGTTTGCCTGCATGTTCACAAAACACTTAAAAGGTGACAGAGGGTTGGTGTCGTGTTAACTCCTTGTTACTTATCAGCGCAGGTATATAGCCCCTGTGGACATTTTTTTTTAATATTTCCATGCATTTTATATCCTTATATATATTCTCGTCACAAGGCAAGTGGAGGAAAATTTGAATACTCAATAAAAAAAGTGAAAACCTTAACTTCAACGAGAGAGGATTCTATAAAAGGTTTACAAAATTGTTCACCACAAAGAACAATTATAATTAATGCAGAGGAGGAAAAACCTGCTTAGTTGTGGTGCTAGAAGTGAAGCAGCGTTTGAAATTAAAACTTTACTGCTGCACACACTAACTAGTACACTATTCTACTATCAGTGTTTCTTTCTCTGACCTTTATGATGCCATATTGTCTGGAGGTCAGCGAGATGAAACATTAACACTATAATACAAAACCAATGTTTTGACAAGAAAGAACTCTAAATTAAATGCTTTGCGACGCAGTCTGGATTGTTCCAGATGAGTAGACCCCGCCCACTTGGTGCCCCAAGATGGTTAAAACAAATGAACTACTAGCCAAGACTTCCTGACCCTGATCTGTTCAGGGTTGAAAGGAGGTAACGGAGGAGTGATGGGTGTTCACCAGCTGCGCTGCCTTTTGGAGGAGTGTCTCTCTCAAAGCAGGAAGTGAATTCTAACAAATCCTCATGAAGGTGTGCTGGAGTGCTGAACAAATAAGCCTGGATGTTGTCCATCAGCCTGCACCCCGGCCCTGCTGCTTCGGTCATTCTGCTAATGAGAGCAGCCGGCTGCATTAACGGTTCCCACATGCTGCTGAAATTTAAAGTAATGCACCTGTAATTTCTCCTCTGTTTGTTAATATTTTACATGCAGGTCTGAGGTCGACGTTACTGAGTCCTAAAGGTTTGGGTGGGCCTGCGGTCACGGTTTGGATTTTCTGCTCAGTATTCATTCACACCTGCTTACAGTTTTACAGAGCCTGTCTGCTCTAACTTGTAGGTGATTGTGTAATGTGTTCACATAATTCATAATAACACCCACATAAAAGCACACAGTCCAACTCGGAGGTCATTTCATGGTGTAATAATTTTCCATCTGTCTGATTTAGTTCATGTAAGAAGAATAAGGAAAATATATGACTGCCTGAAAACCTCCTTTACAGTCGAGGCATTTTGTTTTCATCCACCTATGCTTGTTCGCTGCTATACAAAACAATGTGGGTCTTTTTCTCACTCAAAAGGAAACTGCCCACACGGTAAGAAGAAGGTCCGATTTGTAAGATATGGGTTCCTTTTTCTGTGATTCCTGGAAAAGGATCAGTCTCTAAGAGGCGTAAATGTTGAATAAAATGTCTGTGTAATTATTCAGGGGAGATTTGGAACAGTGGAACATTTAGGCCTTTATCCCGTGTATTATGCAGGGAATTAACAGCTAGAGAGCTATCTGCATTTGGCAAGAGGACCTAAGTAAATACCCCAAATGGATGAACCAGACAACCTAGAATCTCACTAAATGCAATCATTAAACTTGCCTGCATTTTCATTAACTTTTTGGGAGCCGTGTTGTTCCTATGGTGAACTGTAATTGACAATGTAAAGATGGTACACATTGTTCTGATGTCACGATGCACAAGACAATAACTGTACTGTGAAAAAAAAGATAGACGCAAGGTGACTTTGCCGTTCCTCCTTCCTTTGATTTTGAGATATTTTGGCGGCAACAACAACAACAAAAAAAATGAACCCCCCAATGGCCAGAGTTCAGAGAGGGGGCAGGCCAGATTGCGAAAGAATTACTTTGAGTGGTGGATCGGCATTGCAGGAATTTTTTAATTTCCTGTTACTCAATAATTCTGCTCTAGTTAGGTCCTTGGACAACATCCTGCGCTGTACCTTGTCTGATCAGCTGGATCCATAGGACAGATGCAGGGGAAACATGCTTTAATCTTTTATCATTGCTTCACGACATGGTGGCCCGGTGTGACTGGCACGGCAGGTATAGGGAACCGGGTGTTGGTGTGTTACTTGGGAGACGGTCAGACAATGCAGTCAGGCCTGGTGATGTCATACACCAGGGACGTACCCCCCCTCCTGCTATACAAGTGATTATTTCATCCTCCGGGCTTTTTATGAGCTCATGGTGATAAACTGGAATGATTCTGCTGTCTTTTACTGGGGAAATAAAGAAAACAGTCAGATGAGAAGCAGAACGAAGTGAGTGGTAAGTGCTTTACAGTGGGGGCGTCGACTTCCAGGCCTCCGGGGCTGTGGAGCTGCTTTTTCTGGTGAGGATCTTCCCCTCCTTAACTTCCACCCCACCATCCCCCCCGCTGGGTGCTTGTCATGGCTGTTCAGGGTCAAATAAATCACCTGCTATTGCAGGTGCTGACCTGTTGTTTATTAGTAAATGTCTAAAGGACAAGCTTTGAGAGGGGGAGGAGTTGGAGCGAGGTAGTCAAGGGGTTAACGCACTAGTCTTAGGTCTTAAGGTTGATTTAGCAGCCCCTGTGGGAGGCTGCTGTACTACCCTGAAGAAATGAATGCCAATAAAGCCTGCAGTGACTGATGTTTGAGAGGGTCTTAATTGTCTTGTTAAAAAGAAGGACTATGGTATGAAGGAGGAAAATGTGCTCTGGGTGCTGTGAGTTTTTATAGCAAAGACAAACTACACATTTAGGCATTTTAAAGATAATAGCAGGAAAATGCTACTTACTTTTACTTTTGTGTTTTGGAAGAATAAAACTAGTGTGGTACCGTGGAAAAAAAATCTGCAAGTCTTCTAATTGAAGATATGAAAGAGAAATTTCTCTTCAAGGGTCTATGATCGCTTAAAAAAAAAAATCAAGCAGATAAATCCAAATCTTTGTGAATGTTTTTTTTAAAGGAAAAAAAGTGAGGAGATACCTGGTTTTCTCTCACTGACATCAATATTTTAATAAGAAACTATTCCACTTCAGTTAATAATGCTGTTTGTTTAAATGGTGGAGAATAATGAGGCGGTTATTTGATGAGTACGCTGACTGTCAAAAATGACAGACGCAGATGAGAATGCACAAAATTACTTCCATCATTGCTGAAACAATACAGGAGTATGTTGTATAACTTTTGAGAAAAGCCAGGACTGACAGCAGAACCGGATCTTCAGCTGTCTAATAAATTGCACTATTGTCTCTTCGCTCTTGACTTAGCCTCCTGAAGCATGTGAGCCTGAAAGAGACCAAAAGCACTGGAGGCCTTAGGAAAACACTCACGCTGCCACCACCCAACAATGACTGGCACCATCCACCAAAGGTAAGTCAACCTTAAAATTTTTAAATTAAAATAATGATTGTCTAAACATTTATACACTCCATTTCTGTGTACATATGCCTTTGTCGAGACGGTGCGTTGCCATAAAGCTGGCAAAACAACATTAGCCTGCAAGAGCGGCGCAAAATATCAGTATCAAATGATGTCATCTGCCCATGTAATGTAAAGCTAAGATTGAACTCGATCAATTAGGATTTGCAGTGGAGCAGAAAATAGCTTATGACAGAGCTAAGGTGGAGGAATGTAGGAGGAAAAATAAACTTTTCCTCTGGCTCTCTACCTTTGCAGATTTACAATGCTGGCACACTGTGTGCATTCACAGATTTCCTGTGGGAAATATGAAACAAGTCTTCTTCATATTTGTTAAACTGAGATCAGTATCTTGCAAAAAATAATGTTAATGGGTTGACAGTTTCACATGTGAATCTACATTGGTGTTTTGTCTGATATGAAATAATTCACAACTGGGTCAGTTAACAAACTCACACGGCAAGTGAGGTACAGACAAAATAAATCTGTACTTCTCATACACTGACGCTTGATTACGTGTAGTTTCTCATCAATGTAACACACCAGAAACTCCCTAACACTGCCTGTTAGTTTGGTCTTCTTGTAGGATTTTGTATAATTTTGGTTTTCACTCATTTTACAAAGGTGATTCCTCAGTTCTGGTCACATCTGATCTGCTTGAGGTGCTTCAACTCCTTGCTTATTCAACAGCATGCTGAATAAGCAAAAAAAAAAAAACTTCCTAAACACCCACTTATCTACAAACCTGTAGCCTGATCCTTCCTGACTTAAAACAATCTGTAACAAGACTTGAACTAATAACTACACATACCGCACAGTATAGTGCAACATAGGTACTATGTTACTTTTTTGGCAACATCTACACTGCTATTACACCACTGTTGATGCTTACTGCCGAGTTCTTCAGTTTACCACAAACACATCACAGCTGCTACAGCAGGAAATATAAAATGTGTTACTTTTCCTGCTACAACAGCAAATATATAAACCTCATTAAAGTTATATCAACTGGCAAAACTGTAAAAACAGAAATTCATTAATGTACAAGTTGACCTATTTAAAGAATTTGTTTGTGTGGCCCCTCATATATATTTGACTTAACTGTTGTTGTTGTTTTTTTAATCATTTACTGCACTAATTCTTACAGGCTTTGTTTGAACTCATCTGAAAGTGTGGATTGGTTAAAGGTCTCATATTTTACAAATTCATATTTTCAGTTCTTATTTGATTATAAAGTAGGTCTAGGGGCTAATTAATAATAAAAAAGTGTCAAAATGCTTAATCCACGGAGAACTGCACACAGCTCGTGTTCGTGTCATTTGGACTTCTGCAAGTTAGTGATGTCACAAACTCACACTCGCTGTCATATGTCCGCCCTTGGCACAGCCCACTGTCCAACCTTTTCTACGTAAAATAAAAAACACCAAGAAAACATTCTGTCGTAAAGCCAGCAAACTACAAGACCGAATAAATCCTGTGGTTGGCCTGAGCATGCTCAGAAAAGAGTCAGCCAATCAAAAGAGAGGTTCCCTGATATTAATACACCTTAAAAGCACAGACATCACACAGCCTGTTCCTGGTAGAGCTACAGAGAGGGGCATAGGAGAGGAAGTGTAAACTATATTATGATGTTTTTGATGCTTTAAGCCACAAAAATACCTTCTTATGAATATCAAGACTGCAAACAAAAGATTGAAAAATGAGATCTTTAAAGTTGCAAAAACTTTTACTGGTGAGAGAGTCTGAAAAGTTTATGACTCCACTGTACAAAACAGAAACAAAATACAACAACATTATAATTTAGAGCAACACTGCATGGCCTACATAGTTTATTACTTAGGGTGAGGGATCAGGGACTGAAAATTATGACCTGTTAGCCGAGGTTGAAGCAGAGGCATAGTTGAGGCTTCATAATCTAAAGGCAAAATCTTTTACTGTCACATCAGTGAACCTGTAAAGTTGATCTGTTCACAGCCTATAATTTGTAGCAGATATTATCAGTGTGCATATCAGTGCGTCAGAGTGAGTCAAATGATGAATCAGTTAAAATGACTTATTACCTGCTCAATCTGCCTTATCACCTTGATCTGCTTTCAAGAGCTCGGTCTTTAACAGAAAACTTCCTCTTGGTAAGCAAGTCTGTACAGCGGGTCAACTCCCAGTGACAGTTCAAATCATGTTTGTTATTGAGCAAAAAGGTGGAGGGGCGAGGCTTGACGGGCAGGTGTAATAAGTCAGGGAGTTGAGATGTCACCCATGGGTGCAGCCCGGGGCAAATAATGCTGAGTGAGCGTCGAAGGATTCCTCAGCTATAATGTAACTCTTTGTTCAAGTTGTTCTGCAGAAACGGGAAATATGTTCATGCTTGACGTGCTCTTGTAATACCGGGGGTAATGAGTGTCAGAAAGCAATGGCCAGTCCAAATACCTTTTGGCATCATGCGTCACTTTGTTGTCAATAGCACAATCCACACCCAGGTGGAGCTGTAATAGTTTCTCCCAAGATGTGATTTATGTCAGCTGTGAGCTTTGAAGTGCAGGAAACACAGAAATATTATGTATTAGTCGTTTCCCCATTAGTTCATCTCTATATAAAGAGATAATAAATGCATAACTGTCTGTCAAGAGAACTAAATAAACGTCCCCCCGTGTTTTATTACATAGAACGTAACTACAACATACAGACGTAAGCGGCATCCTGCTTTTCTTTATGTCACCATAATATGTGTGAATGAACAATTAATGACTGACTCTGTTTTTGAACAATTACATAAACATGTTTAACAGCATTTTTTTCTATGTGTATTACCAAGACACAAACTCATCTTTCCATGTTTTTTTTTAATTTTTTATCTACCCTATTTAAGGGAGGCGGGGTACACTCTACAATGCTAAACGCTGTTAATCCTGGCCCAAGGCCTCAGACAACAGAAATACAAATTTGCAGCTGCCTTAATTACCGGCTTTCAAAAACAAACAATAAATCTGCCTTAGATAGAGATGCTAGTGGAAAACAAACAACCTCTGGGCTTATAGACGGTTATAACCATATTCTGATATCTTAGGGAGATTAGTATAAATGCCCCATATATTGTGGAAATTGCCAATGAAGAGATTGTGACATGTTAAAAAGGGTGTGAGGGTAGTTTTCCCAAATGTTAATTTGTTTTTGATTTTTGGAGCAGAAGTTGGCACTAACTTTTAAAGTGGTTGTTTCCAAGTACATTGAGAGAGACATCCCATTCGCTGGAACAAGGTGTGTCTGTTTCACGCATGAGTAATACCTCACAAAGATGTGCTCTGTTCTGTGCTGACCGCCCGAGTATCGCAGCCCAGCTTTTGAGGTTTTGATTATATTTTATGAGTCCTAATTGGGACTGACCTGGCCCACCGGTGGCTTCATTTCATCGGAGGGAAGAGGGACCCGGTCCTCCCTGCTGACTGGGGCACCTCGACCGATTGGCATGGCTGTGTGCTGACCTCCACCTTCACGGGACGGTGAGGGACATGTCTCAAGTTCATCCTCCCCTTGGGTGGTATGGCTCTCAGCTTACCTCCACCTGTCCACTGGGGCCAGCTTCTCCCTTCACCCCTCGCCCTCCAGCTTCTCTGTGAAACTACTTAACATACTGGGCTCTTTTTACATCTCTTAAACAAGACTCAGGCTTTGTTTACCAACACTAGTTAGAGGAAAACACTGCTTTCAAGTCTAGTTTTTGGCGTCGTTTTGCTGTAACAGGATGTGGATGTGAATTAACCTAAACCTCACAGAGAAGTTCAAATATTAGCCCAGAATGAGGCAACACGGAGTACTTTTTTTTCCACCCTGAAGTCCAGTGGCTGTTGCTCTCTTTAGGTAGTAACATAAGAATGTGAGTCTAACCCTTTATTAAACTGCAGATTCCTCATTGTTTGTATAACCTCAAAGTGACTCCAGAGTCACATTTGTTCTATAGGCCTCCGTACAGCAGAAAATGGCCGCTGCATGACCAGATCCGCTTTGATGCAATAATGAAAACAAATGAGTGTAACATGATAATATATCGAGGAGTGCCGCAGTTTCAAAGCTGACATTGTGGGGAATTGAGGTGCAACCAGGGAAACACTAAGCTATGTTTGTCATCACTCTCGACATTGTCTCTTGCACAAATTATTTCCTCCAGTTCACTTCAGAGTATTTGTCTTCTTAGGGGTTCAATTAATCAAAGGAAGCACAGCTCCATATGCCTCTGCTGGGCTACTTTGACTGACCCCTCCATCACTGTGGACCTACAGCCATACTTCATTGTTCTGCTCTTGGATGTTTTTTCACTCAAAGTAAATAGCAAAGAAAACTGCAAATCATGTTGGAAAAATACCATTTGAAAAATTAAACATTTTAGCGATCCCTGTTGTTGCTTAAATAGGGCCCCCTGGAAATGGGGACTATTTTTGGTGCTCTAAATATGGTATTAGGACTTGACCCAATTTATCATGTGTGAATTGACTTATTGGAAGCTTATCCTCTTTATTTCCATAAACATAATTTTATCTTTATGGACTCAGTATTACCTGCCATTTAGGTAAGCTCCAAGTTATTTTCTACAAGCTCACCTGTTGTTCTCATAGGGAAATCAATGCCTCTCTCTGGCAGTATAATAGCATTCCCGCTGGAGAGTAACAGCTTAATTCACTCTTATCACTTTTGGTTGTCTGGCTTCCAGTCAAGCTGGGGTCCAAGAGGTGAAATGAGTTTGGCAACCTCAACTCCAGGCGCGACAAGAGAACACACATCATGGTACAGTTAGTGGAAAAAGAGAGGGAAAATTGCCTGCATAAGCAGGAAAGATAGAGTTTCATCGTCATCCCACTAAAAACGCACACTCGTCTTTGGCAGACTTCAAACACTTAATCGGCAATCATTTTTCAATGAGCCCCAGAGGAGCACATTTTAGTGCTCCACCAAACAGTCTGCTGCTTTGTGCTCTCTAATCCCTCACGGTTATGCATCATGGGGAGCCAGTGGTCGTTCTTTAGGCGGAGGTTAACCCCCACCTCCAGACTCACAGACTCACAGACAGACAGCACTGCTCCAGTCCTCCTCCACTGCCACTGCTCGGCTTCACCCACAACATCTGTATCCATCAGGAAACACTCACTTTCTATTGGTGCAGCCCTCAAATTTTGATTGTCTTTTGATCTGGAGGCTGGACAAAATGCAAATGAAACGTGATCCCATAAATGGCCTTCTCATCTGCCTCGTTAGGCTCTATGTAGAGGTTTCACCAGCCCCTTGGATAGAGCCCTGCCTCTTCTGGACTCGTATCACACATGTGACTGACTCACTTCAGAGACACCCCCCCCCCCTCCGCCCCCCTCCCCTCCTCCTCCTCCTGCAAACACAGACACACCACACACAGACACACAAGCGTCCTCCTTTAACTCCTGCTTCACTCCCATCTCATCTTTTGCTTGTATTCACAATCTGAGACATAGTGCTCGGGAAAAATCATATGCAGAGAAGCCAATAATCTAAACAGCACTTAACCTGGCTGGTGGAGGAGTGTATTTGTGTGATGAGAAAATCTCCAGGCTCTGGCTCCGTCTCATTAATGAGAAAAGATGAGCGTTCCCCACTGCAATTAAGAGTCAATCTCCTGCATTAACTCGCCGCCCCACGGCCACACACACAGCACAAAGACAACAGGCCATCCCCTGTCACTCATTTTCCTGGGGTGAGCAGTGCAGAGAGCACTCCCAAGATAGATTAAATTAGATGCTCTGTCCTTCTGGGCTCACCTGCTGAAACCTAAACTTGGAGAATGTAATGCTGTGAAGAGCTGCGATGAATGCAGCTCCACCTCTGTTTGACATGTGATCTCGTCACTGTGATCATTTTAGTGTTGTGTCCCAATGAATTAGTTGCATTACAAGGTAAAAACAGAAAAAAAGGCTATTTGATAGCAGATATTTTGAAAAGCAAAAAAAGTGTTACTCTTAATTAAAACTAATAATAACATCGTTAATATTCATTGTAAGTCATGACAGTGTCACAGTGAGCCATTATTATTTCAGTGAAGCAGCTAAATGTAATTACCCATCATTAGGTTCATTATCTACACCGGTGCTTTTTTCTACTGTTGAAAACAGCTTAAAGATTTGTGAATATTATAAGTTTTATCACGATAAAACAGTTTTAGGATTTTTATATTTTTTTGTGGACAAACAACTTGTATTAACATTTAGCATTATTCAAATGCATTGTATGTGTCCTTCAGGCCTAATGATAAACTGCATATTAAAATGGACGTAGTTTCCAGTTATGAAAAGTGAAGCCAATGCGGAAGTGCCTTAAAGTGCAATACTACTGAGGTCCACTAGGGACGGGCACCAATAAACTCCTATTTAAAAAGCATCTACTTTAGCTATCTGGAAACACAGAGGTATGTTTGTGGACATGTCTGGTCTGCTTGACATGCCTCGGTTCAGTTATGCCCTCGCTCATCTCCAACTCATCCAAATATGTTCACTTTTGGCTCCGAACCAAGATGACGATGGCCAAAATACTCAAAGCTTCAGAATAGCATTTTACAGACCAGTGCAAAACCTCACAATCTTCTTCTACCCTACCTTTGCATGTGCATTACTTGGCACGTTCCTGCTAAGCATGTTTGTTGCATTCCTGCTGCCACCGACTGGCAGTATATCAGCGGCATAGCCTGTGAGCAAGATGTGAATCACACCGTCTGCAAGCTCGCATGTGTGAACACATGGCCTCCTGCACACGCACGACACAAACAAAGCAGCAACCCCGTCACCATTACATCATTACTCCATACTGCTACTAGTTGTCAAAAACCAGACATACATTTAACACTCATAAAAAGCCACAGAAAATATATTTCCACTTCTTGTCGACTCTTATTTTAAACACAAGTATTCCTTCAAATTGTTAAAAATAAAAACAAAATAGCCAGCCACAGCATATGACACTATCTTGGATGGTGTAACACTGAATGGTAAAGCAGGTTTGAACAACTCACCATTGTAATTTGAACAGCAAACATCTTTAAGTAGTCTAAGCGCAATATTCATCAAACAAGATTACTGCAGCACTCAAGGAGCGACAACAAACAGGCAGTCGTTTCAAAGAAGAACTAACTGTAAGCGTGTCGGCAGAAAATCTCAGTAGAAATAGCGAGGATAAACGTGCCACTTGAAAAACCGTTTTTCTGTTTATTATGTTATATCATCGTCTCTTTGCAGGACTCGAGAACCAAACAAGGCTCATGAATGTCTTGTGTGTGTGTGTGTGTGTGTGTGTGTGTGTGTGTGTGTGTGTGTGTGTGTGTGTGTGTGTGTGTGTGTGTGTGTGTGTGTGTGTGTGTGTGTGTGTGTGTTTGTGTTTGGTGGTGGTCATGGGGGCTATTCAAGAGTCTCAGAGAAAATAAGAGACAAGTGGAGGGATAGGAGATTGAGTTGGGGTGGGGTGGGCTGGCATAATGAGTGACATATTGTGAAATCTTTACCTACAAAGCAGAGTCTTCTCCAATGCAAATGAGACTCACTTGATAAGGATCTGTTTGATGGGACACATGCGGAATACGAGGCAGCTAATTCCCTCATTAGTATTCAACAGAGCTGATTGGCAAAGACCAGAGAGAGCCAGCCGGAGAGCATGTCTGCAAAACCCAATATTGATTTGTTTAATGGTGTCAGGGAGTCAAAAATCACAAATCTCCTGTCAATTGTTTATGAGGCTGTTTAGCGGGCCAATAGATGCCCCTCGCTTAATTAATACCTCATTACGGAGATGTGATTATATGCTTGAACTGTTAATGGGGCCCCTGAATTTCAAAGACCACCATAAAAGGTGTTTTGACAAACAGAGCTGGGGAAAATGCGATATCTGATGAGCCTCAGTGTGTTTGTTGATTTGGGACTCTTTGTTTGTTTTCTTCCCTTTTTATGCTTCCATTATTCACAGGGCATCCGTGCCTGAAGGCTCCACATTTTCCTCTGGTTATGTCCAATTTTGTTTTTTATCATTTGACAGCATAGTGTTATTTAACTGGAGTAATAGTAGCTGGCCCATCCATCAAGAATATGTAGAGTAAATAAATATAACAAACTAGTAGCTGTAATCAAGACTCTGCCAAGAGTAAACAACATCAAAACACATGCAATCGTGTGCACCTCGTGCAGAGTACAGACATAATGTCAGCAGGAAATATATTCTTAAATTATTATTGATAAAGAGTTCAATCCCCAAAAAATGTTCGATGTCTTGTTACAAATGGCAGAAAAGCGAGCGGACTGAAGTTCACCTAGGCAAGCACACATGGCTGATCTGAAGGGCTCTCTATTTAAAGGCCCATAAAGAGAGTGATAATGGCATAGGTTTATGAGGACTCAGCCCAGTGAGACAGGCTGTTACAGCCGCGGCTGCTGTTGTTGTTATTCCCACTGTTCCTCGATGGCCACTAAAGCGGAAAAATGGATCCCCACTTTGGGTTGAAATATGAAGCTGGGCTTATTCTCCCTCTCTTTCTCTTTTTGTGTGAAAGGCGCCCAGGCATTTGCCTGCATGGTTATGGAGTTAAATGCTCAGCTCCATGGCTGGGCTTCTGCACGGTTCCCCCCTCTATTTCATTCCCCCTGACAGGATTAGCAGGTCTCCAGTGTTAGAAATACATTAAGTGGACCTTTGCAGTCACTTATTATGCCTGATTATGCAGCTGGAATGGGGAAGGTAGGCTCTGTTTGTAGTTAAATAACTTCTCAGATGCTTTTTTTTTTTTTTTTTTTTTTTTTTTTTACAGCAGCAATCTTCAAAGCATGAACGGGTCAGTGGCTCAGGCACAAAGCTGAGATTGATTTCCACCCTCCTACTCTTTGTTCCCGTGGTTTAAAGAGGACAGGTTCTACTAAATTAGTTTGTCCGTGTTATTAATGGAACAGCCAATTAAACTCCCATACAGTGGTGTCATGGCAAAACAATGCAGCTACACAGCCAGCCCACAGCAGCGGTTTGTACAGCAAGGTTAATGAAATGGTTAACTTATGTTGATGTATCGATCAGATTAGGCTCCATCTGGCCAGCGTGCCACTCTATTAGTATGGAGTCTATACTCGTGAAATACCACAGGATCCTAACAGTTGTCCATTTTCTAGGCCAGTCGAGGTGATATATAATGCTGCATCGACATCACCCGAGCCTGCGAACGTGCCCAATGTTGACTGCTCTTTGTTTTGACAGCTGGGACAAAACAACCTGAGAGTTTGGAGCTAAAACAAGTGGACAATTCACAGAGTCTGAGGAAGTTTCTGTGAAATCAGCAGAGAAAGTGAGATTGACAGGGGAAAGGGGGGGAGAAAGAAATTTCATCAGGACAGTTGACCAAACAGTGAGAAGGTATGTGTGGGAGCATAAGGGAAGTGGAGGTTGGGTGTTTTGGTGGGTAAAGAGCCTGACTGACTGACAGTTGCTGCATCAGTTCTTTGACTGACAAAAATGAGAGAATATTGTTTGTCGCTGCCCGGTATCACAACAAAGCGTGCAATTCTCCAGTCGGTCCACTAGAGGATACCGTATCGGTGTCACATTTTGTCTCGCCTAGGTGTGAAAAGTACACACATTAATGACAAGTGTAGAAGAAGGAGGTTGTGTTGAAGTACAAAAAGTGATCAAATCGGTACAAGAAGGAGGTTGAATGGAAAAAAATACCGGATTTTCTCCCGGGAGACCAGATTTTGAGTTCGTAAGAAAGCAAATGTCAGCGTAGATTTGTAACGCAAGTTAGTTGCTGGCATAACACACGTTAATTAACTTTTGTGACGTACGTTATTACTTACGTAACATTACCTATTTTAATCTAAACCATGACCTTTTTCTGACCCTAACTGAGAAGTTTTTTGTCCCCAAACCTACAGCACCTTACTTTTCACACCCAGCGGAGGCAAAACGTGACACGGTATCCTCTAGTGGACTGACTGGTTTATTACATGCTTTGCATTATATCAGGTCGACCAGTGAAACCCAGCACTGTGTTCTTCCTACTTACTTGAGTTATTTTCTGTAATGCCAGCAACATTTGCCATTTTTGTTATTCATTCATTATCTCTGACAATGTAAATGACTCATCACATTTAAAATGGCTCCCTAAGGTGAACAGAACCCAGGCATGATGCGAATGAAATTATTGGCATTTAGGTTGCGGCCCAGTTCCCCTGGTTTGAAATTCCAGTTAGAGCACGAGGCAGAGCCGGGAGAAAATTAGTCTTCCTCACTTGATGGCTCTTATACTTGGCCGTTTCCTGACCCACTGTGAATAAAGCTCCAATTTATGGCAATTATCCATGTTAAAGACGACACCCATACAAATTAGAAATAATGCCAGAGGTGATGAGAGTGTGCAAGCTGAAGCAGCTATTATCATGTGCTTTAGCAGGAATACCTCACATGCACAGCAGATTACTGCTAACAATGGCTTTACACATGTTATCTATAAGGCGAGTTATGCTATAAGTAAATTGATAACATTTCTATTTATGCACTCTAGAGAAGCGGTGTATTTGTGGCAACAGGGAGGGTAAGAGAACAGCTGACACAAGTGATCCGTTATTTCTTGGAGGGAAGGTCACACGGGGCCTCCACACATCACACACCTCGGGCCATGACCACTCACCAACGCCCTCCCCATCCCGGGCCTGGCCCTGTCACATCTGGCCCCAAAGACCCGGGACGTTTTCTTTCCCCTGTTCAAAATGCACCAGTGGTTCCCATTTAACACCTGTTCGCCCTAATTTCCATTTTCGGGGACGCTGTGGATTTCAAATCATTTATCACTTCCCAAAGTGCTTCCACATGTGCGCTGCCTTTTCCCAATGTGCGGGGTTCCTGCCTCCGGCCAACCTTTTCCAAATGTATTAAAATTCAGTTTGGTCCAAAGAAGTTCAGACACTGATGTTTCATTGTGGTGATGTCTGGTAATTATTAGTCTAAATTACGGCTCCGGCATGTGACTTGACAGGGTGGACTCTATGTTTAAAACGAAAGATGGGGCGAGGAGGTAGGACCAAGGTGGTCTGTCACGCTTTGTGCACTTTTATAACCGTGTTCCCCAACACCGGGATGTCAGTCAGACTGAAACAGTTTCGCCACCGTGGAAACACTTGTGTGGTTAGGGACCATAGAGGGTCCACTGGGGCCCACTGTGGGGCGGCTGGGTGAAGGCTGTGTCAAAAGTACTCCACTGTGAGGCGAAGACTCCCACATTGTGCTCCGATGAGCATTAAATACAGTGCAGTCCGGTTGATATTCAAGGTCAGACCTCATATTGTAAAACCGGGATTAGATCTCAAAGTGCAAAACTATTTGAATAAAAGTGAAATCAGATTATGATCGACACATTCCTTTTTTTTTTTTTTTTTAAATCGACAGTCCCCGAGCTCGACAGCACAGCAACAGTATGTAAATGGTTGTGTCAAAATGGGATGGAAGCCATGCAATTGTAAAAAGTGCAACGTGATCATGTTGTGCTTATTGCTTAAAAACGTGGTATCGACCTGTAGCTGTAGCTGCACCTACCACATATAATCTGTGAAATCAGCAGCTTTGTCAACAAGCATAAAGTCTGGAAATAAATCTGCATCATTACATATGCAGCTGAGTTTGAACTCAGAAAAAAAAAATTCAAATACAAAAAGCAAAGACAAAATTGGGGGGGGGGATAATTGTGTTGTCATCATATCAAATACTAAGCAAAATTCATGGTAGGTAATGAGAACCTTATCACCACATTTTTCATGTTCAAGGGCATGTGCTACAGAATTAGGGGGAAAAAAAAGATATTTCCACAAACACACACAAAAAAGAAATGTATTTTAATTTAATCCAATTAAAAAAAGGAAATTGCAACATTGGTGTTTACAAAGTAAGTTTTCTGACGCGCTGAGCTCCATCTTCAAGTGGGGAATGTTTGAAACTGTACTGTAAGTGCGCTTAATTAAAGTGGGCTGTGAAAATGTGCACTAATCAGATATGGTTGGTAACAAAGTCCATGAAATTACTAATTAGAATTTCATTAAAAGGTACTGCTTTATCATCTGAGGAAATCGTAACCTTTAAAACGCTTTCAGGAAGGCAGTATGCCTCTTTAAATGGGCTAAAAGAGAGAAACGGCTGGCTTTTGATGTAATATCTCATTTAGGATTTGAGCTAAATTGGACCATTTAAACATGTCATTGTTTTGGACGTAATTTATCAGACTAATTAATGACAGTTATTGCCGGGGTTGGGCAGCTGACAGAACACCAGGCTCCTGCAGGAAGAGATCACACAGGCAGACGTTTAGCTTGGATGAAAACACACTATTAGGAAGCGTTTGCCAAGAAGGAGAGACACCCCTCTTTCGATTTCTCACTCTGTTAAGGCTACCTCAAATGATTAACAATCGCATTTCAAGTGTTGTGGCAAATACAGAACACGTACAGTTGTTATGTGCTTATATTAACCCTCGTGTGTAATTTGCTGGTGGTTTAAAGTGCTGGCAATACCAGTGCAATAAATATTCTTCAAAGATTAATGCTATAAATTCTACATTTTACATTACCTCCTGTTAAGTAGTTTAAAGTTTGCATCCTACGGGCAGTGTAGTGTGTCGTCCACATGACCTCCTGCCTGATTACTATTCCTCCCATCAATTGGTCAGGATGGGCTGTGTTAGTCGAAGGGATCATATGTCGGCACTCAGGCCTGTTTATCTGAAGAACAGGCACGGGAAGAAAAGACAATCTGTTCTACTGCTAATGACTGCTTGATTTAAGCGACACAGAGTTCACTCTTTCCTATGCAGACTCGCGAGAACAGAGAATTACAGACAAACTGTCGACATTGGGAAGATATGTGTGGAAAGCTGATTAGTTGATAGTTCGCTCTGGTAACACCCATGAGTCAGAGGTGAGCGCGGGTGAGAAGTGAAAAGTAATACTGTAGGTTTCCCTTGTGTCGTGCCCTTTGCAGAGGTGCTGGCCTGCTGCAGATGTTGAGGAGGGAAAGCCGCCGCAGCGGAGAGGTGCATTATGGGGCCGAGATTTGTCAGTTTTACTGGATGCAGTTTCGTGCTGATTTTACAGTCTGACCAAAAGAAATCAGAAGTGCATATCAGGTTCTGCTACAAGGTGGGAACTCAATCAAATGCAAGGCTCCCATTAAGTTAACTGCCAGTGTGGTGCAAAACAAGGCACGTCGGGAACGCAGCTGTCTAATTTGGCCTGCAGGCTTCATAAACCTTTGCCTTTGAAATACCAACCATGGTGGCAACAGTCTGTCCTATACTGTCTACATGTGTACACATGTAACAGAGTGCCGAGCCTTTACCATGCAACACACACTCCCACATGATGAGCAACAGGTTTGGAGATAGGAGAATAGTAATATTATAACTCATCATTAAATTTGGCTCCTAAAATAAAGGACTAGAATGCTGATTAAATTGATGCGCACAGACATTTTAATTGATTGCGCTTGATGCCTGAGGCCAGTTGAAGTTGTTAGTTTGATTTGTGGCACACCCTGGTTCCTCAAGTGGAAACTAATTTGCGCCTTTGCATGGGTGACACTTAGGCATTAGCTTGTGAGTGTGTCAGTACCTGTAATTAAAGCAGATGGTCAAATAACCCTGTCAGGACTGTTAACAAAGTAGGGGCTCTGCATGGTCTTAACTCCCCGGTCTGGACCAATTCCCTCTACACACTGTTACAGAAAGTTTTTTTTTTTTCTTTCTTGCCGTTCGGTTTGGGCCTCATTAAAGCTGTGGTTACAATTAAGGCGTACAGTCAATAGACTGGGTTGATGACAACAGCGAGGACATTTAGGCGAGTGTCTGTGACACGCCAGTTATGACCTTAAATGACTTGAAATGAAGCTTGTTAATTCCAAGGTGCCTAATCTCCGCCGCACAGGTACTTACATTGAATGACCTTCAATCAGCCCTTAAAAAGAAAGGGTTATTTCCTCAATCACTTCTTTTTTTTATCGTGAAAGCAAAGAAAGAAAGAAAGAAAGAAAAAAAATAACCTAAAAAGAACAAGTACACCATGGGGGGTCACTAAATTAAAGCCGTGACAGATCTGTAACTTAGTCTGCGGTTTGGCTTGTGTTTGGAAATAACCCAGTGAGATTCCTATTAGGCCATTTTCTCTAAACTACTTCCAAATTTGTGCTCCTTCCCCCTTAAATTGTGAGATGTGTTTAAAAGCACCACACTGAGATATGTGCTAAATACCAGCTGAGCAAAAAAAAAAAAAAAATCCCCATATCTGTCATTAAAAGGATCATGGAGTATAATCATCGTTTTACAATTGGAACACATGCTGTAATAGTGCATTCAGCAGTCCTGTGCAGTCACTATACTTTCTGACATGATACTACAGCACATAATGCAGCCTGTAATTATCTGTTTCCTGAAGGTGGAGGGGCTGCGTAAAACTGCCACGAGCTCCTGTGTGCCTTTCATAAAACGCCTTTTCTCCTCTCTGGCAATCACTTGCACACACGGACTCACTGGGCTTTGACAAGGAACTTAAGCAGGTTCACACCAGGAGGGGCTGTAGCACAGCAGCCATCTGCTTAGGAGAACAAAGACAAGTAAAATATAGTGCACACCTACACATGACTTGCTGTACAAACTGCACTTCATTCTTTAAACTCACTCATTCATCACAGAGAGGCTTCAGATTGGATTTACTCATAAGCTTCTAGAAAGTCATATTTTGCAACACGCATCAAGCCGGCATAATCGAGCTGAGCCCAGGTTCTATATCAGGCCTTTACATGACCCTGCATCCCCACAGACAACTGTGAACAGCCAGGAACACATGATACCCATATCTGTGAGCAGTGTGAGATTAAAGAAGCTAAATAAACATAATCAGCACAAGCGATAGTGCTGTTGTCCACTGCCTTATCTAAAAATACTCTTATGAGACGTCATCATCCTGGTACTCAGACTGGTGGAGGTACTGAAGCGCTTTCTTAATGATACAGCAAATGAATGCAGGGAGGGACTGTGTCTGTGTGTATGTGTGTGTGTGTGTGTGTGTGTGTGTGTGTGTGTGTGTGTGTGTGTGTGTGTGTGTGTGTGTGTGTGTGTGTGTGTGTGTGTGTGTGTGTGTGTGTGTGTGTGTGTGTGTGTGTGTGTGTGTGTGTGTGGTGGAGGTAGAGCAGGAGGAGAGAAAGAAAGGGTAAAAAACATTAATTATTAGCCCCAGTGGGATCTCTTATATTCTGTCTAGCCTGGACAACACCAATTAATACAGCAATTATTATCCTGGCCCGTAGCACAGGGTTGACTAAGCTGGCTTGCCTTCTGACGATTATGGCGTGAGGGGGAGCAGCAGAAGAGAGGCATGCTGGAGCGAGATTATTCATCTCACACTAAACCCCTGCTTTTATGATGCATGGGTGATGGGGGAGATAGAGCCAAAGAGTAATTTAGTCTGCAAATTTCAACTCAGCATTACAGCAACACAATCTCCCTATAGATTAATTTCTGTTGGGTGTCATCTTTAGGGGTGTAGGGGAGCACCGATCCGATAAAGAATGAACCGCGCACACATTTTTCTCAAATTCCTCCCTCCTCTGGAGTAACAAGCAGGCCTAAAGCTGTACTTTAAGTCTGAGACCCTCTAGATCCTGTGTGACAGGTGCACAGTTCACAGTGCTACTCCTCTCCTTATACCCCTGAGGTCTTATTCCAGGCTCTGACCCAGCCCTGCACTGCATTCATTTCCTAAACATTGTCTTCTCTTCTCTTCTCTTCTCTTCTCCCCTCCCCTCCCCTCTCTTGGCCCGGATTCCTCACCAGTGGATGCAGATGTAAGCAATAGCTCCACCTAGTTTCTGCAGCGCCGCTCTTACCCATGCACTCCTTTTTGAGAGCAACTGAATGAGGCTCAGATGAGAGAGGATCTGCCGTTTCAAATAAAATACTGCTCCCATATTATCCCCCTGCTCCAGTCAAATTATCCACTGCGCTCCATTCTTCCTCATCATCTTTTTGGACAGGAGAGCTCTCTGTCTCTCTTGTTCTATTTTTTGCGCCTCCACCGTCCCCATCGCTGCTCTCCTGCAGTGACAGCCCTTCGCAGGAGCATCTTAAGCACAGATGCCCATTTTCCCCACAGCCACTGTAAAATCTGTGCTGACAGCCAATGAAAACAACACGGATGCTTGCATGTTATCTTGACATGGCCATGTTAAGCTTCGCTCTCATGATGCTTAATGGTCGTCATAAGCCTTTTAAGATGTGCGCGGCCTAATATGGACTTTTACAAAAACATTATGCTGTGTAATATGTTTAGGTTCAGCGAGGACATACAGTAGGCAGCCACAGCTCGCTGTCACAGAGCTCAAAAGTCAGGCACGTTATCAAGACAATGAGTACGCTGTATTCAACCAGCAAGGTGTTCACATAGATGCAAAGTCTACCCCCTGAATGTACCATTTTTTTTCATTTTACAGCAGATTTTCATTCAGAAGTATTTTGTATATTTAAAATAATAGTACTGATGTGATTTTTTTTTTTATGTTCCAAAATAATGTTCCACTGTCTTGTGCTCTCTAATCTATCGTTGCTTTTCTAAGGCATAAATTGACAAAACAATTACAGTCGACAGGATCTTGTCTAACAAGCCCTCGGAGTACTAAGAATGATTAGATGGCGGGTATTACATGAAGAACCCATCTTTGGATTAGTGATGAACACAATAAATTCTGAAATAAGTGGAGGAATATGTACATCCCTTTCATGGAAGACGCTTAGGTGATTGCTGCCACGAGAGGATTTGTCAGCATAACACAGGATCTCAAACAATAATGTGTGTGTGATAGGACACCATGGAACACATTCATAGCCGAATTCACTGCCTGTTGTGTAAATGGATTTCTCCTCCATGAAACCGAGTGAAGGGGCCAGAAAGACTGCTGCTTGGTTTCATCATCGTTTAGTTGAATACATTACACCATCCTTGCCATCATCATCATCATCATCATCTTAAAAAATTAAGAGAAAACAGCATTTATGCCTTCTAAAAAAAGTTAAATCTTGACAAATGCCTCCAACAGATCACAGGTTTTTTTTTTGCTTGTAATTGCTAGGTGCTGCGTGTTCATTCCAGCTGGACCGTCATTTATTTACAGGGGTGTTGTGTTGCGTTTCAGTACAGAAAACCGGCCAGGCCTCTAAGAGGAGGCACTGTCATTGTCACTGTGAGGTGTAGGATAACAGCTCTTGAGCAGGTTGTAATTAGAGTGGCTGAGGTGTAATGAGGGTGCAAGATTCCTGCTCCTGAAGCCGGTGCCAAACTGGACAAGGGTGCCAATGGCGCACCGTCGAATGGCATCCTGAGCCAGAGCGGGGTTGCCACCTCGCTGTCTTTACCTGCGACTTTAGAGCGGTGGAGTGGACGCCTGTTGGACGGCTGCATCACATCAGACGGGTGTTTTCACAATAGTTTCTCAGCTGAACTGGAGAGGTTCCCCACAGGTGGTAATGATAATAATAATAATGAGGAATAATAATAGAGTTATTAAAGTGAGTCTCAAGTGGGGAGCCGAGGCAGTGCTTTGGCTCCACAGCTATGCAAGACGTGAAAGAATTTGTGGTTTACTGATTGACTCGTAATAGAAAAGTGCTGTTTGAAAACACAACATTTTCTGGCCAACTCCTCTTTTCCTATGGTCACATTTTAACTTATGTTCATGAGACGTGTACAGTACACCTCCCAACACACACACACACACACGCACACACACACGCACACACACACACACACACACACACACACACACACACACACACACACACACACACACACACACACACACACACACACACACACACACACACACACACACACACACACACACACACACACACACACACACACACACACACACACACACACGCACGCATGCACGCACACACACAAACGCCTCTTTTTGCACTCTTGGCAAAATGAAAACTTCTGTCAGAGTCAGATTGAAATTTATATCAGTTTGTCAGGCGCAAGCCAAAAAAATGATCTTACTGCACATTATTTTGATAAGTTTGGTGCCAGAGATAGAGAAGAAATGAAGGAAAGAGGGAGGAAAGTACCCCACACTCCACACACCAGATAAGTGCAGAAGCCAAGATTCCTCTCGCTGCTCCATCAGTAAGTGCTCAACCTGACCCTAAAAAAAAAAAAAACTTTTGGTGGAGATGCCTCTTTGCATAATATTCCACCTCCAGCTATACTCTCGAAACTACAAACAGATTTCTCTGAGAAGAAAAAAGCATTAGTCAATCTCAATTTTTTTAGCAACAATCCAGCTGCACAGTGGGGTGTGTTTATCCAACACTTCAACAGCAATGAACTAATTCTCTACTGTACACACATATATCGTATGTTGGTGTGAGCCTGTTTGCATCGCTCACTGTGATGTGCCAGGAGTTCGTCAAAGTACAAACTGCTGCTACCGTATACGTGATTGAACTTTTAAATTAGTTTGCGAGCACTTCTCCATCTGACACTTTGGAGACAACACAGTTGAGGAATCGTAATGAGAAAAGGAGAGAGAAGTGGTATGTCAATAATGTGTTGACATATCATTTTCTTGCCTTGTTTATTTGTTTCATTAATGAGGAAGAAGTCTTTATCTGTGGCTGAACCACCACCATGAAATTCTTTTCTTAACTATGTGTGTGGAGTCGACCACAGTGTAACACAGTTGTACCGTGTTGGAGCTGCAGCTCAGAGCAATGCGACTCATTACCGCTATCCAAGGGAACATAACCACAATAAAACCACTGCTCTCCATCATGGCAGGCAGCAGGGGCAGTTCCTATATTCGTGTCCGGCTCCACGGGTGAAAGGAGCGGGCGAGCTGAGGTCTTACTGACTGGGTCACGTCAGGGTTGACTTTTAGTCAGATGCTGCAGAATATGAAGGGCTGTCACACAAAGATGATGGCAGGCTCCTAATGTATTTATTCCTCACTTTACTGGGTGAGATCATTTTTTAAATAGGTAATTATATTTATGGATCTAGCTAGAGCAGCCGTTTACAGCATCTGTCAGGAGTAAACTGGAGCTGAGGAGTCTAGCATGTGGAGAGCCAGTCAGGGACAGGCATTTTCCTCAAGTCCTGTTGGGCTAGTGGGAGCAGACCCCCACAGGCCATAAACTCCATAATGTAGGCCATCACAGCAGCTAGCCTGTGTAAGTCTGACTTCTGAGGGGCTTCCAAAATACCATGGCAGCGCTTTCATTTCCCCAACACTCGCCAGGCAGCCGCAAGAATGTCAATACAAATGAAAGAATGTCTCAGGAAAATGTCGAGAGGATTAATCAACACCTGTACTCCTTGGATATGGATTCACAAAATGGATCAAGACTAAGAGACAGTGCAAGCTAAGCAAAGAAAGAACATGGGATTCATATTTCTATGCCTTCATGATATTGTGAGCAGAGATGGATGAAATTTGTTGCACCAAAATGTATTTTCTCTTTTTGCAGTGATATTAGAGTTCATGTGTAAAATGGAAAAGAATAGTGACACACTGAATGGGCAGTGGTGACCGGGTCTTTCAGTGATGCCAAACGCCTAAACATTAATTTATGATTACGATGTAAATTACTCTTACAGAAAGGTTGTTTCTATTAAAAACATGTTACTAGGTGCCTTTTGCAAATGTCTAGTGGTGGAAGAGGTACTTTAATACCACATTAAAAAAAAATCTAACATAAGTAAAAATAAAAGTGCAGGTGAAAGTTTTTTTATTTTTTTATAAAAAGTGCTCATGGCAGTGCTGTTAAATATTTAGATATATATTATAGTTGATGCTTTAACATGTCAGTTATTTTAGCGGGTCGAAGTAAAGATACCATTGAGTGGTTTAAAACGTAAAATGTGTTATATTTTATAAATTCATCACGTTTTGAATATAAAATTGTAATCTGAAAACTAACTACTAAGCATCATGGATAAATGTTAAATGTAGTGGAGTAAAACATAAAAATATGTTTTCAAAAATGAAGTGGAAAAATATAAAATATCATTAAAAAGAAATGCTCAAGTCAAGTACCTAAACACTGTGTTTAAAAACAATAAGGGAGCACATGTCCCTAGTTACTTTCCTCCACTGCAATCAGTACAACATTAACACAAGTGACCTCACTGGAGCACCACTGTGGAAAACCAATTATTCATCAGACTGTACAAGAAGCAAACTGACAGAATATCACAGAGACAAACTCAGCAACGATGCCAGGGACCGTTGTTTGGCTGATGTGGGATCAATAAATTTTGATCCACACGACCTGAAACGGTTTGAGTGCACACCCTACACTGTTGCCTCAAACTTCATACTGGGATATTACCAACTATCTCTTTTACGGTGTGAGTGCATATACCTGTGAAGAGTTCAGAAACTATAACAAACAAACACAAACGGATATACCTTGGTTAAAGTAACAGTGTTGTGTTCCACAGCTGAAAACCAGGCCCTCTGATGCCTCCTTTTGTTTTTAGCTCTTCTCCCTGCAGTCTCTGACCTGAGAACCTAAAAAAATCTTTCCTCGTGGTGAAGCTCTGCCATGTCCACTGTGTCCATTATTAGTTTTTAACACTACGTAATTATTCCACTTCACCAATAAAAGGTCGTGAAAGAAAAGAAAGTTAACATTGAAACAACCTTGAGAACAGAAAACCTCCTAAATGCCGATTTTACCCATAATACACCTCGATTCTTGCGAGCATTAGGTCATCTGTCGTAAACCGATTGCTCAGAAAAACATGTCTTATAAATACACCTGTATGAAAAAAATACATCAAGTCAACTTTACACATTATTCTATTTTCTTAACCATTTATTCAGAACGATTTCTAATTTAAACCTCCCAGAAAATGAGACGTGAAAGAGAAGTATTCTATATTTATCCTTCAGTTACTATACCATTTAGTGTCATGGACAACAGATTTTTGTACTTATTACAGGACATTTCCGGTCATTACTGCGATTTGACTTTCATTTTCTCAAAATCAGCTGTATTTCTTCTCCTCTTCACGTAACCCTTCAGCAGATACCTGTTTAGTACAATCTCTTCCAAATGTCTACACCTACGCAAGTGTGCTTATTAGTGCTTACACCTATTACATTCACACTTATTATAATGAACAGATTTCACTGCATTAGTGCAGCACACGCACTTTGTGACCCAACACTGAGTAATATACAGCCATGTTGTCTGCGCTGATACGTGGAGAGCAGATGATGTTATGAGGTGATAATGACCAAGCCGGGGTAATTGCTCTGCTGGTAGGAGACCTGTAATCACTGTGCTGTGATTATGTAATGGACCTTGCTGATATGGAACAGGTGAACTGAGAGTGCGCTGATTTCTTTTGGAGCGTCCACAACAGGGACTTCATTTACATGCTCGCAAAAACCGAGATTACGACGCCATTAAGACAACAAAGATGGTACAACAGAGCCTATGTTAACACCACACTCTGCTATCAGCCTTCTTATAGACATAATAGGAGTACATGTGATCAGACTCATGCATGTGGAGTTTGCTGCTGTTTACTATCATCATTAGAGATCATTAGAGATTCATTTACCTTCAGCACATTTCTTCACATGAAATCAATTTAAGGTATTTAATTGGTGAGGATGCAGAAGTTCATCACGGGTGGCTACTTCATTCAATCATTAGGAGAGATGAATTGAGGCTCTTTATGCCCTCACACAATATTGCCAGGCCATTGGTGATCAATATAGTAATGTTTATATGTCAACAAAACCGCTGCAGTGTTTATCCAACTTAAAGGACAATGCTGCTCATTTTCTATACATACTTTCTATACTTGAAATTCTATGTCTTTCATTTTGTCACAAATCTCAAGAAAAGAGACTTGATCACACAAACATGTCTGGACCATAGAGCTCCACCGTTGTCAAGAAACACATCATTTGAAGCAGTTTCAGTTACACCATCCTGTAAACAAACAACACAACGCAAAAATGTGTATTAATCTGCAGCTGCAAACAAATATTTACTCTCTGAATGATTATTGCAACAATCATGAGCTATTGTACGTTTTTTTTAAAGTATATATTTGTGACACGTTTTTAAATTTGTATGACTTTGGCAGAAGTGCTACAGTCAGGTAAGTACATTTTAAGGTACTAAGATCTGAGCTAAAAGTATTGTTGGTTTTAATTGGATTTGTTGAAAATAGGAATAATATACAGTAATATCTGACTTTCACTTTAATATAATGCGTGAAATTTAGATACAGTTAACATATATTCAATGATTAATCCATAGAAAAGTATTAATTATTATTTAATTATACTTTTTAATCATCAATGTTTCAATGTTTTATTACAGAAAAATACATTGAGTCAAGCTAAGACCAAAGTGAGCAGAGACCTTTGGTATTCCCACAGTTGGTTCATCCTCCTGCATCAACTTCACAATAACTCTGGCGTTATTACTCTGAGTAATAAATCAGCAAAGCAAACCAAGAGATCTCCATCTCCAGCACCTCAGTTACATCACTTGCACCCAATTGCCTTTTCACCTGCGTGTCAGATGAAGGTCACAGTGGTGAGAACGTTGAGCAGAACTCGACCTCCCTCATACTGACAGACACTGGACCTGTCTCACCCTTCGCTGATCGGACCCCCCCCACCCCACCCCACACACACAAAAAACAAAACAAAACAGGAAGATCCACAATTCCCAAGCAAGGTGCAGCACAGTGCTGTCACTGCCCACCTCTTCATTGCTTGCACCTGCTAAAACATTTGAGGTATTTGAGCAGCAGGGCAACACATTTGCTTTTCATTTAACCTGCCTTTGGAGACCTTTGAAGTACATAATAGCAGAGCAGCACAGTCCCCCTCCCACCCCCCTTAATCATTTACCTAGTAAAGGCGCATTCTCTGCAGCTAACCCATCAAGCGGAAAACGAGTTTGGCCCACTATTTCTCCCCCCTTCCCCCCACTTCCCTCCCACCTTTCCTCCCTTGCTCTCTCTCTCGGCCTGTTTTGCTCTGTGTGTGTCACTCCCTCCCCTTCCCATTGTGAAACCTCCTTGCAGTTGCTCACTGACTCCACTGTATATGAATGAGGGAGGCATGGAGTCGATTGTTGGCCGCGTCTGGGCGTGAAAGGTTTCAAGAGACGTTGTGGCTGGCAGCCCATTGATACAACATGGCTAATTATCTTTTGCGTCCAATCGTGAGGAAATTTATTGGCATAGGGAATATAGCCTTTTGTATTTTGGGCAGGATAATGAGACTTGTGTGCTATAACAAGGAACATGAAAAAGATCTGGTTGTAAATTTTAGTTGGGAATGGAGCCAGATTTGGCCTAAATGTTTAATCATCTTCAGCGATAACAGCATATGCTTTAATTCTTGCTTTTGTGAATGTCCCTATTAGACAGATGGGACTGTGTGTGTGTGTGTGTGTGTGTGTGTGTGTGTGTGTGTGTGTGTGTGTGTGTGTGTGTGTGTGTGTGTGTGTGTGTGTGTGTGTGTGTGTGTGTGTGTGTGTGTGTGTGTGTGTGTGTGTGTGTGTGTGTGTGTGTGTGTGTGAAGTTGTGTGTCCACGGTAGAGTGTAGAAGCAATTAGAGTAATTCTCTCACAACTGTAATTTGATTATTAAGTATTAGATAAATCTATTGGCTTTTCACATGTATTCCTTATCTGAGTTCTGTGAACTTTCTGGGAGATAGAAATATTTCGTACAAATGAAACAGCTGTGTGTGTTTTACATTATCCTTTAATGAGAAGTGCTGAAGGGAGTATCTGGTTCAGATCACGTGGTCATACGGAAGCATCGGCCAAATATATATTGAATAAACATTGTGATGAAAAGCTCCAAGGTGGAGGCTGTGATGGTTTTAATGGATACATTCCTGGCAGCCTCACACTAACTGTCCTCACCTGTGAATGCTCACCTGGACCTGGGAACTTTTAACACACATTATTAGACACATTAGAGACACAGCCAAGAAGATGCATCACTGGGGAGTGGGCTTAGGAAGTGCCACAGGGCAATTTACCTCACCGGCTAAGGCTATTTGTATGTTGTGTTGTGACCGTGCACCCAGCAGACTGGGAAAGGACATTCCTGTCGGAGACAGCTGCGGTTGCAGATGCTGATTTTTATGCTATTAGCAATGTGTTGAAAATATTGCCTGACAGCCAATGTCTGTGACACAGTTATGGATAACTATTGGTGTGTGAACTTATTTTACAGCTTTTTCAAAAAAATCTGAAAGTCACAAAAAATTACATGTATTAGTTTTGCAATAGTCATACTTTGACTCTATGTATTCACTTCAGATACATGACAAGCCGGTGAACAAATATCAGTCTAACATTATTATTGAGGCCGCCACCTCTCTCCGTTGGCTCATTGTTCGATGGACTACCCTTCTCTTATTTATGTCACTTGTCATTGCATAAGGTGAATCAAAGTGCGGGATGTAAAGTGCAGCTAAGAGCACTATAGTGTTGTATGCTGTGAATAAAAGACACAAGTGGGATTAGAAAGAAACGATCATACTCTCTTTATTTTATTTTGAGTTCATTGCCTTTTGTCAATAAACTTAAAAACATCTCAATGCTGTTGATAGTTGCTGGCCTCTGAGGCTGTTTCTGTCTGAGGGTTTCTTTCTGTTAAAAGTGAGTTTTTTGGTGCTCTACAAATAAAAATGGATTTAAATAGAAAATTAATTACTCAGTGGGTGAGTCATGGCCAATCAAGGCTCTCCTTACAATGACGTACTGATAAATTTTGTAAAAGAGCGAAAAATTTGGTGTAACTTTCCATCGAAGAAAATTTTGTCTATAACAAGTAATGTTACAAGTGTGAAAATACATAGAACTGAATCAGTTGCTGAAAGCAGTCCGACCAAGCAGGAAGCCAACAACAACCAAATGAGAAAACTCATGCCAACGAAGGGTATATTGTTCAAAATGTCCAAGTGTTATTAATAATATAATAAATAGACAAATACTCAGTATGATTTATGGTAGTTAGACTGTTTACAACTCAAGGAAGGATGTGTGACAGCAGGAAAAAAATGGTAAAATAACAGTAAAAAAAAACCCCCACATTTAAGGGTTCCAAGAACCTCTTGGGCAATTTTACAGATGTAAAATGCACTTCTTGCTTCCAAAAATGTGAATAAACATGTCTTTCATAACAATGACTAAATATCAGGTTTCTCATGCAATAGCAAAATACCGTCATCGGTTTTAGACGGTCTTTGATGGAAAGTTTGGAAAAACCCAGTTCTCCAGAGGAACTAAGAGATACCACATAATAATCTGCCCACTATCAGGTCAGACACAATCCAAGCAGCAAAATATTTGCATGCTCTCTTTTTTTTTTTTTTACCTCAAACACCCAATATTGAAAAGTGTAACACGGTAATATGAATTCTATCTCTGAGAAATTTATTTAAATGGCTTTGTACAGATCTGTTATTTCTTGTTGGATATTAAAGAAAAATGATTTTTCAGACAACATTTTTTGTTGTAGGTGGCAAGGTGAACAATTGCAGTCATCAATCAAAACCCAAAACTTGAAAAATATTCCTGAAAAGCTGTTTAAAAGCCAACAAAAGTTATTTTGCAACTTAAAGAACATTTTGTGTTGTAGGTTTGCAAATAATTGCTGAAAATCAAAGACTTTAATTCCATAAATGGGAAAATACATGATTCATCAGTCTAGCTCAAAACAACGAGAGCTTTTCTCTAGTGTAGAGAGGTGGAGCGTCTTTGGTGGCTTCAACGTCAACGACGACGCAGGCTGTGCTGGAATCAGTTGAAGCTCTCTTTGTTACACGGTAGAGGCCTCCTGAGCCATCAAGGCATATTTGCTCCATCACTCCATTGTTCAAGACTCAAATCCACATTTAAATCCTTTCGCCTTTGTCTCCTTCTAAGTCACATGGCTCTCTCCCACTCTGAAAACTTTGCTCATATCCCAACCAACCGGGAATAAACTAAAAGCAACAACAATTATCAAAAATGTGAAATGTCATAACTGGTGAAGGATCAAAGCAAAATGTTCAATTATCCTAAATTTAATAGCTTTTTAGCGTTACCATTTTAACGCCCATTCTGACCAATAAACTTGTTTGGAAAAGGCTGAAAAATAAAAGTAGCGAGCGGGTAATTTAAAGCCACACATCATTAAAAACTTACAAGGCAAAACAAACATTAATGGGCTGCAGGGTTTATGTACACATCGCTGAAAATCAGCGCACTCAGCCTTTTATGGTGCTATCAATGTCAGTCACATCTCTACACTCACATTTTACTAGGGCCCTTGAGTGGTTCCCTTTAATGCTCAATTTAACACAATCACCGTATGAAAGGACCACCTTAGCCACCTGGCTCTTTCCTTCGGGAGAAAACCCGGCTGAAGATCAAACTCTTGACCCTGGTGACTAAAATTGTTATGCACCCTTCCAAATGAATCTGATATGCATGCTTACTTAACATATCTCTTTTCCTCTTACCATAGCTTGTGGTTCATTTGGGTATTTTTTGCAAGGTATGCCTAACTTGCCTGCAATGCTCGTGCTCGTTCTGGCCATTATCACTGCTGTGCAAGAATTCTAATGACTGCAGAGTTTACTGACTGGCAAATAGGTGAGAGACGGGGAGGGCAGGAAACAGTTTTGATTCACCAATGAGCTAAGAATAAACACTAACTGTTTGTACTCAAACAGCATCTTAAATCTGCAACTACAGCGCCTCATTAAACTGGATAGTATGTCATAGTCTCTTTAAGATCACTTCAGTGAGGCCGAGCAGAATTACCCCCAAGAGAAAGAGTAGAGGTTTCCCTTTTGGTGTTTGTTTGTGCTCATATGCATGACTCTTTCTTTCTCGGTTATGTCAACCAGCACTAAAGGGCTTGTTAAAAAGGGCCGATCTTCATGCTATCTATAAATCCCAAATAATAGGAAAGGGTTTTAAAAAAAAAAAAAAAAAGATGAAAAAGGGACACGGGGCTTAAAATCACATAAATCACACCTGGATTCTTGGTCAAAACTGGCAGAGTGCTCCTTATATTGCACTCAAATTACTCCATTTGTTCCCTAAGCTATTTTAATCCCGACTGACCTCAAACTTCCCATGAACCAGGGCCCGAACAAAAGGCCGCCCACTGTCCTTGCAGTAAATCTGTTGTCTCCCTTCTGGGCCCTCAACAGGGGATCATAGATCAGCACTGCTCTGCAGCTTGCTTCAATTTACTCAATTAACTCTGGTAAAGCACTTGTAAGTTCTGCAGATGTTGGTTTATTATCGGGGCCTAAAATGTACAAGTGAGTTCAGGAGCCCAGGGTTGGGGCAAGGTTCACAAAAGGGGGAGGAGGGCAAACTTATGCCAACGCTGAGGATGGAACATGGAGATATTGAAATAAGTAACGGTAGATGTGCATCTGCAAAGACTGATGTCACTGTGACAACCTGCATGTTCATTATTCACATGCCAGCTCTTTAATAGAGTACAAATGAAAGAATCTGCAAAGTACCTTTAAGGGAAAACCATTCAGATCTATTCATTTACAGATCCAAAGGAGGCGATTAACAGGTTTAATTGAGCAATTAGAATGACAGAGAAGTCCACTAAAGATGAGCACACAGTGGAAATTATTTCTGTGGCTGCAGCTGTTAAGACTTCCAACCAGCCTCTCTGAATAAAGTTCTCTGAAGATCTTGGCCACATGAAATGGCTTAGTCCCTCAGTCTGAATCATTTGCAGATGACAAACCTCAAGAGGCTCGCTGTAAATCATGATCACAGTATTATTGCAATGCTTACAGTTATCTCAGAAATGACCCTGCACCTAAATAGCTTGTAAAAATAGACTGTTCTCCTTCCAGTTATTGGTGAATCTCTGCTTTGCTAAAATATAAAACAAGTGCTAAACTCTTTTGGATAAATCAAAGTAAAACTGACCCAAGGTATGTGGAGCATACAGTGAGGAGGATGCTAATAGTAACCAGGTGTGGTTACCATCACCATAAAGCATTCTGCCAACACCCTCCATGTGTGCCCATATATTTCCTCGCTTGGCAAACTACATTTCAATTAAGAGCAGCAGCACAGGATGACATTCATAGTGCTTTAAAATAAGGTTTTGACAAATTATCTGCCTCTGTCAAGCTAATATCCTAACTGCAGGTTTGGCTCTATTAAGCGAGGGCTTATCTTTGTGCTGTTGGCGAGTCGCTGGCCGAGTCAAAGTTGGGAGGCTCTGCACCAGTTTAATGGTTTGGCAGTTGATGTTAATGTGAAAGGTAGAGCTCGTACACAGGCACAGCAGCTTAAGCCACAGCACAGATTTCTATTTACACCGCTCCTCATCAAACATTGGCGGTGATTTTAATTTAAGTAGGTTTGCCTTCCCTTTCATGATGAACCATGTTATCAGCTTGATAAAGTCGATGCAAGAATCTTTGGCCAATAACTGACGGTGTGAGCTTGGAATTCACTTTGTGAATCGATAAGGTCAGACTATGCTGCATCAGGGATTGTTTCCAGTTGTTGTATCCCAGTTGTTGGCATAGACCTCAGATTAATTTTGAAACTATTAGAGCAGCCTTTAACCAATCACCATTGTGTGCCAAAACTCAACAAGCTCTCACAACAGAGACCCTTCTCCAATGTGTGCATGGTGTAACATGTCGCTAAATGACCATGGCAGACTTTGTAAAGTAAATTTAAGAACACAAAGAGCATTGTTCGTGCTGCAGCTTCAATTGCTCAATATTTGCTGGCATTGCTGCAGCTGTCCGTATCACGTCGTCTCGTTCTACCACCGCCACAAGGGTTGGAATTACATTTTGAAATACATTTCAACATCATCACACTTAGCCACGCCCACCGATTGCATATTCACTGAGCAAACTTTAACACGAACAAGGTTTCCCGATCATAAGCACAGTAAGAACTGGCAAAACAGGCAATAGGTGGGCGGAGCCAGGCTATAATTTAGTTTAAAAATCAACTGTGAACAGAGGCAGTTTTGACAGGATGCATAAATTTAACATCTAGTTTGTCCAAATTTTGTTATCATGATTTTCACTTTACATTAAATGTGATGCAATTGTCAAAATATTTAATATCTTGGACTTTTTTGTGTTAGGATTACATGAACAATGAGTCGTGTTGTTGATTTTAGTGTTGATTGCTATGTCATGTCCTCTCATTTAATTTCTGCACTTTTAAAATTTTAGGATGAGATTTCTCAGACTGTGTGGTGATGTGAGTTTTATGTGGAACAGACAAGGAAACACTTCAGTTCTTCAGCACTAATCATCCAATTATCGCACATATAACAAGCCTTAAAATTCTAAGTAACATAGTAATACGTACTGAAATAAAAAAAAAATTAAAAAAAACTTGATTTAATTATAGCTGTGAAAGATATCCGAGTGACCTTTGTGATATTTTATAGGATGTAGCTTCTGCAAAACAAGAGGTTATGCCTCCGGAGCATTAAGTGTAAAACAGATTAGCGCTTTGCAAATACAAACTATGACATGCAAGGCGTCATGAAAGAGAGGAGTCTCACTATAGACATGTCCCCCATTTAAAAGATGAAAAGTAAGACAAAGTCTTTTGGGAGGCTATAAGAAGGAATCCCGCGCTAATGATATTCCCTGTGGGAAGAATGTAATTTATTCAAGTTAATGCGTCTTATTTTCTGTTCAAGGTGTATTCCACGGAATTACCAAACAAATTTAATTGTTAATCCATCTGCTTTGAAACAACCAAGATCTTGTTCAATAAGCTCTGAGTCAGCTTGATCCAATTATGCTAGAACGGAGACATTTGTAATCATTTGCCATCACACCACCCCTGCAACCTACACAGATACATGCCCAAAACCGGCTTATGCTGTTTGGGAGAAAGCATGAAACTTGTGTTTGGTGAGCACTGGAGCAACACAAACTGTTTAAAATGAAGTAGTGACCCCAGAGAGTTTGAGGTCAAAGGTCTCGGGGTAAGAATTGTAAATGACATGTCCACCCTCCGGCTTCTCCTAATAACTTTTTGAGGAGAGGATGAGGCCCGCTCATTTCTCCGCCGTCTTCTCACTGACAGGTCTTTGGGGAGTGATATGCAAGTATGGAAGTGTAATGAACTTGTTTTCCTTCTCTAAAGCCCCGTGCTGTCTCTTAAATCACTTGTGCAGCACGAGAGCCACCACACTCTCTCCCACAGCTGCACTTGCTCTGGAGATCTGAACAAAGTGGTGTAGATTGTAAACAGATACTGACCTTCTGTCCGGTCCAGTGCTGAATTATTGGCCATGTTGAGTTTTTATTTTAATTGTGAGCTTTGCAGATTTGAAATTATCAAAGTTAAACCTTAACATAACATTAATTATGACAGTATTTGTCTGTCTTTATCAGTACTGCTCTATAAATACCAGACATAGCTCGTCATGAACTGTTTTCTAAAGTGTTGTAAAACCTAATGATGTTTGACATTTCCCATTTAACTGTCTCATCGTGTATCTGGAAGGTTTGATAAGTCTATTAAATTGGTATTGTTTGCTTTTTTCTAACGGTAGAACATGTTTTTCAGGGCAGAAAGAATACCAGCAGTCACAGGTCAACAATCTTCAGTTCAAAAACAAATGTGTTTCAACTACACGTCATCATCAGCAAAGTCCGTGGAAATGACTACTTAAAGAGAGCAAAGAGGAGCCATAACTGCACTTGAGAATTAACCGCCACTTTTAATAAAGGAGGGCTTATATGTTATTACAACAATAATCAGAACAACAATAACTGGAGCTCAACTCAATGTCAAAAACTGAAAACAAATAGCAGATAATGAACATTTCTACCTATAAAATTTAGTTAAATAAATAAAGATACCTCCAAGTGTAAAACAAATTCCATAAGAACAGAATGTAATCTGTATGAATGTGTAATACACACATAATTTGTATCAACACTGGCACAGTATTTTGGAAAATTTAAGTTTTCATAGTAATGAAATTCACCTGTGGTAAAAACTCTAATAAGGACAAAAAAAAAAAAAGTAAAAAAAAATTAATTAGAGCTTTATGACCCTATGAAATTGTTAGATTTTTACGAATAAGCATAGAGCAAAGAAATATACATATACTTACACAATTCAAGTCTTTACATGCAAATAGCATTTAAAAGCAAATTCTGAAGAGCTATGACTCAGTAAATACATGACAATTATTTGTAACCCGTTTCTATTTGACCGACATACTGAACACCACATTACACTAAAATGTGTTTTATAAGGCATCATTTTCTTCCATATTTTATCCTGGGATTTGATTGGTTACAACTTTAATAAATTGTTTTTATTTAAATTTTTTAATAATTGGTGATTTTATTACTTTTAGCACATCTCATGCTTTGCATGTTAAGGTGACTTTCAGGATTTTCTATTTAACAAACTAGAAAAATACCCAGTGGTATTGTCCCAGTAGCTTTGATCAGTCTGCATTTCTGAGTGGCTCATGTTGAGGTTTGTATCGTGGTAAATGATTCATGATTACCACTTCAGTTCCTCTAAACACCTCGGCCTGTGAAAGATGTGCGATTGTCGGTGTCATACGGTGGACAGGGTGCAGCAGCGGGTTAGAACCAGGTCTGCTCCTAGTTAGCTGAACTGATCGTAATCTCAAGGGTGGACTGAGCCCAGCATCTGTGGTATTCAAGAGAGGATTGATGGGCAGCATTCCTTGATTTTTTTTTACCCCTGCCCTTCCCTGTGCCCCTCTCATGATGTAATGACATTATCAATTAGCCCCCATTAATTTAGCAAAAACAAATAAGCACCTCAGTACACCTCCCTTCGAGCATGTGGTTCTGATTTCCTGAATGTTTGTCAGTGGCCGCTGTTTGGTTAATCCTTTGGCCAAGGTGGTTTGGCCAAGAGAGGTCATGCCTTTCTTCTTCCTTCTGCTCGTCTGAGGGATTTCTTCAAGTTTGTGGCACTTTGATATTTTTTCTCTAGTCCTATAAGCCACAATATTGAGCATGTGTAGTTATGCTTTTAAGTAATAAAATAGTGGGACAAATTCATCAATGAGAGCTACACAGACTACAGAAATGATCTTAACTAACAATCAAATTGGTTGAGTTAGGTTAAGCAGTTTTTAGGGCCAAAAGTTCTCAGCTTTTATGTTAAAAATTAATTATCGTACAAATCTTAATCTTAATCTTAAATCTGCATCCTTAAATCTTAAAAAAAGAACAAATATATGGTAATTCAATATTACAAGATAGTGATCCAATATCTAAAAAGAAGAATGGTCTTAACTTTAACAATGATATGTTAGAAATGCTAAATCCTTAATTAGGTCTTAGTCTGTGAGTTACAAGCAATTAATTTACAGAAAGAAAAGATGTTCAGAAACGTAGGTAACAAGCAGTGTCCTTGTTTCTGTGTGATATTTGTCTGACCAATGGCTGCATCAGTTACATATGCACATTTATTACGAATGATACAACGTTTCCTAACAACTTTTGTTTTCGAGTTATTTGTTCTCAATTGGGCTTGAGTGGAATCATTATTTACTGCCGAAACAATACTTTCCCTCTGATTGTATTTAGACTCTTATTGCTGACGAGAGAAAATGTAAATCTTTGACTAAATATGCAACAACCATCGGTACATAATGCAGCTTAAGTATCAACTACTGGTTCACTGCAATCAGAGAAGTAACACAGCCAGTGTGGGAACATATTCAACACTCTGACAGAGCTGAAATGCAATACTCTGTACCTTCATGTTAAACATCTGGGAACATTGTTTATACATTACAAGTTACAGAAGCTAAATGACAAACTCGCATGTTGAGGAAAAAATACAAATAACAGATGGCAATGTTTTTCTTTTAGTCATTATTGACTACAGTCTTTGGGGTGTTGGAGGGTCAGCTCAAGTAGAGGAGCTACAGCTCGCTTACAATAAACTAACTGACAGTTAAAGTTGGTAACTTAAACATGAAAGTCCACACAGACACCTTCAATGACTTTGTGTGGCTCAAATCATTTTTTAGACAACACTTGTTAGACAGAGAAACTGTGTTTCTTTTGCTTCACCCGTTGTGGTTTAACACAAATATTAAATCTGCCCCCAGAAACCAACGAGAGCTAAAACTAGAAGTCTATTGTAATGTGTATGAGTGAACCAGTGGATAATGTCCTCTGTAAATAGCTATACCAATAATCATGGACAAAACACACTTATACATATACAAACAAACAATTAAGGACATATAAACCTACACAAAATTATATCAATATGCATAATATGGATTTTATGTTATTTACAAGGAATTAAAGCTAAGTGGAAACACATCAAAATGAGCCTGAGGAGAAGTTGACAACCTCCACTGTGAGCCCCTGCGTCCCAGAGGAGCAGTTCATACATTAATACTCGACCCCTGCAGGAAATTGGGGCTTTCCCTCCTGTATCTCTGTAAAACATATTCCACTGCAACAAAGGCTGTGGAAAGCAGCCCGATTTTTTATACTAATAATGAGGTTAAGACTGACGCTCGTAGATTAGACCACAACGTCTGGCTGCATGGCTGCGCAAAGATGACAGGTTGACCCCCTTCTTTTTCTGACTATGAAGTAGCAAAAAAAAAAAAAAGAAGAAAGTCACAGATCACACAGTTATGGCGGCTGCTAAAATAACTACAATATTTTCTTTGGAATGTTTGACCACTTTTTGAAATCTTTCAGATCCAAAAAATAATATATATTTTTTAATTAGTTATAAAAAACAAAACAAAAGAAAAACAACACAATGTATAGCAGTCATAATGCTTTAGTTTCTCTATCTGTGATTAGGGAAGACAAACTGACTTGCTCACATTATAATAATGATGTTTAAAATATGTGTTTTCTTTAATGTAAAGTAGGTCCTTTGTTATATCTACTGTAATAGTGGATCTGCATACAATTTTATGCAGATATTATATGCTAATAATGTTGATCACAAATTATTAAGTTGTTATTCTTTCTATCTGATCATTTACCATGCTATGACTCCCATAACATAAGAAGGAAATTAGTAACTCTACGTGTATGTAGATAAACAGACCATTTACTTTTGCTGTCCGAAAACCATGTTTTTACTGTGAAAAATCGCTTTGCTTGTACACAAAAAGTGATTCTGTAGCACTTTGTAAACAGCCACAGTGACCATGTTTTGTATGGAATAAATACAAGAAAAATGGAGTATTTATCATTAGCAGCTAAAGTCACAAAGGCTGGACAGATGAGGGCAAAGGCATCATAGAAGCTCAAATGTCATTAAATTTGAAGTAAAGCTATCACACATTGTTGAGCACAGTGCTCAACTTGTTCAGTGACTGAAGTACAAAATTTATTTTTTGAGGAAATCACGACAGTAACTACAACATATCTATCTAAATTAATTAGAGAAAAGTAGTTAAAGCTGATGACAACTAAAACGACTTTTACTGCAGGCACCATCAAGCAGTAAACCACTTGCTACTGGGTCAGTGGATCTGGATTAACTACAGGGGTCTGCTCTCTTTTCTTTCAGGAAATCCGTGTGAATGGCGTCATGCTGCCTTTACTCAGGCCACGTTGACACTTCTCTGTGCCACTTCAATCCTCACGGCTCATTTACTAACCGGGACAGATTGTATTGTTTCCGAGGACCACTTTGCAAAAGTGGTGACATGCTTATATACACTGTGATTCAACTTGAACTTTACCTTATCGTTCCAAAAGCATCGGGGGACGGGAAAGGTTAAAGAGTTTATCTGCTTGCAGATGAAATTAAACAGCAATGATTTTGTTTATGACAAAATCTTAATCTAGACTGCTGTGTTTTCTTGATAGCAGAGCATGTGTTGGTTATGTGATTGCTTCCCCTGCCTATCCTATTTACTTTAGACTGAAGGGAACAAATCTCCAGCTTCTCCTCCTGGTTTCCACACAGTAATTCCTGAAGAGAAATCAAGGACCTTGAAGCGTGTTAATGCTCACATATTGAAGTCTTACAGCATGGTTAAGATACAGTACCTATGAGAGAGCACAGATAAGAAGGTGTGGACAGTGATGCGAAGTTTCTGTGCACCATGTTTGTGTAATATTGCATCTAAACACCTCAAAGTTGGTGTGACTCATCTCTGGACTTTGCACCTGACTTGTGCTTAGCCAATCAGTAATGTGCATATTCATCCCAGAATCAACTCTGGATTTGGCGCTTTCTAGAAAGCACTTTAGAGATTTCTGCATGAGGTTTGGAAACTTCAGTTCTGAAAATCCGCTGAAAATTATTCTAGAAAGCAGATTTCCTTGTAATGTCATTCTCTAGTGTTGTTTCACAATATTTTTTTAAATAATTCATAATCTTACGGTAGCATAGTTTTGGCAATAGCCAATCTTAAGGAGTAACTTTTGTCATTTAGTTGTACTTTGCAAAGTATCACATCTTGATCATTACTGCTCTTCCTGTGAGGATGAAGTTTCTGCTCTATCATCAGAGTAGCATCATCAGTTAGTTGATCTGATGTTAAAAAGAGGTGATGAACTAAAATTGTTTATATTTTTCTGAAACATAACGTTTTCCATAATTTGGTCACTCTGGTCAGTACTAATAAATCTTTCTTTCTGGGGATATATTTGACACAGATGAAGGAAAATAATGATCAATTTCTGTAAAGGGCTCCACACAAAAAGAATTAAAACAATGCAACCCTCCCAGCGGGGGATAACTGCACTGACCCACGATATTGTGGTCCTGATGGAAGCACAGCACTGGCAAACCCAAGCGGGAGGCTTTTATTATGACACAGTAGGAACTGCAGCCTAATTTGAGATCTGTCTGCCTGCCCTTCGGCTTCTACACAGGAAAGAACAGATGTTTTTAGAAGTGCATCAGTTTTAAATAATGCAAAGGAATAATAGTAAACAAAATACTTGGACTCCTACTACTTGTGGCTCCTGATTGGTCAGTGGGACAATCCAGCATGATTTACAGAGTGAGGTGTGAAAGTTCATGTCATTCATGTTTACTTCATTAGCTGTCAGGCTGACTTAGTTTAAGCTTTTCAAGTTTGTTAATGCTTGTCTTCAATATATTATTGCCTTTATAATATTTTAAGATAACATACGTGTACTGGAAGCTATTATAAAACTTATTATAGATTAAATAATATTCTAAACAATTGAAGTCATCATCATCTGACCTGTGATTAGCAAGAGGGTCACTCTATGGCATTACTGCCATAATAAAACAGCAACTTCCTTTTTTTCTTCCTCTCACATATCCACAGCTGCATGTATGTATTGGCTGGGGGATAAAGGAGAAAGGAATTTCTTCTTTGATTTATATGATGAACTTGGTTTTGACCCGGTCCTGCTGTTGGAAGCTTGCCATCACCCTATTCAGCTATCAGTAAGCGCTTAGAAGTGACCAGTCAACTATTTATGCCACATTTGGGTCATTCTGGGCAGGTTGGATATTTAAGTGTTTAGTCAGGTGTACGAGTAGATATGTCATGCACGTATGTACTTTTAGCTTCATCTATTAAGTCTGAGCAGAAAGGCCAGAGACGTGAATTTAACGAAAGCTGTCCCAAATAGTTGGAATAGTTGAAGTTGATGAAGACTCACAGAAAGTGAAGAGTACAGTAGCTCCTTCTTCTTTTATCTCTGGGAGAGCAATGTTAAAACCTTCCAATGAGCACTTGTAAAATGTCTGTTGGTAAGCTGGGTAGTAGTTAGATAAGCAGGAAGGAAATCTAGAAATAAATAAAGTGGATTACGTCCTCTGAAAGCTCCATCTTTGCCCTACAGCCGACTGGGTACCTCTCCTGTCTGCATGGTAATGCTTTTGTCAAGGCTTGTGACCCAGTTGGTACAAAGCGGGAAATTACGTCATTTGCAAATATGCTTTTATTCCATGATAGTGTATAATTGTACAAATGAAATGAGATTATCTCTGTAGTCCTCCACAAACAGCCATGCAGCTGTATAGGGGGGGATTGGAAAAGACTGATAATTTGCCAAAAAAAACCATGGCGTGGAAGCATGTACTCAACCTTGGGCCCAGGTTATTTTAAGGAAAGCCAATCTTTGATCAGCCAAGCTGAAATGGCTAAGATAAGTGGGAGCTACATCTCGCGGCAGGACCGCGCACCAGTCTGATATTGCTATTTCCTCCCTGGTTTCTCAAGAGCGGTAAATAGCTGCTGCCCCCGCCACTCTCCCCCTGCACCTCCTCCCCTCCCCCTTATCTACTCCCCACTTTCTTCTGGAGATCTCTGTCACTTTAATCCACAGAGTCTGCCGCTGGTTAACAAGGAAATCCTGTGTCAATTATCACCAACCACTTCCTGCTGGGAGAGCAGCAGGGAATCAAAGGGGCCTGAGAGTCTTTCACACCAGAGAGGAGCAGTAGGCCTAATTAAATGGCCCTTGTGTCCCGCTGGCTGCCGGTGGCCGGGTGACAGATAGCCCAGCCCAACGATAACCTCCTTCAGCTGATGATTGTTTTGATAGGCGAGCCGGTAGGCACTTTGGGTGCCCTAAGGTTAGAAGATTGCGATCCAGGAGTCCAAATTAACTCACATCCAGGACGCAAAGGTTTATGGAGTAAAATGACAGATGAAATGTATGTAATCATAATGTAATGTGGCTAGAGCGGATGTAACAGATTCATGATGAAACGGGATCCGAGCTGTTGAAGGTTTATAGTACAACGTCAATTTTGTGAAAGTCACCGTAAGCTTTCACACACAAAAAAAAAATCGGTCTGCTAAAAAGAAAGTCGGAAAAAAGTCATTAAAATTCTGGTTTCATAAATCTGGGACTGGGAACCCACGATGCATCATTTGCACACTAGTGGGTGAAGCGTGCATATTAAGATTTGATATGCTATATTTTATCTCAATTCTCAAAACTCTGCGTTTGGGGGAGAGGGAAAGTTACTTGAAGCCCAAATATGCAACGCTCAAAATGACAATTCCCAGAACCACTTTCAGGTGGAGGTCTGTGAAAGCACAACTTAAGGTTCAAACTGCTTTATATCAACTTAAAGCATCATATGGGGTCAGCAAATCACTTGCCTGCCTGCCTGCCTTGTAGTTGTCATTTCACTCTTAACTGTCACTTACAGGTATCTTGTGTTGCCTGCATAATGTCAGATTAAGCTATCACCCACAGTCACTGGTAAAAGTAGCTTTTTCTCTTCATTAAAAAAGTTAGCTTCTAAAAACTCACCAGAATTATCATTTCAAATAGTGCCTGTATGAAATATGTTTCCCAGGGATTGGTTATGAATTGTGCATGATTGATAGAATAGGTAATTTAAGGGACGGGATGAAGTGAATGTAAATCAATGTGTGCTGAAGCTGCACACACACAAACTTTGTAGAATATTTAACATTTAAAGAGGCTCAATATAACACTGGTATTTTACATTGCAACTAAACACTAAGAACAAAAAAAACCCTGCAGCTGGATGAAGTTCATCACAGTGTCCTCCCCTCTGCTTCTCCCAGCCTCCACCCCTGTAGGAGACAGCTTCAACCCCCTGTGCCTTGTCCACCTTTAAATTTTCATATGGAGGAAAAGGGCTGCAGAAAAACCAATTTACTAACAGAGCGACATCATCTGTTTGGCCGTTTATCTCTGACACACCACCCCTCAGTCCAGTGTTGACAGTACATGATATTCCATTAATCTGCCTAATGAAAATTTAACCAGTGTTATAAACAAATAATTGGCCATTATCCTCTCAAAGATCCCGAATAAATTACTTGGGCGTTTTTCATGGCTTCTGAAAGAAGAAGAAGCCGGCCCCTCCTGATTGATGTTGGAATAAATGCGGGGCCGGCTCCGACGCTGCGAGTGGGTCTCGGCTAAGCCTGTGATTGACTTAATGAGAGTCTTTGGGGTGAGTAAATGTTCCAAATTGCTCAGTCATTAGCTTTTGCTCGGCTGTCTGAAGATACCCCCGGATCTGCAGCGCGGGTCTCTCCTCTTGTACCATTCCGCCTGCAATTACATTTTCATTTAGAGCAAACCTCTGAAGTCCGATAGGCAGGCCCCTTTTCATTATGCTGGCCTCCTTTTTCTTTTTTATCTAAATGGTGTGAAATGTCTCTTCATTTAGACCAATTAAAGTTGAAAAAGACTGCGCTGTAATGAATTATCATACAAATTATTTACTTAATGCCACAATCTCTCTCCCTTTCTCCCGCTCCTCCTTTCTCATCCTCCTCTCTCTGGCACCAGGGATGCACAGAGTCAGCCAGATGGGGAATACGGTGCGAGAGGAGACGTGGTGGGAGTCCACAATGGATCTACTTTGAAACTGAAACGTCTCTCAAAACGATACACATTTTGCCGAGGTTATGCCTCTCTTTAGCATTTATCTACGCCTCGCACCGAGCTCTGCATATGGACGGTCTCGACTAATGGAAGAGGATGGGGAACCCAGGATCTGAACAAAAGGGAATAGTATGTCGTCAATATAGCTCATTTCAGATATTTCATTTCAGGAGATGTCTAAGCTCTTCTTAATTAAGGACAAGCTTATGGTTTCAAATTAACTCATTTAATTGAGGGGACCAGTTCTTGTCTGGAAGACGGTGTGGAGAATGTCTCCAGTCTCCTTCCGGAGGCTGTTGGCTCACACATAAACACTGGAAGAGTTCACAACTATCACAGCAGCCCCATCCATACCTCTGGGACTGCCTCTCTCGCTCGCTCTCTCTCCTCGATGAGACACACACTGCCAAGACTCCCTCCATTAGCTTTTCACCAGCAGAACAGCTATTCAGCGCATATTCTCCAGCCATTATTTGTGTTAGCAGCCAATGCACCATATTAGGGTTGTTTTTCACCAGACGACATAATGGGGAGAGGAATGAAACGGTATATTTTCTCTCAGTGTTTTATTTTTTATTTTTTTTAAAGCCAGTCAATTCACAAGCTGATCGTGCTGGGTAAAGCTGGTGGAGCTGAAGTGACTTGTCACCATGGAGACGGCAGCTTCTACTTCATGCCAGAGCAGTTCTGCTAAAGCCCCAAGATGAGGGGGCAGCAGAAAGGGGCTGTTAGTTTGTCCCCTACCCAGCCACCCCTTCCCTTACGACAAATGAGGGAGACCCTGACCTTAGATGGAAGCCAGATTTGTCACCAGAGGCCATATTTTAAAAAAAAAAAAGAAAAGAAAAAAGAAACTCAAGCTGGTGAAATGAAAAGTCCCAGCCTGGATAAATTACTTTTACGTTGCGCAAAGAAGTCCAAAATCTATGGGGAAAAATAAACCTAAGAGGGGTCACTTTCAGAGGAGGTGTCAAACTGTTGCTAAACTCAGTAGGCAATAATCTTAAGTACTCCATGATTTGCACTAATTGGTATGAAATCACCCACAGTGCTCGAGTGCAGCTACCGCTTCGGTTCTGCTGCATCTGCTCTATGTCAGGGCCGATTCTTTTTGACAGCCTGGAAATACAAACACAAAATTGCCATATGGATCGCCCACCTTTGAGCTTAAGTCACAGGTACAAAGATGGAATGGATTTTCACCAGAAAATCTTTTCTATTGCTGCTTTTTATTTTTGCTTTCTTATCAGCAGTAAAGAATGTAAGTGCTATTTGCTGTCATTATCAAGAAACACATAAAGGCTGCAGATATTCTCTTATGCAAAGGAAGCTATTCTAAATATTATGACATTAAATGATTTCAGCACAATGACAGGATTGCTGTTTGGCAATTTAGACAAGCGGTTAAAAGTGGAGGGGCGATAGTATGTCACAATATTTCCTGATATGTTCATAATACAAAGGAATATTTTGCCCTTCAGCAGGAGACAAGTGATTATGACAGTAATAAATGACTGCTGTGAGGGGATACTGAGCGGGTTTGATGTCAAAACCACCACACATGGGATGGTAATAACCACATATGGCTCGATGAGGCTATTTGTCTCTCAAACATCAAGCTGTCTGAGTAATCATACCCAAGTACTCATTATGTGTGGCATGCACCTTAATGCATGCTAATTGCTGCTTATTAACGTAATACTTCCATTAATAGAAGTAAGTACTTTTCAAGCAACATATAAACCACAGGGTTCTTTATCATTCTTGATAACAACTAAGGAGGGTTATGAATCCTGATGCAGATTTGAAACCAGTTCGATTAATGCCAATTTTCATTTCCTTTAAGCACTGCGTGTGGCGCTAGTTTACATGTACATAAAAATGTTAATCCCAAGTATTTATAGTATGAAAGCAGCTGACTGTATGTAGTATGTCAGCACCTCACTGAACACGTGATGACTTCAGGTGAAAATAGCCACCTGTCAGGAAGTGCTTCAGGCTCTGAGCAGTGTCACGAGTTGTGTTAAGCAGCTGGGTGACATGAGAGAAAAAACCTGCAGGCTAGCATTACCTCCCTGTTACTGTAACACAAAAGAGGTTGTTTCTACAGTATTAATAACCAAGCCTCACCTAAAAAATTAATTTGAAACTATGCATACAGTCCTGAATAGGAGAGGGTAAAACTATTAATTAAAAGTGGAACAGGTTCTTATTTTAGTGGAAAGTGGAAAAATTATGAGCCTTTGTTAAGGAAGGCCCAGGAGCAAAGCTTTCATTAGCCTACATGCATGGCAAAAGCAATTCATCAACTGTAATTTTGCCTCAATGGGCAAAAAAGAGGGATCAACCTCAGCATGCTATTTATGGAGATTTACGGAAGTCTGGGAAATGCTAATGTGATTAACATTTATCTACAACATGTTTCGAAATGGCCCTCATGTCCACGTTTTGCCTTTAAGATTAAGTTATTGCACTTGCTCGAGAAAAAAAGAAAATTATAGAGTGATACAGAATCTGCTTTGCAGTGCAAGAGCACACAATGATGATTTTTTGGGGAGAATTCTCTGTCACATTAGTGGAGGATCCCCCCCCCTCCCTCTCAGATTCCCTCCCCTCTCTCTAAATATCTCTCTTTATGTGTGTCTGTCCCCAGATGAAGGCGCGGCGAGCAGAGCGGCGCTTTTGTCCTACCGGAGTGTCTCTCTCGAAAATGTGAACTGTTCCACGGATTAGCTGAGCAGAGATTTATTTAATGCATCCTCATAGAGTATTGTTGAAATCTATTTTGGGATATGGAGCTTGCCAAGCTCTAAGCCTGGTAATATATGCCTGCTACAGTTTAAGAGAGAGGGTTCACAGACCCTCTTTATGTCGGGATCATATGGATCATACAGAGTCATTGAATATGAAAATATTGAGGGCTGGTTGCACATTTATTGTTTTCACACAGGACCCACAAAAGGCTTGTTTCCATGCCCTCCCTCCTGTCTCTTGTTTGTATGGCCTGTTTAAATATTTGATGTCCTAGAGAATGATTGTGATATTCACCAGATAAGATACTGCACATGCATATGCCATGAGAGGCCCCTATTTAAGATACCAGCTTAAGGTTTCTGAGAGGCCAACAAAGCCATGGATGGAAAAGACTGCAGTGCATTTGCATTTAAGCTGTGGATTTAGGAACAGCTAGAGCAGAATGAATACTAATAATGTATCTAATTTAAAATGCTAAGTATTTACCTTAGAATTTATTCAACCACAAAACCTTAGAAATAAAATCAAAACACATATTTTTATTCAATGACAAGAATAGTGTTTACAAAAAAAAAAAGTCAATTTAATTTGCTGTTAGATATCCTACAAATCTATCATTGTGTTTTGCTTCGAGTAGAAATGTAAACTGCATCGGACCACTGATCACTTCAAGTCCCGAAAAATGAAACCAACCATCCCCAGACTCTGACTACACTTCCCAGCATGCCTCGGGGGTGGGATAAGGTTTGGACCGGTTCTCCTCACAGTGAACGGGTAGCAATGTGACAGAGAGTGACACAAAAGAGGAAAGCCAGGGGGTGTGCAGGAGTGGGGGAGAGGGAGCCGGACAAAAGAGAAGACATGGGCTTTGCACGGAGGACATGATAAAGCCAGGAGCATTATCGTCAGTGTGAAAGACGGGGGCCATACTTCAAACGGGATTTTCTCTCCATGACAGGATACTCCGCTGACGCAGAGCAAATAGCTCTCTGTAGCAGTATATAGCTTCAGGGCTTCGAGGCTTCTTTGTAAATTCAACAAACTACAATGCGATGATAGGATCTCATACAGGGAAACCACAAGGCCTGGTACCAAAAATTATAGATAAGTAAATATAATGGCAGAGAGGAGAAATTTGTCAAGAATTTGACAAATATTTTATTGCATTTTTTTCTATTACTAAGAAAAGGAGTTGAATAAATAAATCCGTTTCACTTAAAAGCAATACTTGCAACTGATGCATTACTTTAGCTGCTATAGTGGAGGCATTAAGCTTTACAAATATGACTCTTGCAAGGAAGCCACAGGGTTCAATCAATTAGTCTGTGATTATTATTACTTCTGTTGTTATTACTAGTCCCAGCAGCCAGGCTGTTATGGTAACCCTAGACACAGTCCATACTACTAATCCCTGCCCCTTCTCTAACCTTAACCTTTACTCTCTTAATCAACATCATATTCTGAGCAAGTGGGCAAAATATTTACATGTTATCTCTCGCAGCATTCAGTGAGAATTTGCTTTCACTCTGGGAATTCTCAGCTGAAGTTGTTTGCATGCTTGCATACATCTCTCGGTGAAGTGTGTGCATGTGTGTGTGTGTGTACAGTATGTGCACGGGTAAGTGTGTGTGTTATTCTGTCCGGGCTCCACTGTTGGTTTTTCATCTTTTGTCTGAGTCGAAAGTCACAAGGACATTAGGGTCCCAGTAAATTAGAGGAAAAAAAGCTCCCATTGTAGATGGGCTGTTGTGGGTGGTGTAGCGCTCTCTTTATACAGCTCTGTCTTACACATTATGGTGTCACTGACAAATACGAGTTTAGGCTCTGCCTTAGAAGTTTGTTGTAAAAATAGATACAAATATATTTTGGGTTAATAAAGACAAAAGGACAGTAGCACAGCGACCTCAAAAAAACAAGTTTATATACCAGACTGGCGGAAAAGCTCTTCTTATATTTTGGTCAATATTCAACCCATCTGTCCTCAATTCAGAAAATTACTATTGAGAAGTTTGATCCATTAGCAAATATAAACTGGACAGCAAGATAAAGGAAAAGCACGAAAACACTGAAGCAAGCAAACATCGCACTGAGACAAAGATATTTCCTATGCAAAGCTCGCACACAATGTCATGTGTGATAGCGACGAATCCCGTCCAAGTCACACGCAGGGGGGTTGGTGGGGAGACAGAAACGAGGTCGGCCGCCTGCATCTTCCAATGATTCCCCCTCTTAGCTTTGATTCTGCTGATCCACTATCTCGCCATATAGCAAGGGACACAAAGCAGATTTCAGCTTTGGGCTAATCTCATTAAGAAACTCTAACCACCCCTATGAGTAGTGGGGAAAAAAAAAAAGCAACTCATTCTGCACTATGCCAGAGCCAAGGCTCAGGGAGGCAGGTGTAATGTTACGTAATTAGCCTCTAAACGGTAAAAAGGAGATTATTGCAAATGGCCTACTAGCCAGCACATGCAGTGGACCCGGTCCCTGAAGACTCGCCAGTCTAGTGAAGCTGAAAACATCCCCGGGGAATCGATGTGTGAAAAAGGAAAAACAGGTTATTTGCAGTAAGTGTGTGGTGCAGGGTGGTCAAGGCCCTCTGTAATTTGGTCCACTTTAACCACGCATCAATATGAGTTTGATTAGGGCGTAAGTAGCAAATAGCCAGTTTGAGGTAAAAGCCTATTCTCTTCCTTTTAATAAGTGGAAATATGACTTATAAATACATACAACTGTATGAAAGGAATTTATCGAGGCCCAAGTTTGGGCCCCCACTGAGATGTCCTGTTAACCACAAGCAGTAGATCTGCAGCGGACTCCTGCATAGAAATGGCTCGCAGAAGAATTGATGGAGTTGGCTTGATCCGGGGAGCCCACACCTAGTCACTCATAACCTCCAGACCGGACTACCATGTCAGATTGTTGCCATATGTGGCACGGCGCACTACTCCGCCAGTGACAGTGATCAACTACTACCGTTCACCATAACCATCCAACAAACATTACTGTCAGGAGTTCAAACGCTGAACATGCTCAAATAAAGCATTTCTGCACCACGTCGCAGCACAATACCCCGTATTGTCCAGCAAACATGTTAATTAAAGAAACAGATGATCTGAAAGTCTCTCCGGGCCGAGCCGGTTCGGACAAAGAAAGAAGGGCGGCATTCCTTTGTTGCCTCTTCAGACACACTGAAGCATCGGCTTGTTGTTACATAAAGTTGTATAACAAATGAGCCTGGGCTCTTTGAACTGGCTGACCACACAAGCCTGGAAGAGTCACAAGGAGCCCAACATGTGGCAGCAATAAGATGGCCCCGCCCTCCGCAAGACATGTGGGAGACACTGCATTCCAGAAGAGCTCATTAAAGCTAAAAAACAAATCCGACAAACACTGCCCCAGTCTCCAAGGAGGACCTTGAAATATGTAGGACAGGCCACGGCAAATGACTCCTGACATTACCTTCTATTCATTTATCACATTTTTTAAATTTGATTATTTCTACTGCCTGTTCAGCACAACATCAAAATAAGAGAAATGCAAAATGTTCTGTAATCCTTAATTCCATTTGCTCATCATCTCGGTAAGTTTAATGAACCAGTGTGACTGACAGCTGACTTTTCAGACACGTTTTAAAGACAGTGACATTTACCACAGCTTTCATAAAGTGTACAGATGTGGTTGAGTGTTTAAACCTGTCATTGAATTTGGCTCATTTATAATGCTGTTTGTTCCACCAGTCTGCCCAGTTAAGCTACGTGCTGTCTGTTTAACTTGGCTATAAACAGGCTGTTGCTGACTGTTTGAACTCCTCCTCATACACTCGCATGAGCAAAGGGCGTGTTGGATTTTTTTTTTTTTTACTGTTAATGTAAAATGTGACATGATACTCAGTTTGTGTACATGACTTCACAACATGAAGCCGTGCATTATGATGATCCCAGAGTGTAGTCACTTAAGATTGATAAAAACTCAATAAAATCAAATGCCCACCGGGGAGCCAGTCTTCGTGCTGTAGCAGACATCTGGCATGATTATTTTCAGCTCTTCAGCTAATCCTCTCTAAATGTAAACTGAAGAAAAATGTGCCAAATGGCTTTAGAGCAAGACTGAATTTTGGACTTGTGGAAGATTTAAATGAGTTTTATAGAAATGTTAGAGGCATTATTGGAAAACACAGTGAGACAATTGTAATTAGTTTTCAGCCTGTCACATTTATAATCATTATCCCACTTTTTAGACATGCCAATTTTTGACTCCTGTTAACCATTGCAGCTGTGGAGAAGCCACATAACATAGAGCAGGTTTTTTTCATGTTTTGATGTGCTTTCATCTGTGTTGCTGGGCGTTAGATGTTTGATATGTAGCGCTGTGACTGGAAACGCTTGAGTCGTGTGCATGCCATTCAGAGGTGGCCCAGTAAGAGCTAATCTACTTGTCAGGGTTGACTGCCAAGCATATCAGCCCACACACTTCACAATATGACTTTATTCATACTGTAGATCTGGGACATTAACTGTCTCTGCCCACCAGAACACAACACTTACGCCCACTGCTCCCAATGAAAGAAACCTACATTAAAAAGCCTGTGCAAGTGATAAAAAAACTGATCCACCTCTCATCTACAACCCCCGTCACCTTAAGACTATAACCTGAGCCTTGCTGAGACGCATGTCTTCCTCAGATCTTCACCTAAGCAGCACTACTTTTATTTTCATGTGAGGAATCTACAGCGGTTCTGTACATTTTGATGTTTCTATTCAATGGCCTTCAGGAAAAATGCCAGCAGCATGTTTGGACAAAGCTTTTACTTTACAGTGGATCAGTTCCTATGCAGCCACATTTGAAATAAAAAAAAAAAAGGCTTCAGGGCCTTTTGGGGATTACAGCGGATGTATCATTAAGGACTTCTCAGATGGCACCCACCATAGTGAGTACAAAAGATTGGGAAACATAAAATGTTTTGTGATTAAAGGAGTCAAACCAAAAATGAATATCATGATGACTCTGCTCCGACAAATGCGGCGATAGCATCCAAGCAGATGACCTGAAATCATCCCGAATAGAAAAACTGTAGATGTGTCTGATCAGGTTTATAGCACTCTAATAAAAATGGTTGGCATGATTTATTGAGCTCGAGTAACGGTGCCTCATGGGCATCTCATAAATCCCTAATAGGGCAATGACCTCAGCCGCTGACACTTCATAAATCTATATCAACAAGATTGGAACATCAAAACACACATAATACAGCAAATATGTCTAATATGTTCGCTTCGATTAAAGAAAGGGAGTGCAGGTCAGATAGGTAGGGTTCACAAATACATATTACATAGTAACCCGTTGAGCAACTATTTAAAAAGTAATAACTCCTTGATAAAGAAGAAAGGACAAACAAACATCTGCAGTCGATTAAAGACTCGCAAATTTACAATGAGGCGCAAGAGGGATGTCAGGTTTTCACACTAATTTAATACAGGGTCTTCCTGACCCAGCTATTATGAGAAGGATTCCTTTGCATAACATATTGTAATGATAATTTCAACTCTAAACGATAAAGCAGAAAAGCTGTCACAGAAATGGCCTCTGCCAGATGGAAGAAATATCACTCTGGACTGTATTGTAGCGAGACAAAATGAAAATAAAAAACGTATCCAAAGTTCACAATAGCAAAGCTATTCAAATAAACCAATAAATAAATGAGTGTACAAATGTGTAAGCCTCAGGGCAAAGAGAGGATCTTGCTGCCAAGTCACAATCTCAATCTCAGTTTTAGCACACCACAAGGGGCAGTGTGCAGTACATGACGAACAAGGGCTGCAGTGCCGTTTCCCATTTGGTCCCCTGCAGGGGTGGCTCACACAAGTCACTTAAGGTTATCAAGTGGTCGTGGCTCCATTTTTCTGCAACCACACGTGTGCAGGAACAAGTGAAACCACTCAAGTAACAATGAAATGAGACATACACTGCTATGATCTACATTGGATCCTTCGTGTGACACATGAAGGTGCATCGTGGGATCCAATCTATGTTTTTCTGCAGTGTGAAGCTGGATGCCTCTTGTGTCTTCAAAAGAACCTGAGTTACAGCTGATCTCTGACCAGCCCTGTTAATACGATGTTCCTGGAGCAATTTACTCTACTAATATTAACAAGAAACCTGGGCAACAGTCCATTCATTCCAAAATGGCAAACTATTCATTCTCAATATGCCATTAAAATGGGGTGAGAGGAATGCTGAATATTTTATATGACCAATTAACAGCTTCTTAGTGGATGGGCTGAATTAACAGACGGGTTTGCTCCCCTTTTTAATTTCGCAGATTAGATTGTTTCAATGGAAAGAAAATAAGTTTGTGCGAGTACAGTACTGCCGATGACGGTGTGTGTGTGTGCGTGTGTGCGTGTGTGTGTGTGGGGGGGGGGGCTGGGGGGGCAGAGGGGGTGAGGGGAGAGGTGAGGGGGGTTTACGGTGTTTTGGAGACCTATACTGCATATTTTATATTGCACATTTTAATACATATTTTTTTTTATGTTACTTACAAAAAAATACATCTTTGATTACAGATACTTTATTTTTAAAAGTTAGAGTATTAGCTGCTATGTTTTAAATATAGAGAAACACTAAGAAACACTAATCGATTATATTTGGGAATTCTTTAAAATATTTGAAGAAAATGAAACCCTGAATTAAAATGAAATATATATATTATAAAATCTTACGCTCGTATAAGTTTTTAAATAAAAATAAAAAAAACTTAAATTGCTGGTACCTTTATGTTTACGTAATTAGAGATCATGGGTGAATTTACCCTTTTCATGACTATCTTTCATTATTTCAATAAATTCTGATTATTTAAATATGTAGAGGAATAATATTTTACACAAAGCTGTAGACATAATACACTCAGCCGAAATAATCACTTATACAGTAGGCTGTTGCATTTTTCACATTCTTTACAAACGAGGGAGTTGTGCTACAGGGTTAGTTTTTCATCTGTGTTTACGGTAAAAAAAAAAAAAAAAAAAGAAAAAGGCTGCCAGCTGACCCAGTAAGAAAGTAAAAACTGGGGGGCTGAACGAGTGTGCAACTTGAGAGCACAACCTGAATCACTTTCAATCTATGTACTAAATTGATGGCGATGAAAATAAGACTCTGAGACACAAAAAAGACACTTGTTTGCAGATTAATGTCTTGAATGGGGGCTTGTGAGGGCGCTCTTTGTGGCGAGCCTCACACTGTGCCTCAGCCTTCATCTGAGACTAATGCTCAAAAGACCCTAAAATCACAGTGGGCTGAACAGCATAAATGGGACAAATAAAGTAATAGTTTACCTCTCAGGAGATGTCCCTATAAACTACTGCTATTTAGGAATAAACAAGTAATCCAACTCATTGCAGGAATCATTGCTACTCCAACACAGTTTGTATGTATTTTTTTTCCACAATGTCACATTTAGGCTCTAATATTCTCCGGGAAAATGAATATATTTGTTGACTAACAGCATGGATAAAACTCTTAAATATTCAGAATTTTTAATCTGGTTTAATATTTCCACCCGTTTTATGCAAATTACAGTCTATTAACATAATCTCATTTGAGAATACATCCTTTTAAAGTAAAAGATTATAACCTATTTTTTTAAGCATATATAAATCAAATGTTATATTGAAATGGTAATGTTTTAAAGTCTGTGTGCTCTACAGAAAAGCAATGCATTTACATATATACTTTTTTTTTTTGCATTAGTGGCTCAACACTACATGAAAAGATACAAAACGAAAGCTAAAACCTCCATGAGGGAAATCATCCAACAGCTTAAATGTCTTGGCAAACATGAAACATCCATTTAAAGAGCTACAATAAACAACTGCAAATATTCTCTTTGTGATATTTTGTCCAACATACACACAGTATACGCATGCATAATTTCTACCGTTTCTTATACTCTTCTGATACCAGTACTGTTGTTGACAAGATTAAATCAATTTTCCTGGCGAGGAGAGCAGAGGAGAGCAGGGGAGAGGAGAGCAGAGGAGAGCAGAGGAGAGGAGAGGGAAAGGTAGGACGTTACCTTCAGGCATTTAAGTGGAAACAGGGTCTGTAAAAGCTTCAGCGAGATATTGAGGTGGATAAAGATGTAAGAAAGGGCCATTATGCTGCTGAGGTGGAGGGGGACTCTATCTGTCTCCATCCCCTCCTCCTCCGCTCTTTACGTCTGCCTTGAACTTGTAAGGAGTTCAGCAGGACTGAGCCTACAGTCCAGACAGGCCTCTGGAATGCGAGTGCGGCCACTCAAGCCCGTCTGACCTGCCACCATACCAGCTCCATTTCACTGGGCTAACTTACCTATTCATTTACAATGGGACTTCAACTTTATCTTCCCTTGTAACACAACATTAACTGCCAAAGAGCTGGAAATGCATTATCAGCCTGCCTCAAAGCTTGGATTGCTTCCCTCATAAATAAGATCATTATACGAGTGGTAATCCCATTAAATAGATCATTTTGCAAATATCTAAATCCAATTAATAAAGTGTTTTCAGAGGGGGTGCAGCAAACACTGCCTTTTAGGGAGCTGACATGCTGTGACTCCAGCTCTTTGTTCCCCACTCCCTTAGTAGCAAGGGTGATATTAATAAATACAACCCCGAGCCTGAATTGCTCTTTGAGAGAAGACTGGGATTTAGTTTTAGCTTGTTCTGCAAAAATACAAATTAAGTGAACCGTGTATGTTTATCAGTGGAAATGATTTAATTATTTTAAGTTAATTTGACTATGGATTGGGATCATTTTCCCACAAAAATAACTTCTTTCCTCACCTTTCACTGCGGCATACATTGCACTTGCTTGCATAATGTGCTTATAGGATGTCCTTATGCTGTAATCCTATGAAAATCCCTTGCTGGACTGGGCTGCATGAGCTAAAAGCTTTTAAATGATTGCCAGATGGTTTAACAAATTAGCCAGTTATGGAATTACTTCAAACTAGTTTCCTAAATCATTACCATAACTCATCAGTAGAAGTGCCCTCCAAGTGCCCTTTAACTTTTGGACGTGTGCTCCTGCATTGACCATGTCACTTTCCCTGGACCATTAGCCCGAATATAAGAGAATTCACTGTTTTACTAATTAATTGCCCTTCTATAAACTAACCATCTGTGAGCAGAGGAGGCATCATAATCCTAAAGTAGATGTGCCTCAAGTGCTTGTGTTTGTTCCACTGAACTAATAAAGTGCATAATCCGATAAAGGATGATATCCTAAGCTTTGATTGTGCCTGAAGTGGTTGTTTTACCTTTGTGGAAAGTGCGTCTGGCATGGTAAGAATGTTCTCGTATCTTTTCATGGTTTTTAATTGCCAGCTGAAGCTGTTAGGAAAACACTGCTGTGGTTAAATGAATTAGACAACAGTGCCCCTGGGTGATGTTAACACATTGCACTCTCATCCAACGTGTTTAGTAGGCAGCTGCCAGTGAATGATCTATGTGTCATTTCTATGGCTGTTTATGGTACAGAGTGAAGGAGACCACAGCTCTAATTATGGTTGAATGTGTCTTTCACAACTGAGATAATTCATTTGTGTTTGGGGTTTGTTTGAATAACTCTGACATGATTTAAGTCACACTGACATCACTTTCTATTGCTGTTCCACCCATGAAAGAAATCACAATGCCAAGCATATCGATACATGCGATACCATCAGAGTGATAAGCTTTGGAAATTCTGGAAAGCACCATGTGGTCAAAGCAAGCAGGGAGCAGCTTGCAGCTTTGCAGCAGACCACAACTCTGCATCCTAATGACAGCATCATTAGAAGTATCATAGCAGTAATTGTTCTCTTCATCTGAGGGCAAGTCAACGAAGAGGGGCTGGTGAAAAATGGGGGCTGAGGTTGGGATCAGTCTCCCCCTACTTCTAGTCTGTCTAATCTGCCTTTTTCTAATGAAGAGAAGGAAAGCGAGAACAGTGGAAAGAGAGAGATGTCAAGATTGAGGTCGTCCGCCCCCCTCGCAGGGTCAAACTCGAGGGGTTAATACCTGGTGTCCGACACTGCACATAAACTCCGCTGAGCTCATCACACTAATTAAACAGACACACATCCTCTCTGAGCTCCGATGGCCAATCGCTGCCAGCTAAAAAAGCAGTCCATTCATGGAGGTTGGCAGGGTGTGCATGTAGGGTGGGCTGGGGAAATGCTACCTGCCCTTCCTCAGTTTGATTAATGTGAAGAACAATGGTGCTCTTGTGGCCCGCCAGCCTCACTCCACTTGGTTCTGGTTCACTGCTCGAAGAGAGGGGACTGCATGTTCCAAACTCATACCCCCAGACGAACCACCACCTCGACTAACAACTTCTTGACGACTGCTGTCTGCTCAAAACACCTCCTTCTCAAGCTCCTTGTGTCAAATACAGTCTGATCAAATAATATAATAAATGACCTGAGAAAAAAAAAAAAAAAGAGTTACTGTCATCATCTATAAAACCGCCATGAAAAAAAAAATCTGTGCTGCAACATCTATTATTGAACCTAAGAGCTAATGCTAACTACAGCGTGATTAATGATTGTTTTTTATAATCCAATATGATTTTTTCTTGATTACTCAAATATAAAAAAAATACTAAAATATGGGAAAATAGTGAAAAATAACAGCCACTACTTCCTAATGCTCAAAGGGATGTTTTTAAATCACTATTTTGTCCAAGCAACAGTCCAAAACCCAAAGAAATGTAAAGACAAAAGCAGCATATCCTCATATTTGCTAAACTGTAACAGGAGAATTATTATTATTATTATTTTTTTTAAATGAACAGTTAAGGTATCAAAGTGGTTTATAATTTATTTTGGCCGGTCTAGCGAACAATAGATTAGTTGACTAATCATTTTAGCTACAAGCAGCATACTTCTCCAGTTACTGTATTTCTGCTTCTTCCCAAAACAAAAAGAACGGCTTTTCTGCTTTAAACTCAAATAAAAACACATCACTTCCTGTGATCCTGAAGACCCAGTGAGGCTGGAGGCTGATTTATGATTTTGTTATAGTAGTTCTGTCAGGGAGCTACAAAACAGACATTTATTTACATAAAAATGTCATGGATTATTATGTTGTTGTCTCGATTGTTTGTCTTTCCACAGACTTAACAGCCCTTAAGTGGATGCATCACTTGCAAGTTAAGCGAAGTCGAGCCTCTGAGTTGTGATGTTTCCACATAGTAACTACTCTCCATGGGTGTCTCATCAAAGTTTTATCAAACAGGTCAGACCATCTTTTTTTTTGTTGTTGCTGTTGTTGTGGAGAGTAAAAGACAGCCAACAATTACATTTCAGGGCTAAAGACATCAGCGTCATCTTTCTGAGGGAGTGACAGCATAATGTTACGCGTGTCAAAACTTGGGCAACGTAATTAATTGCAGCACTCCCTGAACTTGAGACTTGTAGGGTTTTACCAGCACTTTACCAATCCTCCGAGCTTCAGCTATAGCAAAACACGGAGACAAATTGAGCCACCTGCACGTCTGCAAAGCTTGACAACTCATCTCACTTGCAAATTGCAAGCTTTTTACCCCCCTACAAAGGAGTCCATAGAGGCTAGAAAGCTTCTCCCTGGCCAAGGTTTGATAGGTCTTCATGCAGCTATGTGACACTCTGAAAACAGTGGAGACATTCCATAATACTGAGGCTGGAAAAAGAACATGCAGAGTCCTAATGATGATAGTCCATATGGCCGACACTACAGTGTTGGACACACACTGCGAGCTGTTTGGAGAAGTGCTTCACAATTATTTGCCATGTAGTTATTTTTGAAAAACAAACCATGATTCGTGTGCTCGAAGGCGTGCAGTCAGGATTATGAAACTCTGTCATGTTGGTCTTCTGTAACATAAGGTTTACATAAGACCTGATTTTAAAAGCATAGCTTTGTAGGCTGGTGACAAGCAGATACAGTCTGAGGAATTTCATTCATTGGTTAAAAGTGGCATTTGAAAGGATTTTAGGTAAAGCAGGTTATTACGGAGCCCCCTGAGGGGCCATGTGGCAAATCTACAACTGTGGAGACCAGCTGATATCGTGTGGTAGAATTTATTTGCTTTAGATCCTGTGTGTAAGGATGTTTAAAACTACGGAAAATATTTTTTTCAATTTGCTTGCTAAAATGTGCAAACACAATCTGAAAGGCATTAATTAGAATCCTCCTCAAAAATATGAGATGTAATCATTAACATGGACAGGATGGTAGTTACATACTTTAGCTGATGACAGAATACACAACTCACAGTTCATGTCCAGTGCCCGTGGGTAAAAATGAGGAAGTTACATTTGTGAGCACAGTTTGCCAATCCACAGGCATGAATTAGCAGCGTGTTCCCTCAGTTTTAGTGATGGACATTTTTAAAGCAAAAATACTATTTTATATTGTCAGGGAACTGTTTGAGTATTATTCAAATGTTGCAGTCGTCTTTGCACCGTAGCATCTAATCTTAAAGCGCCTCACACATTTTACAGGCACCTGGTAGTACTGTGTTCTTCTTCTTATCTTTTTGTTGTTTAAAATGTTTTGGTTGTGTTACTGCCACCTTCTGGCAGTAGTAACGCATCAGTACCAGGCGTCGGTGAAAACAAGCGAAATAAAATATAATAGCTGCATCAACTACTTAATTTTTTATATTTAAATGACTATTTGGAAATTCGAAAATCTTGACCCATCCCTACTTGATTTATTAATCTGTTGGCATGACTTTTCACATAAATATTCTTCCTACCACATGACCCCTGGGCAGCAACACAGTTATGCAGGACTGAGACATCTTGAAACCATTGACATCTACTTACATGTACTTTATATATTTTAAGGAAAGCATCATCTTGTCAGTAAGTCAACTCATATGTGAATAGGCACAAATTAACTGAGAATAAATGCTGAATTGATACAGCTCTACGTCTGTATATACTGTACATACGGTGCAGTCTCACAGTAAATGGTTATAAGAAGATGACTTACAGTTATTGTGTATCACAATAAAAGAGAAAGCCTGACAGAGGGAATGAGGCCAGAGAAAGACATTTCTATTCCTTTCATTAAAACTTATTACTTTGTATTTTATGGTATTGTAATCCTCTCTATGAGCAATTCTGTAATAGCATAAACCATTATTTATCTCAGATTAATTAGATTAAAGACCTTTTAAATCTCGTTTAGTGCAGAACGCCCATGGAGCTTCTCTTTTCACAGCGGAGGAACACCAATGGATATTTCCTGACGATCACTTTTTGTAGATTAGAGGATTGTTATTAATTGGTCAATTGGTTAATTGTTCTTTCTCGTAATTAGCCACCGCAGAGGAATAACAGGCTTTCTGCAGTGACCCTCATTTACAGTAATGTGCTCGTCAAACAAGTTGTATTAGAGGATTCACACACACGCACAAGCCACATGCTTAAAAAAAAAAATCCTAAATCTAAATGACTACACAGAGCTACAGTACCGTGTATGTAGAAAGGACCAAAATAAATGAAAATAAAAATCATGGATGGAGCCACTGATCTGTAGCAAAAATGTTATTACCCACTGGCCACTGCAAAATCTAGAAACAGTAGCAAACTATTTTTTTTGTTTTCTCTAAGAAAACAACCTGTAAGAATGTCCACAGTGGGATCTGTAGGATGAGGCAAGGTAGCATATGTTTACATCCACGGCTGGGAGTTGCCTGGTAATAACACATTTTCTAACTCCTATATAATGCTACGTAGAAAATAAAGGGTAGAAACTTGAGAGGGACAGAAAGTTTCGCTGTTGGGCGAAGCTCTGAGATAATGTTGTTTAATTAATGCTTAATTAGTTACAAACTGCAGATCTGAAAAAAGCAATGAACAGAAAGAACCAACGAACTGGTAGAAGCAGTTTACACAGTCTTACATTTTGTTTCTCCCAACACCGTCTCAAATAGTCCAAATATAGGAAGTGCAATTGTTTCTCAGGCAGGTTTGGTCTTCACTGGTGCTTCCTTCAGAAAACCGGAATATTCCCATCACGACAAGCACAGCAAATATGAGGCTATTTCTCCGCTCACAAACCAGAAGTGGTCCGCAAACAGCTCGACTGGTAACCACAATCTAATGCTGTCCTTCTACCTCATATACAGTAGTACTGCCATGAGGAATTTATAGGAGATTCTGCAACAGCATCTCACAGCATTTCCCACAAGATAAGCAGGGAAAATATTTATAAAAGTATTTTAATAAAGTGACCAACGGCTTTAACCCCTGACCCATCTTCTAACATAAATAGATGCTCTTGTCACCTTCTCTACCATCATCTTTTAGAGACTAGGAAGAAGTGCATTGGCAAGAGTTAGCTATCTGCTGACATTTTTTAAAAGGAATTTGTCACCACATGGAACAGCCAACCCGACAAGTACCTTGAGAAGCTGTGGGTAGGTACTTCTCGGAGAACTCGAGCTTTCTCTAAGGCATAGGTTGGTCTGACCAAATATTGATTTGAGTTATTTCTACAGTTTACTCCACTTTGTAGGAAGTTAATTGATAAATAAAAACCAATAATTAATTTTGAAAAATTACTCACTTTACTTCTAGTGCCTGAAACTTTTGTACTGCTCAGGACATTTTGTTTTTTTCATTTCACCCTTTTAAACTGATTGTTTGCATAAGATGACATGTAACCAATGACATCCAACCAAAATGAAGGTGGTGGCAGGTAAAACCAATTTTAATTCTCTGATATGTGTAACTAAGCCCAAAAACAACAAGCAGACTGAATCGTGATTTATTTAAGCAGCACGTTAGTACTTTAGCACATTGTGCAGTGATGTCACATCCTCCTGGCCGTGCCTCCTCCTGTATACTGTCCTCTGCCATCATATGTAAGGTGACCAGGGAGGGCACAGCTAAACAAGGAGCTCTGTATGAGACTGTGAAGCCAGACACTCAAAGACATTGGCAGACTTTGCTTAGCTCAGCCCAAATGTTCAACACTCTCCCCTCAAACCTGGGCTTGTTTAGCTGCTGGCACCCGAAGGCATCAGTCAGATGTATGCCAGCTGAGCTGAAGTGTGCCCACAGCGTACACACTGCAGCATCACTACCAGTGCTCGTGCTCTCACCTTGTCTACCTTGGCACTTTTTGAGTTTGACAAAAAAAAACAAAAAAAAGGCCCATTGCAAATGACAAGTCAAGCGCCAGACAGCATATTTATACATCTTAATTAACAATAATGAAGCCCAGTACCTGCCAACAATCTGATGGCAGTGGTTACTGTGTCGTGTTGACTAGACTGTATGTCTGTTGTTTGCCTGCTACTTACACGAGAATTGCACAAATAGAATCGGTGAAAGGATCGTGTGTCTTCTAAAACCATTAGATCCAGTAACAAGCCCGTAATGATGATGGATCTTCAAATGCAGGTAACACTTGAGGATAAATATGTTTAGTCTGAATGAGTCTGTTACATCACTTAATAACTAATTAAAATTAAAAGCTTATATCTATAGAAAGGTAAAAACCTGCGGGCTGCAGCATGCCTCAGATTTACAGAAGATTATGAACAAGCAGGAGATGATTATTAGTTGCTCTCACAGTTTGTCACGTTACAGATTGTTCATTTTAAAAGGACCTGTCAGGACATGGTGAACGACTGTAGCAGATTGTGATGATGTCTGAAGTCCCCATGATTTGAGGCCATGTTTGGATGCAAACACGTTTAGATCTGTCGGCAGCGATAAGTTTGAGCCATGCACAGCGAGACATTCATTACGAAGTTATGAAAACAAGTTGCATGGATTTTTTTTTTTTTTTTTACCGTGAAATAGGCTACAGCCATCCTCCTGACGGCTGGATTTATGGCCTGGTAATTCCCCTCTGGAGTAATTTGGCTGGTACATCTGCAGCTTAGCAGCATTCCTGCAGAGCTCTCCTGTGCTGTGAAGTCAGGAGATGACTGATTGATTGATTGTATTACTCTAGTTTTAGCATGGCTTTACTGAGCTATTGCAGTGAAGTTCTAATGTGATCTATCCAGCGAGCAGCCTGCGTTCTTCTGGGTTTGCCTGCTGTGATAATCGCAAATCATAGTTAAAAAGTGAACCTTGCGAAATAACAGACAGCGATGAGAATATGCGCTCTGACAGATGCTGTTTTAGATTAAGGGAAATTCAACCTCCTTCCACACAGAACAATATGTAGGATACATGCGCCTGTAAGCAATCGTTACATTAACTCAATGTCTGACTACACCACAGCTTTTACTATGTGATAGCAGTCTTCTGCTTGAATATTATATGTAATTCTTCATTGTTGATAAAACCAAATTGAGAACATCAGCTAAAGTTTCTCATCACGGCTGTCACACTCCATTGATCCTGCATGTGCTCTTTGTGGTGCCAATTACAGGCTAAAAATGACTAAATGCAAAGCTATGGTCAGCTGACGGCTCATGTTTCCTCGCACTTAGATAATAAGTCCCAGACAGAGATAATGAGACAAGTTACTCACCAGCTTGTTGCTGAGTGGTCCTAGAAGCTCGCCGTGGGCCGCAACAGCCAGGCCTGCAAAGAGTACAAGATATCAGGACAAACACCAGTCGCTCCTTAATGTCACTTTTGTAAAAGTAGCTGAAATTAGAGGTTCAAAAACTATTAGAGGTGAAGAGTGTCATGAGCCACTGCAAATGTAAAGTGACCTCAGTAGCATCCTGGCAGCAACTACCTTCATTGCAAATATTATATGGCAAACAGCTATCTCAGTAGCAGCTAACTATGTTTACAGTCGCTACATTAGTCATTAAACTCTTTATATCACAAGATAATATAGTATTTGAAGAGCAATAGTATAGTTGCTTTGTTTGCAGCCTCTTGTTGTTTTTATGTAAACACAGCAGAATGTCATGACAAACTAGCTTAGCTCAAATCAACAAACAGGACATGGAAGAATAAAATGACACCGACAACATCTCAGTAAGAACACAAACTATCATTTATAACAAGAAATACAAAACAAAATAGCTTAAGGAGCAGAATAAACGGTGGCCATACAGAGAAACAAAAATTAATTAATTCGTTGGCACGTTTTAATTAATTTGTGCGCACGAGATAAGTTTATATAGAGAGATAAGTTTATATAGAGAGATAAGTTTATATATATAGAGAAACAACACAACAGGCTTTCTCCTCTAAAAAGTGCACTGCACCTGCTTCAAGTGTCAGAAGACCAACCATAGAGTCGACAGCACCCTCAAAGTTTGCATATTGCCAATAACATAACCAACAAGCCCTCTATATCATCGTTATTGCCTTTTACTAACAATAATCCTTTGCAACGCTTGTATTATTGCAACGCTTGTATTACAGCTGTCCTTAGTTGTTGTCAACGTTGTCGTCTCACCCAGTCTGACTGATCAATGACAGATATGGATGTGATCGGTTTAAAAAGGCACGTGCAGCTGAATTGTAAAAAAAAACAAAAAAAAACTATCGGCTAGTTTTCCTCAGTGCACACATACACTGTCATTTCAGACGATAGATAATAGAGAGAAAATACCCTTTTTGGTGACTGAATATGTCATTAATAATCATAAGGTTAGGCTCCACAGCCAGTCTGACTAACAACTCTTTTAACAAAGGACAGCATATCTCGTGTCAATCTCGTTTTAATTGTTGTTCTCTCTCTGTGGCCACTCCGGGGTTGGTATCAAATATTTTATAAGCAGTTGCACTGTTTATTAACAAGTTGCACACAGATGTTGAGCACTTACCGGAAATGGCCGCAGTATTTAAATGCATCACGCGCCAACATATCTGTAAGCTTGTTTGGTCATTTTAGAATACATTAACAGGTTTTCGTGCCTGTTTCACACACACAGTAAACATATACTTCTATCGAATAACAGCATAGTGACATTTGGTGGGAAATAAACACGTTTGTGTGGATGTGTACAACTGGTATTTGATGTCGGATGCCCCGCCCCTTCCACTCTGGAGCCAAGATGGCGACCGTTGAGGGGGCGGGGTTTCATACGCAATTTTTATGAAAACATCTGCATTGTGCTCATTGTGCAGCACATGTTGCAAAACTTGTCAGCTTGAATGCAAGTAGCCTATCCACTCAAATAACCAGTGTAAGTATGCGAATTAAGACACAGCCACTGATCTGAGGTCTGATCCTCTGTTTGATTTTATTTATTTATTTTTTTTTTTGATTTTATACACTTTATTAATCCCCGAGGGGAAATTTCTTCATGTCTGTTTTCTCAAAGTTGAACCTGAATCCTGTGACCAGTTCCCACCTGCAGTGCAGTGTTAACGAATTTCAGATCTGTGGAAAATTGGCTAAAAAAAAGCTTAAATTCATATATTGGGAAATAAAAAAGAGGGCAAGACTTTATACCGAGTGCTTCTTCTGACATTTTAGGCTACATAGCCTATTTTGATGACCAACACTTCATTAATCAATGTTAATTTTGTTTACAAAGATTCATGCCTGACAGATTACCATCCGAGTTTTGATTTTTCTTTTTTAACTGACGGAGTATGACAGGAAAAAAAAAGGTTTGATTTTATTTGTAATGATAGTAACATCAACATTCAAGAAAATTCCACAGTAAAGATAATGTAAACAATTATAGTATTAATATACAGGATAAACTATATGCTTATCTAATGGCTCTGCATCCCTTTTATAGTTATACGAGTTCCCGTCTGTGTCTGTCACACGTGCTTGCTGTTCAGTGTTGACAGATTCTCTCTTTCCTCAGGTTGTCATCTGGCTTTGTTCACCTGATACCAGACGCGTGGCAGCGATCAAGAGGAAGACAATACCATCAATATAACGCACAACACAGGGATCCACAACACGGTTGACACCTGATTTATCTCAAGCACCTTTTCAGATTAGTTAACTATCCAACAAGGAATCCTGAGAGGGTGGGGTCTGATACTCTTGGGAGGTTGAGGGGTTAACCTTGACATCTGGCCCCCGATCATCCAGCAAGTTCAGGCCAGCTGCCCCAAACAGCTCTGTTTTTTTTCTCTGAAAACACCTCATCCATCTGCTGAATTTCTTGTCATATAAGTTTCTCCACAATTGCCCGAGGCCCTTCCATTCACCGACGCGTGCAGCGTGACACTGATCCCTGCCTTGACGCCCATCCATATTTAAAGGGGTGTGCAGGTGACCTGTGGGTGGCCCTTTTTCTGGCACGCGTGGGCTCTCTTGCACCCGCAGAACCTTACATAACACGTTTGTTGGATATTTCCTCAAATTACAGCAATATGATATAATGCACAAAGAGCTAATGGGTTTTAATCTAGGAGGCGCTCGGGTGACGCGTGCCACCGCCACACAAAAGATGGGATCTGTGAAATACAATCTGTTGATGAACGTGTAAGGATGACAATGAGGATGCCAATTAGCTTATGAATACAACAGGTGACACCTACATGAAGCCCCAATTACACACATAATTGTGATCAGTGTCTGCCGAGGCAGACTATAAGTTAACACAGAGATCAAAAATTAATCGGGATGTCTGCTGCTAATTCTGACACCAGAAAGTTCAATTTAACTTATAAATGTAGGCGGCAACTTAAATGAGGAACATTTGACAATGATTCAGTCAGCATGGGTGATTTTGATACCAGTTCAGTCACCTGTAGCCTTGACAGATTGTCTCATTAAAGGAATAATGTCAGTGATTTTATATATTCCTGGTGTCCATGGTAACCACTGCTATGCATCCTCCATTGTCAGCCCTAAATGCGGTGCGGTTGTGTGCACCGGCAGATGCTGCGCTGTTGAGACGCAACTCTTCAGGGACGACTAGATTGAGGTGACAAGGGAGAGGTCATGTTTTAACCTGCTACGTGGCGGGAAGACGGAGGAGGGAAGGCGGAAGCAGCCAACAAAAGGCATCAGCTGGTAAACAACACAAGTGTTTCTTGTCCCAAAAGATTTCACATAGGCTCGTTGCACACATAGGCAAATTAAAGTGTAGTTTTAACAAGCAATCGTGCTACTCAGTTGTCAACCGATGCCGCGTCTCTCTTTTCGCCAGGAGGGCATGGGAATTTCTGAGGAACAAAAGGAAGAGCTGCTTTGAGCAGAGAGAAAACAAAAGCTTGACACAAATCAGCGCAATTAGAAACACTAATCGTGGTTTAACTGCCAGCGAGATGAGAGTTAATTGAGAGTGGCTTTTAATTTAGCCGTAAGAAGGATAGAACAGGTGTTAAACCAAAGAGTCAGCAATCCACTTTATGGAAGATTTGCACCAGATCTGCTGTAAAATGTAATTATATTATAAAATTCTAATTTCTCTTGTGCATACCAGCTTTCGATCTTTCTGCCTCAGAAAGAGAGAAAGAAAGAAAGAAACAAACAAACAAAGCAGCGGTTTGCCTTTACAGTGAGTTTATTGAAAAGGACAATACAATCTTCCGTGTGCCTTTCAAGCTACATCCAGTGAAACATTGGACTCTGATTATAATGGTGGTGATAAAAGTCAATATTACAAACTGTAGCGCATGGAGGACGGGTGAATATCAGGAAATGCATCACCAAACTCGTAGGACTTTAGTTGGCACTTGACATAGTCACCAGTAACAGCATTATACTGTCATTATAACACATACATTTTCAATAGCCCAACGTGTTTCCAGCACTACAATAATAATAATTAAAAAAAAACAACCATACATTCTTGTCCCCAAACATCCAGATATGAAGGTTTTGCATATTGGCTATTGTGTGAAAATGATGATGAAAGTTAATTTAATCTTATACACTGTACAGTTGAGTTAAATACATCTCATGAAGGTTGTGTGATGAGGTTCGATGAAAATGTTTCTAGATCAGGAAACGCTAGTTTGTCCAGTGTGTTAGTGTTACATAATAAAAAGTGTGATTGACATGCAGAAATAACAAGAATCCATTTAATTCAACTGGTTACATTACAAGGCCTGAAAGAGACACATTCAGGAGCAGACCGGAGCCAAAATGTCGTCTCAGGTCTCGGCCGTGTCGGGGCACTAAACTCAACTCATATTATGGTTAATTGGGTTGGCCTCTGTGCACCAGCCACCATACAATTCCCTAAAAGTCAATGAAGCTTTGCTAACTGGAAAGATCTTTTATAAACACAGTCATCATTTCCTTCAACACATTACAAGCACCGTCAGGGGATTTAGCTGGAGCTTACGTCTTAGTGTCTGGCAGCTGTATGTGGCCTATGGCAAGCAGCATCATATTATCAGTAAAAAAAAAAAAAGAAGAAAAAAAAGACTTAAAAGACTGCCAGAGGAGGATTGTGAGATCCGACTCGAGCTTTATGTCATCTCCATCAAAAGGTTCAATGCATGCTTCGTCAACAAGGAGGGGGAAAAAAGAGATCCCCATATGTTTGCACATTTACCTACAACACTTAAAACGTACTTGGATGCATGTGCAACTCAATCTATATAAACTTCAATTATGGCACAGGCCAACTTTTACAGGGAAATCAGCCTCTGAGCATTTTGAGTGCTTTGCATATTCAAACACATGGCATTTATTGGATGACAGATATTATGCAAAGAGAGGAGAGAGAAGTACAATAATGATGTCTTTTTTTTCTTTTTTTGCAATGTATCCATTTACACTGCTGTGCAAGAAAATGATTAGAAAATGCTTTTCATTTAGATTTATGTTTTAGTTTGACATCTACCAAAGCACCAAATTACATTAAAGCATAAAGCAAATGTATCAATCAAGCTAAAGGAAAAAATGACAAGCAAAATTAATTAATTTGAACAACTCACCCCCCCATTTTTTATTTGAACTAAATAACCTCCAGGTCTGAATGTATTCGACATTAAATGTTCTCAGACCTTATCTCGTTATTTCATCATTTAAGCCAAGGAGCAGGGCTGTAGGGCACATTGTAGACACGAGTGTAAATCACCTGTTTCATACCCCATATGAGTTATATTCGGATGTACATGACAACCTACAACAAAAATTCACAAACCCACACATTTAATCTGCTAACCAGAGAAATCATCTTTCGCTACAAAAAGGCATTAGAAAGAAAAACTGAGCTAAAAAGCCTGAGTATCACAATTAAATCAGTCTGTCAGTGTCACTTTGGCTCAAATGAATGATGTGGTGAATATTTTCTCAGTTTTACACTTTTATACCCACTTCTGAAATTTCATTTAGCCTTGCTCGTACTTTGACTGAACCTCAGACAGAATAAACCCCCAGGAAGCACGTTTTACTACATTTTACAGCACGACAAAATGTGCAAAAACCTCAAAGGACTTGAAGTAATATTACAAAGTGGCTGTACAGTATGTACAATGGAAGTATTAAGCGGTTGGAAAGGTCCACGATTATCTGCTTAAGTACCAATACAGACAAAGTTAAAGCAGTTTAAAAATGAAGACACAAAATTTACACTTCACTTAACGTAAGAAGGCAATCAGTGAGAAGCTTTTCCATCCCGGAAAATGGACTCTTAGTATCACATAATACTCATGATCTCACAAACTGAATCAAACATTTTTTTGGCATTACAAAGTATATGTAAAATTAGACATTCTATTTCCAATGCAAAGGAATTTGACAAACGCCTGAAAGAACTAAACAGAAAGAAGAGAAAAGGGGAAAAACAATCACCCATGAAATGATATCTTTGGATACACCGAATACTTGAAAGGCAAGTGAGGGTCAATGGCCTTGTAGTGTATAGTATATCATTATACATGTCAGAATTAAGTGTTTCAAAGCCAACCAGAATACATTCAGTACCAGGAGAGATTGACTTCAGGTCCAAAAAGAGATCACAAACCATCCAGTGAAATAACTACTGCAGAAAATAAGAACAATTAGTGACAAACGACAAAATGTGTCTGCGAGTGTTGAAACTTCCAGGGAGAGTCGAGCTGTGGTTTTAACGGCTGACATAGCACAGATAGTGTTGCCGTTCGTCTCACCTGTGATTTGGTATCAGACAGTGTAAAGGTCAAATATTTTCAAGACTGCAAAGGAATTATAAACAGATATAAATACCAGAATTGATACCAGCAAATGATATAGGTGTTTGCTATCTCATCAGAAATGTCAATACAAAACATGTTTAACACTGGAGATGAAGCTGCTTCGCATCACACTGGAATAAACAATGAAATATGTAAACCTAATCATCAGTAAGTGACTATACAACACGTAGTACAAGCACACGTAGAAGTGAACCGAGGCCTCTTACTGACACTAAAATCCTTCAGCAGACACGTAGTTCATTTTGGTACCAGCAGTGAGATCCAGCAGCTGCCCAGAGGAAACGGATAAATCAACAGAATTACAAACATAGAAACGTGTTGTCATGACATTAGCATCACAGACTGAGGTGACATACGTGATGGCAAAACAATGAAATGAGGACAGTTAGCTTCTGACATCAGCTATTTGTGAGCTCCGTTGTTTACTTTGAACAATTATCAACAGATTCTCAGAAGTAAACAGGTGAGACACTCAGATCTTGTATGTTTGTTTGGGTTGTTGTGAAAAAGAAATGATGAATCTGTGACTTATGAATTACAGGAATACCATGTTATATAATTAGCAATACTTTTTGTAGATGTGCACAAAGTGTCCAGTGTTACTACGGCGTTTAGCGTTTTTAACATAAAGTACCGTGCAAATACATAAAAGTAATATTCATATTTAAATGAGCTGTGAAACATTTATAAATAAAGATTGTTCGGCATAAATCCACAGGTGCAGCTACAGTAAGTACCATGAATACAATCTTCAGCAGAAGGAGCTGAAGGCCGGTCCATCGGTGGAGGCTGTAACAAAGATCTCTGAGCTTTTCTATCAGTAAAATCAACGTCAAACATGTGATTAAAATGTAAACAGGAAAATTACCAGCAGAATGTAAAGCAACATGTTTAAAATCTGATTATTGCACTTAAAGTCAGTAAAATGATCATTGTGAGACCCCTGGTCCAAGAAAATAAAATGATAGTCATCACAAATGAAAGAATAAAGTCAAATCAAAATAAAAAGTCAGTAACTGAAAACAGGAATGTACATTTGTTCTTCCAAAACAAAAAGGATAACTCGGTACAAGAGAGAAAGACCAGACGCCCGGATTCCCATCAATCACTCAGGCTGAATTCTTCCACATTTGCAGCAGTGAAAAGAATCGGAGAAAAGTCGACGCTGCCCCTGCTGCTGAATGTGTGTCGTACTTTAGGGCGGCAAGTTTAAGATTTGTACTTGATTGTAAACACGGTAACTACAGCTTCATCTTGACCAACTGTCCGCAAATAGCAGAGAACTGCGCCTCCAGCAGCTGGTAAACACCGATTTGGCAGCATTTGCACTGTAAGAGCTTCTCGGCAGATGATGGCAACTGTATGTGCAACAGATCTCCGCGGGTAACAAGTGCATTCAAATCAGAAAAACACAATCTTTGTCAAAAACATGGAATGTATTTGACTTGAATGGACAGATGAGTTTTGTGTATTTAGGTAAGTACCTAAAAAAAAAAAAATGATTTAGCGTCGACTAATTAGAAATTAATTTGAAAACAGAAACACAGGGATGCCAAAAACCCTGTGTGACCTAAAATAACCAGAACGTTGAAAAAAAAGTCTATAAAAACTACATCCACTGAATAAAAATGTGCTAATAACTCATAATCGTAAGTCTGACTTTGATCAGTCCCATTTGTTCCCACTTATCTTCCCATTTGATCCATAAGCTATTGCTCAACCTTCATTTGGAACTTTTCATCCCGTGACCTTTTTTCTTCTTCTACTTTTTGGAGAGTTTACCCGCCTTCTTTTTCGGCTCGTAGGGTGTCCGAAGGATGCTCGGCGTCTCCTCCATGACGCGTACCAGCAGGTTATCGATGTAGTCTTCCAGCTCCCTGATGTGGGCGTCTTTCTTTTTCACCACTTCCTTCTGCTTGATGAGTTCCTGCACGACTTCCTCGAAGGACAAGTTGCTATAGGCGGACACGCTCTCCCGCGTCACCTCCTAAAATAAGGAAAACAAGGACAGTGTCATGACGGCAGATTTGGAGGTTTGCATGTTGCTTTGTAAAAGTAGACTAAAATAGTTGAATGATCTTCTATGAAATATCAGCATCTGACAACGGAGACACGAGCACAGATAAGTCTTTATGTTCGCTCATGACACAGACAGAAAAAAAACCAGACTAATGAAACATGTTGGCCGAACGTGACATCAACTGTCATGTGTTTATGTTTCCTTCTCCGCTGCTTGTGAAGGCGAATTGAGAGTTGTTAAGACGTGACGGGTCTCCAGAGCTTCAGCACCGACATGTCAATGCATTGTTTGGCAGATGTTACGATCCAATACTGTCAACATTATTTATAACCAATCAAAAAGCAGTTTAACAGCCCCACAGAGACTTAACTTTGACACCCAGCTAACATCTGAAGAACGTTTATCTCCTTTTTCTTTAGTGTCAAGCAGTGTGGGGAGTAACTTAATACATTTATTAACTAAATTACCTAATAAAAGTAAAAAGTTAATGAGAAAAAAAAAGTAATTAAATTACTATTCAAAATGTTGGTCATTCCTTCACTGCAGTCAGCTGTGATCTACATAACTATTCTTTACTGAGCTTTAAAATCAGAACGTTCAGATCTTAATTGGAGTTATAATTATTAGTTTGACAGTCATCAGTGCTGAGCTCCTTTGGGATGTTTACACTGACTAGGTTACATTTAGTTTTTTAGGACTTTTCAACTTGCCCTGTTTAAAACATTTGTTCTAACAAATTATTGTTATCAAAAAAGTAATCAAAGAGTGACATCACTTTGATGAAGTAATTAAAATAGTTACATAATTTGTTCCATTTTTAACAGGGTAAGTAAACGTCTGTAACCTACTACATTTCAACAGTAACCTTCCCAACACTGGCTTCAAGTATTTAAAAGTGTGATCTCTTTACTTGGAGAACTTATGTAGCCTGCCAGGATTTAACAATAAAGATTTTCTTAAAAAATGGCATCTTTGTTTTGAGGGGGAAATGCCAAGCTGCATATTTCTACAATTAAAGGTCAGGCTAATAAATACCAAAATAAGGATGCAACCCAAGCCCAGCTTTGCTCTTTGAGGACAATCTATTTGGACGGAGCAGTGTGGTACGGTATGTGCATATCATATTGCGCGGGTACGAGAGGAGCTGTAATCGTTTTTAATGAGGGACCACTTTATCGCTTCAGTGCTGGGCATCCTCCCCCGAACGGATAGAGCAGCAAAGCCTTCACCCCTGTTTAAAATACCACACTTATCAGCTTCCACTCCCGTGCACCATTCAAAACCTCGACTGCTACGGCAAAGACAATGCAGAAAGACCTGGAACGGGACTGCTCACCAGGTATCTTATCGCGGCTAACAGCACAGAGGCTACTGTGGGGCGACACAAACCAAAATGAAATATTCGCCGCAGAGATTAAATGTCCAACGTAAGGAGGGTTTCAGGAACAGAGCTCGGTAACCTATTCCTCACACACACGCACACGCACGCACACACACACACACACACACTACACAAACAAGGCATCTCACTCAAAGATACTGCACTTAAGCCAACTGAGAGGGAATAAGAGCACCGACAGCCATGTGGAAGAGGATGTTAGTTTCACATACAAGACACATGCACGCACACGCACACACACACACACACACGCGCACACACACACACACACACACACACACACACACACACACACACACACACACACACACACACACACACACACACACACACACACACACACACACACACACACACACACAGGGAGAGCATAATAATCAGGAGCTTTAGTGGCTGGTGACAAAGGCCTGGAAATGACCATGAACTGGCAAAGTAATGATGACCATTTTTCTGCGATCAGTAGTGAGGAGAAGATAAGGCGCACACTTGGCATTCTCCAGTTGTGTCATTACAGTTTCTAATGAGCTCAGCTTTGAGAATCTAAAAGCTCAGTCCTTTGAAATCTCTTGCTGCCCCCCCTCTCCTCCCCCCACACCTCCCTTCCCCCTGCGTGCGGTTAATTAGGGCCTTGAAGCAGAGGAAATGGGAGCTGCCATTTCTGCGAGGCACAGCAGCATGCACGGGGGCACATGTGTGGATACCGACAGCCCTCAACACCCACAAAGAAAAGGTGAGGAAAGCCATTATCAGCATTCTCCTCCTCATTTAGGCATCACTTTAGCTGCCGCTCCCTCGTACTGCATGAACCGGTTGTGCTGCGTAATAGCCTGAGAATTTAATTTAAAAAAAATTTTTTTACACATTAGAAAGAATTCAAACAAAACACAAAGTATGAAACGGTTAAAACATTTCATAAGAATCGTGTACTAATCATAAAAAAAGAAAGATATTTTGATGTCTTTTCTCAATAAAAAAAAAAAAAATTGCAATTACAGAATCAGTTCATCACACCACTGTGACTGACCTTACAGCCCGAAATTTCACACAGCTTCAAATTATGATCGGATCCGACATGATGACCGATGTGTGCAGCTGCTAATTAGTTGAGTGGCACATCTGAATTGTCACAGATCTCACAGAGATCAATGTCACCAGCTGCTACGTCAAACGAAACTGAAGATTTCTCAATTAAAAATCTGCTCCACACTACAGATCGAGTAATAACACCGAGGCGAGCGATCGGATCATTTCTACTTTTTCCTTCTTTTTTTTTTTTTTTTTTTACATCTCAGTCATTGTCTGATAAAGCTGACAACCTGCAACAACATCATCTGAAAAATCATTTGCTTCTACAAGAAGGCTTTTCTTACATTTTTCTTGCCATAGATGTCCTTCTTCTTCTGGCCAAAGGTGATGATGTCACTTCCTGTTGGCTTTTTAGAACTGCAAAACAATCAAACAGAAAGTCAGTCATCATGAAAGCCTTGCATTGGATATTTTTGGGTACGATTATCAGTATTTTACTAATATAGAGGCTCTTAGGTGTCCATCACCTGCGATAATAAGACACATTTAGGAGAAAGAGTGTAAACATAAAACTGCATTGTACTTAATACCACCTTTTTGCACTCATGCAGCACATTACAAATGACCAGTGAGCTCGTGTTTGACAAAGGCAGCAGTAAAGATGATGGACTGGTGCCTACAGAGATAAGTGGTTAATTGGGTGGTCTATCTCTGCAGAAGATCTCATTACTATAGCTCAGAGGGCTCTGTTATCAAGCCCAGGCACTCTAAAGAGCCACTAATGACACCTTCCACTCTGATAAAACAGAACTTAGCCACAGCGCTCACCAAATCTTTATGTAACACAGGAAATAGACAGAGGAACTCAGTGGAAGTGTTTCAACAACTGTATCTGAAGGAGAAGGAGAGAAGGGGGGAGGATGCTGTAGCAGATTTCAATCAACAAGGTATTTGAAACTTTATGGGAATGCAGTAACCAATATCCGCTGGAGCGGTGGCTGTCCCATCAGGGAACAAGATCATGTTTTTGGGGATTGTGAGATGATTCACAGACATGATGAAAAACAAGAGCCAAACACTGATTCCAGCTACGTGGATGGAGGCTAAACTTAGAGCATGGAAGAAATGCACATTTCAGTGGACATATTTAGATGTGATTTTATTCGCACATTTACTGTAAACTATGAACGAGTCTGATTTGTTAAAAAACACCATCGAACCAAAACCTGGCAGCAGTTTGGCATTAACGTTTGTTCATGTGAGACGCACAAATAAAAAAAGGTAAATTTAAATGTAAATTTTTGGAAATGTATGTAGTCCAGAGAGGGGCTGACATTTACAGAAGTGTCTCCTTCAGAAGGAAGTATTGTGAATTTCTAAACTGGGCACTCCGAGCTAGAAAGAGATAAATGATGAATCTGATTTAAAGTAATTTTATTTATTTTTATTCTCAACAGACATGTTTGACTAAATGTAGTTAAAGGATGAATGCGTCTGCTGAAGATTGATTTTAAAATTAGTTAGAGCATCCATAAATATTAAGAGACTGGAGTGTGCAGTGTTTTGAAAAATTGTATGAATTTATTCTTCTATTTAAAAAAAAAAAAAAAAAAAAAGTGTATATTCTCAAAAGATGGTTGTAAAGTTGTTCTGTATGTTTGATATTTATGGCCTTGTGTTTCTTTTGTACATTTCTGTAACCACCAATGGCATTTCATAAATAATGTTGAACTATATTAATTTAAATACATGCTATCCCTGGTGATGCGTCGGTCCCATGACTGATTAAAGGACCGTCTCCATGGAAACATGAAGCAACCACAGACTACAAACAGATTAAGACAAAACCATTTCCAGAGATGAGTAAAGTGAGAGTTGTGCGGTAACTTCGATGAAGACCAACACAAACGGGACTACCTGGCTTTGTAGTGGGAGCTGAATGGGTTGGTGTCTGCTTGTGAGTCTCCACTAAAGGGGTTGGGGGACCGCAGGTCTCCAGAGCTCCCTGAACGCCCCCCGTTGCTGGTCTTGCGGCCTTCCTTCTTCCCCGTCACACGTTCCAGTAGGCTGACCTTCTCCTTTTTCTCCTTCCGCTCCGCCCGGTCCCACAGCTGCCCGTGCTCCCCCTCGAACGGGTTGCGGTTGCGTGGGAGCGTGGCATACTTCTGTGGCAGGGTGTCACTGATATCAGTGAAAGGGTCACTGTGTGCTTCGCCGTCCTGGTAGCCTGGCACCTCGCTCTGGGAACGCCTGTGAGGGCCACCTGTACTTCCCGGAGGAGAAATAAAAAACAATACATCAGCATGAACATAAAAACTCTATAGAAACAACGAATCACATTCTTCAAAAGGCAAAATATGTGATTGTTTTTTCGTTTGTTCATTTTACCAAGTCACTAGTAAAGAAAATCAGACAAATCTGGTGCTGCGGTGTTGAAGCTTTTCTTGGCGATAGTATAAATTTGACTGCTTTGGCACAAAATGACCATGTTGTATCTGTGGGGTCTAATGTGTCCAATTCTTACCCATCTTTTCTCTTTTTCTGCTGCTACATGATTCAGGACAGTAAAAGTGAGCAGCCATTGGCTACCTTATGTTGTTAATGTTTATATAACTGATACTGTCTGTCTCTCTAAATACATATAATATATATATATGTGGATATATCCATATATGGATATGTTGATAAATATATATATATATATATATATATATATATATAAAAATGTATCTCCAAAGGTCTGTGAATTTGATCGACCTCTACTGATGGCCACTAGAAATTACAACAGTATCCCATGTTCATTGTTAGACACAAGTCAAGTAAGTTGTGTTTAGAGACATTAAACCACATTATAAAATACTTTAATTTGAACACTAGTCTGTTATTTTAATGCTTATGAATGAGACCTTTCATCTTGCTGTCCTGCATCTTTGAAAATGAAATCATGAGAATGTGACAATGACTCACTGAGTCATTGAGTAAAAAAACATCCCTGGTTCTATTTTGAAAACCCTCTCAGTCCCCTTCAGACATGTGCCAAGGAGCAATAAATGTTTACCTATCACACCTTTAAGATCAGACTAAAAAACTGGATTTATTTTAACAATGGACAAATAAAAGAAACAAATCTGAAAAAGCAAAGCCTCACCGCTCTCTTCTATGGAGTTCATGGAGTCCAGCTTGGGTCGAAAGTGGGTCCCGATGAGATCTGACATGGAATGGGCTGCAGAGAGTTTATGGGCCCCGGCCAGCAGCGGTCTCTTGACCTTTGTCTCAGGCTGGGGTGGTTGTGATTCTGGGCCGAAGGACTGACGGCTGGGCTCCGAGTCACACATGGCAGAGCGGGGCAAGATGGCCGAAGACGTGTCACTGAAGCCGCTGTCGTGCTTGCGACCCTTCATTTTGTCCTTCAGTTTGGAAAACGGCGAGCGGGGCTTCTCCTTCATGGAGAGGTCGAACATGCTGGCCGTCATGTTGTTCCTCATGAACTGAATGCTCACTTGGACGCGACCTCGTTCTTTCCTCTTCTTCCCCGGCTTGGACTCCAAGGAATACCAGCTAAAACCAGAGAGCAGGAAGCTTAGGCTGAGCCAATTCAATGAGACAATTTATATAAAAAGAGAAGGATTTATAGAAATCCTCTGAGTTGATTACACGTAATTCAGCATAATTCAGGGAGACAGGTATACAAAGTCAGAATGTGGTAAAAGTCTTTACACTATCAAACAATGTGACAAATGTAAAAAATAGCCCACATTCTTTCTAATGTGCTCTACATACTTCTTTATGGACACCACTGAAAAGGCTAATTTGAGAAGACTAATCCAAAAGCCACACACAAATGCAGGGGCTTAAATCGTTTGAACTTTTTTTGACACAACTGAGAATACAATTTATCATTCAGAGGATAAACATTATTCTTTGCAAACTGAACAGAAGAAATAGCCTGCTGCAGAATAATATAGACCGTTTCGGGCTGCTTTCGGCCTCCTATTTGTTTAACCTCTGCTTTTTCAACTGGAAGTAATGGGATTTATGCATTTCGCTCAGAGCGAAATAAAGTGGCATTTGCACAAATCTGGCCTTTGTTCAGAAATGCAACGACAAGCAATCGGGAAGCTGCAAAGCCACATGGCAGAGCGACACAACAGTTCATACATGCTAATGAGACATATCCTCTGTGTTATAGGGCTTGTGACAGTGTCCATTAGGAAAACAGCATCAGCATGAAACAAGTATTTATCAATCTTTTATGTCTGCATTTACCACATTAGTATGAACAAAAAGGATGGGTGTAGCCAGAACTCTCATCCGCCTCCATCATGCTGCAGTTTAATCAATATAATCACATTTTTTGGTTCCTAATATAGAAGCCTTGAAGTGAAAACATATTTGCATGACTGTTTTTATTTCAGGACGGTCACTGATATTTCCTCCTGGATGTGAATACAGATTTGTAGTATTCCTTGAAGTCCAGCATGAAATTTCAGTTACCAGGTCAATCCCCCCCCCCCCCCCCAAAAAAAAGGGTTGGTATTGGATTTTTAAAAACCGCAGCTGTTGAACGCTATCCTATCCTGCCTAGCTAGTGGCCCAGGAGCCCAGTCCTCAAAGGCCTTGTTGGGTCCAATTCCCAGGCTGTGTGCCGCGCTCCGGCTGATCAGCAGCCACAGCATGCCGCTGCCGAGGGGCCGCGGCTGCATCTCACGTGTGTCTCAAGGCCAAGATAAACCTCCCTGTGCTTGGAACCACAATCCTCCCACTCGGGCTCAGACCGCTGGGAAACTCCTCACAATCAACAAACACAGGTGTGCGATAATTATGGGCTGCCTACTCAGATATCAAGACGGGCTTTCCTCCCCAATATGTCAGTTCAAAAACACTGCGGATGGGCCGCGGTGAACACAGACCCACTGTGGAGTGTGGATATAATATCGAGGGTCCCGGCATCATTGTCAAGTACGGCTGCAGTGTGGGATTAGGCCAACAAGCAACAAGGGCATATCCATTACAGAACCGCTGCTGAAAAAGTACACAGCCTGGAGGTGCATCGGTTCAGGCACCTAAATAAATAAAACCCATCCACACTGATTATAACATATTGTGATTCTCCCAACTGATGGGCAAAGAGGAAGTGCGCTAATGTCTTTCCATGCTCAAATGCGCAGAAAGCTAATTAACACCAGAACCAATTTGTTAATTCAGTTCCTGTATGCTTAATGTAGGTTTAAGAAATGTGTGTGTGTCTGTGTTGGACTTTTAAGGGTCAACAACCCAAGCCAAATACAACATTGCCTCTTTAAGCTATGATAGTATGAAGAGGGTGTTAGATTATTTTACATTAGTGCCTGTTCAAGCTTTTTGTACAGTCGTTCCACAGGGGGGCAAACCTTATAAACAGCCTCCATAAGTCACCTGTTTATGAGAGGAGGGCTGACTCAGTTAAGGCTGCGCTCCACCAGAAATGGCAGCATCGTGCTGCGGCTGTGCCACGGCCACTTAAGGTGAACGTTTGTGATTCCACCAGACGTAGAAGTGTCCCAGAAGCGTGTTTCCACTCTGCTCCACTAAAAACGTGTGCCCAGTCGCATCATGCTGCACAGAGCAGATCAGCGGGGCAGGAAGTCAAACACAGTAAAGCACAGAAAACCTGCTAAATTTGCAAAATAAAACACCTTGTGTAGACTCCCAATCCTATGTCAACATCCACCCTCTGGGTTTTAGGAGAAAAGATGCACTCTCCTCCTGCTAACAGGAACTGTGTGTGAATATGTAACAATTATGAGGATGAATGTATTTTTAATGCCTAAAACTGTATTAATTTTGTCTGTAGGCTACAGCACAAATGCATTAATAATGACAATAAGAACAAAAGAAACCATTTAACAATTTATTCTGGGCCTGTCTCGGTTAGATGCACAAAAATCAAGGAAAAATGGCCAAATCAGTAAGTCAACAAGATCAGGTAGGTAGGTAGGTATTTACTTTATTAATCCCCGAGGGGAAATTTTTTAGCCAAAACCCTTTGCTTCTGAAATGCCCTCGGTGGGGGATGAAGACGTGCAGAGGACATAACAATACAGCATCACAGACGTAACGTGACAGACCAGTGCCGGGAGGAATCTACGAGTTAGACCTGACTGACAACCGCTACTGGCTGCCAGTATCACACCTAGAGACAATTTAGAGTCTGGAGCTGTAACCTCTCTTTACTTTGATCCCTTTTGGGTTGATGGGGACACAGAGCATGGAGACAAGATTAAAACCTGAGGGTGACAACAAAACTCTACACAAGCAGGCCAAGATTCAAACCCAGGTCCCCCTGAAGGACGTTGAAGAAAAGACCTTTTTCCAGTCACACCTTTGAAAGAAAACCGTCAGTATGGGAGTGACTAACAGGACATGTTTGTCCAGCCTCACTCGTTTCAATTAGGCCAACTAGTGCTCACCATGTCAGTGATTAAGCTAAAAATAATCTCTCAACAATGTAGGCTGATTCATTGCCAAACCTCAAACAATGGAGGGCCAGCAAGATGGAAAAATCAAAGTTCAACCAATATGTGGTCACTGAGTGTACGACCTCATTTCTTTCTGTTAGACTAATTCACCTACTGGGCTACAAACAATTTCATTTCTGCTCTTCAAATCAAAACAGATCAATCTAATAAAATGGATTTCTAAAACAAGCGCATGCAGAGAATGAAGGACTGGAATGGTATTTAAATCATGTGGTGTAAAGGAGTGAGGTCACAGACTTAATTAAGAACAGAGTGCAGAATATAACACGCAAAACACAGTACATTTGTTGGAGCCTAATATGGCAATAACATGTGTGGCAAATGTGACAAATAACAACTGATTTAGCTCATGCTGTAATCCACTTATGACTGGAATAGTTCTGCAAATATTTTCCACTTCCTCTCAGAAGTCTGTTCCTCCACCAACACAGCATCAAATAAAAGAGCTCAAATACTCAAGATTCCCACGAGACAAATTAATTAGGTGGCATCCAAACACAACAGTCCAAATTACATATAAACTGATGAGACAGCTCTTTAGCTTGATGTTTTACTAATTCCTGCACCGTTTTCCATCATTCACATGTATTCAGGGTATTACTGTGCCTTTACAAAGTATTGTAATATTTATTGGGGGAGTATTGTAAACTAACTGGGTTTTGAATGACTGTATTCAACAAATGGATAATAATGAAGACATTCTTGTCACTTGTGCTCACCTGAAAATATAAAGGAGGCATACCCCCCCCCCCAAAAAAAAAAAAATGGGTGGGGGGAAAAAAAATAGCAAAACATATATGGTAAGAATTTAGCATCAAACAATCATTTATCCTCCAATTTAAAAAGTGATTAGCATATTTTAAGGGGTGTGCATATACTGCAACAGAGTGAGGGCGGAAATATACTTGCTTTTGCGTTTACAACCGGTTGCGTTGTGAACGATATCGCTCACATGCCTCGGTACTCTACGTGTTACTGGAGAACTCCACGAGGGGGCACACACCAGAGAAACAAGGGTATAATTAGAACATCTGGATTTGCCTGATGTAAACAATACATGTGGCGACAATCGCTACTTTGGTGAATTTGAGATCACACAGGGACAAATCTCACCATCAACTCTGTTCACACTGTATTTTCTGCATCATCCATGGTGCACGGACATAACAGTCTCTGACTTGTTTCCATTTAGTTTTGCAGGTCGCTGTCACATCTCCATATCGCCCCGCCACAGCCCTCGACGCTCATGAGTTTGCGAACGTGTTGTGTTCATTTTTGAGGACATGCCCAACCATCGCGCTATACAGACACAGGATAGCAGTCATCATGTGCACTCGAACACGCAGTTTAAAGGAAGTATATCTCCGGCCTACAACAGTAATCAGTACTAATCCCAGGGAAGTTGTTAGAAAAATTACTCAGAGGCTCGGTTCAAAATCAAACACATCAGATATTTTATTCTTGCAAGAAGGAGCAAATACATGCACCCTCAAAGAGACGTGTCCAGCAATGCTCCCAGATCTCCTCTGTAGGGCAGCTTTTATAGTGTGACAAACAGTTGACAGTCACCCCCATTCCCTTTGTATCTGCTTTCGGATGGTGATACTGAGTTGGTCGTAGGTCACAAGATAAGGACACAGGGGAGTCGTCAATTAGATGCGGAAAGTAAAACAATAAAGGAATCACTTGCAAATAAGACCGAAAACAAGAGAGACTTTCGGCGCCTGCTTGACGAGAGACTTTCCGGAGTCACAATGCAAACAAGAGGAAGGGACAAATCTTTTTTTTTCCATCAGAAGTAAACAGTATTGACAGCAATGACACCATTGTAAAAAATATGTGATACTTACTCAGTTTTCTTTCTCTCCTTGTTATCAAAGATTTCATTCAGGTTGATGGACCTCTGACCCAGGAACTTGTCTATCCCGACCAGTGACCGATGCATCACTATAAAGCAGAGCTCATACACCTCGGGGTTGCCCTCCAAAAGTAGACCAGGCAACTCAAAGGAGGCTTCTTCTTTCCAGACAGGGTTAAGTGTCTTCTCTGCCACTGATGTCGAGTACTTTTCCTTGCCCAGCTGGATGATAGTGTAGGCATCATTGGTGCCATTTTTGCCTTTGGGCTGTAAACCGGATGCTTGAAGAACAGTGGCTTGGACATGGGTTGGAAACCACTTCTGAGACTGCTCGCCCAGTGACATCGTCAGCACTGGCTCTTAACTGAAATCCATTCAAAACAAATTAAAACTATAATTTATGTCGTTAGCTAATTCAGCGAGTGTGATGTGCAAAAAGCAACAATCATGATTCACTATAGTTTGTTGTCCATGTCGCTGTCGTTTGTGTGGCTACAGTAGCTCTTATTACAAGCAATGACAAGTCTAACAAACTGAGCAAGCCTCATCTTCCATCAAATCAGATGTCCAAGCCACTGGTGAGTCATCTGCAAAGGGATAGAGAGAAAGAGAACAGCATCAGTACGTTTCCCAGAAACAAAACATGACTCATGTGGGTGTGCAGGAAGCAGTGATATTTAGCCAGCTCGTGATTTCAGCCAATTTTGATGCACCAGCACGTGATTTGCAAAGTAATAACCAAAAATATATATTAAAAAAAAAAACCAAAAATGCTGCTAAATGTTTTTCTACAATGTCTATAAATATATCTCGAGACAGAAACTGATGATCTCATCCGGTGACACATGTTGGTGTTGCTCTATTGTTCCTGAATTAGTGAGTCACTCAGTGGGATGGTGGCAAGATGTTATTTACAAATTAATTTAAACTAAAAATGGAGCTTCTGACGGAGAAAACGTGCCAATATCCAAGTGAATGGTTTGTGTCAGAGAGTCTTTAGATAACTCACGTCGACAGTCTGTCTCTCAGCTGTAACAACTAACACGTGAATCATATTTACGGTGTAACTTCCCTTTAAAAGAGCATCTTTCCACAGGTTTGTTTGTTTTTTTGTTTTTTTTTCCCATAACGAACTATCATCGAACTGACTAATAGGATCACATAATGTCGTAAAGTAACTTTAGCACTACAAGGCAATGATGAATCAGGAGGTTTAATGAAGCTTTGCTGCTGTTACGTTCAGTCAGGCTGCAGGACAACGTTAGCTCCATGCGGCTAGCTGCAGAGCACACACAGCTGCTTACCTCGGCGTCATGTTCACCGACACGAGATGGACATTCAGCACTTCAGCTCGGCAGAGACTCCGTCTATAAATACATTCATACGCTGCTTTCTGAGGCAAAATGCCAGATAATGTGAGCTGTTGTTGTAGTCCAGTGCTACCTACTGCTGTCGGCCAAAAGCGAGCTGCACTTCCTAGTCTGACGTCACTTCCAGCTCACGCCGGTGAAAGTTCAAACGTCAAAACAAAAAAAAGACCAAAAAAAAAAAGACCAAAAAATAAATAAATAAGCGAGGCGGTTGAACGGGCTCAGGCACACGCGCTCTGCAAACTGCAGCTACAAACCTCCTAAAATGTTTAACTAAAACAACAATAATAAAAATGATTATAATTATGATACAGACTGACCAAGTACAAAAGAAAGAGACCAAAAAAACAAACAAAAAAAAAAGATAAACAAATGGTGAACTCTATTGTCGATGTTGAATTGTGGGGACACTGTACAGGTAAGCAGTAATGAGAGGCTCCAGCCATTCCTTTATCTGCTATCACACTGTCCTCTGTAAGGTAATGTGCACGTGTGTGTGTGTGTGTGTGTGTGTGTGTGTGTGTGTGTGTGTGTGTGTGTGTGTGTGTGTGTGTGTGTGTGTGTGTGTGTGCGCCTGTGCCGGCGGGTGCGCTTTACATGAGAGCAGTAAATCATACAAACATGGGAAGTGCTTTTGTCTCATGAGGGGGGACATAGAGGTGCAGATAAGGGGTTCACTTGAATGAACACAGACATGCTTGTCACCCCACTTGACAAGTGCATCTTAACCAAACACACCTGCCTATGTTGGTTTTATCGTTCTGCTGCAACCAGTGCAGTATGTACACACCACTGGCCTGAGGCTCCGGCTGGGCCATCCATCAAACTGAGATTATTGCACTTATCTAGAGTACATCTCTGAATGAAATGCTAAGGCTGAGTGAAATATTAGGCTGTACAAAAATGTAAGGCAGATAGCATTTAATACATTTGTGGATCTCACCCTCATGGTTTACATCAGGTGTTACATTAGCTGGATATTACAGTACAATGTCAGACTGTGGTTAAATGTTGGGCATATAGCATATATGCATGCATCATTGGAAAAGGTATTTTTCGCTCACTTAGAATAAAGTTACACATGCAGCATGTTTTAAAATTGTATTCAAAGCTCTACAATCTGCACCCTCAGGTTTACATGTGTTCTGAACACATGTAGGCTACATATGATGTTTACATAGCTGGAAATATTGAAATCCAAGGCTCCATGTTTTATGGCTGCTCCACTTAACTGAATGGAAATATTCCAGATGCTTTATGCCTATTTATAAACACATTTAGTCCAAAATCAGCCTGACATATTTGTTATGTTTGGGAACTTAGTAATATATTATTAGAAACTGTTTCGATAGAAATTCATCAACCATACAACCAAATTGTATGGTTCATGACAATATTGATATAACTTTTAATGTTATTATTTTTTTTATATCATGTCAATATTCTGAAGTGTTGGTCTCGGATAACATATTTATCACGATAATAGCATGAGAGGAAGTCTTACGTACAGCATCAACAAGCATGACTGGTGACAAGTGGCTCCACGGTGGAGGAGCTCCATCCCAAAAGGGGAGCGACTTCAGTAGTGTGGAAGTGCTTTAGTTACAAAAGGAAAGATGTCCAACGAACCACAGTGATGTCATTTTTACTGAATGTTTGAAGGCAAACTGTCATGTTTATACTGACATATTTGTTTTCTCAATTGCTATCATTCATATCATCCATTGCTATTGTTATATTATCTCAATTGCTATGATACACATTTATATAGCTCTAGAAAATTGTATATACTGAAAAAGAAGTTTTCGTCAAAATGACCCACTCTGACTAGAAATTCAAGTAAAATGTGACTGCAAAATGTCCTTTGCAGTGACTGACCCACAAATGGCTCAAAATAAAATTGAAAAAAAGCATCCTGAAGATTTGATTGGCTTGATGGAGTCTTTATAAGTGTATGGCGAGCAGCAGGGGGAAAGTTTGAAGACTTAAGAAAACCTTAAAGACCACTGGGAGTCCATTGAGTTTTGAAGACAAGATCTGATAAGGCTTCAATCTGAGTATTCACACACTGCACAGCTGCGGGTCCAAGTGGATAGGATTTATCCCGTCCTATCACTACTCACATTCCTTCTCAAGAATATTTTATTATCTGTTGTGGTTAGCAGTGTCAGGCTGGGCTGAATGAAATAACGACCAGAGGCACGCAGATACACAACCAGGGTCATGACACTCTTCCTTAATTTGACAATAAGTCAAACACTTTCATATATTACCCTTTGGAGGAACATAATACCACAGCACTTGTCATCTGTGAGATAAAAAACATGAAAGACTGCATTCCAGCATCACCTGTATCCTTTTATTGCTCTCCTCTTATAGAGAATACATTGGTACATTTAAAAACAAAATATCACACTATAAATTAGAGAGCAGTAACATTAGGACACCGTCCACATTTTTAAGGGAACGGCATTGAAGGTCATAAACTGTCCAACTTGTAAGTGAACCTTCCCGCATGGCTGGGTCCACATGTTGAACCACATTAGCTGTGGCCCCTAACGGCCGCCATCCACTCGGTGCACATGGTTCTGGTTTAGGCCCCTTTCTTCAACACTATACAGGTTGTATTACATTTATTAAACACTTTAAAAAAAAAAAAAAAAAAGCTCTGGCTGCAAGGTTGTCCATCTGTCGAGGACAAGAGAAAATATATGAAAGAGGCATGAGGCACGGCAGGGAGAGGGGAAACAGTTGTGATGTCAGTGCTGGTCTTAATGTGGTGCAGGTCTAAGTCCTGGACGGATGACTGATTTAAAAGGTATAGCTTTTAGCCGAGAGAACAGTTAGATCACAGATGAATTTTAATCAAAAAAGAAGGAGAAAGGCACACAAATCACCTCTGCTTTGCTCTCAGGAATGTTTTTGTGCATGGCTTTGATATATAGGTGCAGATGTGCGACTGCAGCATGACGAACAGAGCTAAAAAGGGCCGCTAAGCTGGGGCAACATGTCAGCCCGTTGACTCCCTAAAGGTCTTGGTTTTTTTTTTCTTCTACCTCGTAACCTCAAAAAGAGTGAAACTAACACCAGAAAAACTACAACATCCACTCATCACTGGTATGCGCTACATGTGCTTGTGGTTTATCGACTCTTTTTTTGTTTTGCAAAACAAAAACCAAGTGAAGAGGAGGAACATCGAGAAAGAAAGAGGGAAATTTAAAGCTGCTGCTGTATTAATAAATCAAGGAAATGAGTCCAACTAGCACAGGTTTGTTTGTGCAGCATGTCATGTCATGTGCACAGCTCTTTACTCTGTTACACCTTTATTACACAAGATATTATCTTCCGTAGTTTACCTTAACTCACTGTGCAGAAGTGCTCTTCTGTTTTGTAGAGCAGCACATTGTATTCCAGGATGTGCAGCCCTGAGCCTTTTAGTCCTCGTCTCACCAGAGCAGTTGTTGTGACAGTGAGCATGAGGCTCCACCAAAGCCATGCCATGTCACCAAATTTGACTTTCTGGTGTCTAGCTTGCTGACTTCTGGACAGTATTATTATCGTGTCTTTTGCTGGTGAAATAATATTGTTTGCCAGTTTTGTGTGATTGGAACAAGTCACAGCTCCTTCAAGTCTGAGACTATATGATCTGTTGGAAACTTGATGGCTCTTATAACCAAGTGACAGCCCACCATGGTGTCACCCATTGTTTTCTGTACTGCCATTTTGAAGCCTTGAGTCTGACATTTACACCATTGCCATCCGGTTTTTTTGGATCTAGAAGTGACCATATTCAGACAAACTGGGGAGGAGCGAGCGGCGGATCTGACTCAATATGACCGAGAAACCGAGGACACTTTACCCGCCACCTATACAGGAAATCTGACTGCATCCCCGGTAAGTCAATCAAACAATACTGTACATGCCCCAGATTTAATATGTAATAAATGATGGAATCATTATTATGGAATTATGGAACCACACCATTATGACTCAGGAAAAGAAATTAAATGAGAGTCCTTTGGAGCCAGCCCATAGTGGCTCTCAGTGGTATTGCACTTCAAGGCACTACAGCATTGGCGTCATTTTTCAGACCTGGAGGTAACATCCCTCTTTACATACAGTCTATGGTTGTAACTCTGAGAGGGGAGCAGTAGCAGTATTATTTTCAGATTGATAGCAGCAACGTCAATAATGCACCTGTACGTTGTCATGGTGTAAATATTAACCAGTCTATCTACAGTACGTTCCCCCTTACCTAATGGTTGTGAACTCTGACTTAAAGAATGAGATCCCAGACTCAGTGGCCAAAATTGGAAATTGGTTCTATATTTTTTCATTTGTAGTAGTCATTTAGTATATGCGACTAATGTCTTGTCTCATGTCCCTTGTTTTTACCACTGCCTGGTAGTAATGCGTTAGTACCGCCAGAAGTTGGCACCTAAAAACTGTTTGCCAACTGCCACTAAGCATTCAAAGAAGAAAAAAGAAAGCGTTACTACCAGGCTTCTGTGAAACATGTGAGGCACTGTGACATTGGATGCGCTACAAACAGCAGAAACATGCAAAGACTATTACAGCCATCAAAAAGTGTATCTGCCATATCTTCCATTCGTCAACCACAACTCTGCAGTCATTTGAGAGTGAAGCACTGAGAAGGCAGTCCATCCACAATCAATGACTAGCTTTGGTAGTTCTGGAATAACAATTGACTAGTTCACAGCAAATATTGATTAGTGTTTTGGCTTGAAAAGCCGATCCCTAGTCAAGATGAGCATGATTTCAGAGGGTTGTTCAGGAATGTGACAACCTAGAGACTCTGTGAAGATTTTTTTAGGCTTGTCCAACAAGGCGGAGACTTTGCCTGGTATTAGTCTGGTGATGCCAGACTGGTGCTCACAGCTTCAGTTTTCTTCACAGTCATTATCGTCTGGAAACTCTGTTCGCATAAACATTTTGCATAAATATCAATCAGCGACCAGTGAGGGTGACAAAGTCTGATGATGTTGAAGTCAAGAGGTTTTTTTTCTAAATGTAGTTCCAGTAATGGGAGAGTTTCAGTGCAGATGGTGGTCAATGCCTGATGAATGAACCAGAGGTCGATGCCCAGTAGGATGCAAGGACTGGAAATGATTCTGTACGGAGATGATCCAGACCCATATATTCACAGTGAATGTTGGGATGCTGTAAAGAAAAAAACAGCTGGAAAGAGTGTCTGTGTTAAAGGATGTCTGGGCTTCTTTACTGTCACCAGGATCCAGACCCTAATAGTGGAAAATGGATGCATGGATTCTGATTTCATGGGCGGCTCAGTGGTGCAGTGGTTAGCACTATCACCTCACAGTAAGACACAGTTCGAACCCGTGGAGTTTGGATGTTCTCCCTGTGCCTGCGTGGGTTCTCTCCGGGTGCTCCGGCTTCCTCCCACCATCCAAAGACATGCATGTCAAGTTGTTTGGTGATTCTACAAATTGCCCTTAGGTGTGAATGAGAGCGTGAATGGTCTCTGTTTCTGTCTGTCTCTGTGTTGGCCCTGTGACAGACTGGCGAGCTGTCCAGCATGAACCCTGCCTTTGCCCAAAGTGAGCCGGGATAGGCTCCAGCCCCCCGTGACCCTGTTCAGGATAAAGCGAATATAGATAATGGATGGATTCTGATTTCTATTTCTGTCGAGTGTTTGTCTACTGACTGGAAGCATATGAATGTCATGAGAACTACAATTTAAGAAACGCTTTTTAGATTAGAAACGGCTTAGTGATAAATTTAAGATGTCATTAATAACAATGGATTTTTTTTTATCAATATTAAGTTTCTAATTTACACAATGCTTAGATGCTTTTCAGTTTTCATGACAAAAGTGCATTTCAGGTTGATTCGACTAAGCTGGTGTGTGCATGATGATATACCACCTTCTAATACACATGCTTATATGCAGTAAGGCTGCAAGTATTTGATTAATTTAATCTTAAGATGCATCATTTTATGGCTGTTTTTAAGTTGCTAACAAAACTTTTCATCTCTGTCTGTCGTTCCTGATTATTTCTTCACTTGTAATGTTTCACAATGTTTTCCAAGAAATAATCAGACACACATTAAAACTTTTTTAAAAAATTTTTTTTTAGTTAGTTGGCTAGTTATTTTATCGAATGTGTCACACACATGTGCCCAGTCCCCGAGGACTGATCAGGACACTGAAAAATGAATTATTTTTTTTGTACATGAACATAATGTCTTCTTACTTCCTATTATTGTCATAATATGTAGATGTGTGTTGGACAAAACACTAAAAGTTATGCATAAATTGTTTAAAGACACAACTTCTAAGTTAAGTTAAGTAAGTATTATAAATGCAAGACAAGAAAGACAAGAAACTCAGGTCGTAGCCCCTGTAGGCCTCTCGATTAGTGCGTTCTAACATGCACAGTTTAATGTCAGCAGCACACTCGGAGGTCATGTGTAGCAGGGCAGGGGAACAGGTGGCCGTCCTGCAGGAGCATGAAACGACTCTACCCAGGCCAGAGGAAGCACCTACATGTGTATGCCCTGCAGTCAGCCCTGTACAGGATGAAATAATTCATCAGAACGGTTCCGAAGAGACACTGCGAGGCAAAGTTCAGAGGCATGCTAATGACAAGAGCATGTTCACGGAGAGAAGGAAAACTGTCAGCTCTGAATGAATTGGGAATGGCAGAACAGAGGTTAGGCCATTTCAAACTCCTTATATCTTGGTATAATCCATGAAGAGGGCCTGCAAATGTCCAAAAGAAATTGGTGGTTTTGTAGCACATGGTGCATGCATTATGTTCTGTCTTGGTTTGCATGAAATTTGTGAGTCCAGTTTTACTACAGCGCAGCCTGTTGGATGTTTTTAGATGCTCGGGAAAGTATGTGGCTCATTTGCACTCCCTGTCAATGCAGTTCCATCTGAAAGTATGAAAATGAAAACTAATTTATTTTGTTAAACCCTGCTACCGAAGACCGAATTTTCCAGTCAAAATGAAAACGCTGCTGCATTTTACAGTGGGATGATTTAAAGTAATTTAAAGTAATGAATAAAGACTCTTTGCAAATTACCATTTTTCTTAGAAGGAAGAATGTATAGTGTACCCACATTTGCATAGCCAACATCTTAACTATTACTAACAGTGGGACATTTACATGTAAAACAAATACTGCATTTGGACAGAAAGCTTATTCCCAAACACACAAATATAAAGGAGTGTTACTTTAGCGCCGCAGAAAAAAAACGAGTGGGTTGTATCATTGCGTTTACCAGTCTTCAAAGCTCGGAGCAGAAAGGAATCATCTTATTACCAGTTTCTACAAGGATCAACATCCCACACAGCCACTCAGTCTGCACAGTTTTATAGCAATTTGCCTATATTAAGTCTCAAATTAACATTTTTTCAAAACACATATACATGCAATACAATGTAGCAAAGTTCGATCTGTGTATAAATAAGATAAAACTTAAAAAATATCCATGAGTCCGAACAACTGACAACTGAAACCGCAGAACTAATAGTAATGAGTAAAGTATGAATTAATACATGTACATATGTGAGTTATCTGCAGCTTTTACAAAATGAGAAGAAAATCTAATAGGATCGAGCCCATGTTATTTGCAATGTGTATTTGTATCTGGGTCTAAAAGAGGTTGTTATGATCTGGCTCATTAAAATTTAGAAGATTATTTCGGTTGGATGTAGGCATTTGTCATAACCCATAATGTTATGTTACATATTTATTGAATATTGGGGGAAATTTGTTGGAGATCCTTGTGCCAACAAGTTAAGTGCTTTAAAACAGCAACTTTGTGTCACTATATTTTCACTAATTCTTATGCCAAAAATTGCTGAAATCTGATAGTTTTTGAGATTTCTTCAAACAAAAAACAACTGAAAGTAAAAGTGTGTATTTTTGGGTCAAAAAAAATTGCACGAAACTGCTTTTATGAAACCTTATAAATTAAAAACAGCTTAAAAGAAGTGGATATATCCAACTTATTGTTCACTAAAACAAAAAAATGAAGGACAATCTGGTACAAAACTAATGTGCTACTTTCAAAGAGCTGTGACCATGTTGTCTGTTTAAATAGTGATTAAATTGATGGTGGTGAGAGACAGTGCTGCTACACTTTGAATTACTGTGCTAAAAGTGTGCCACAAAAACAAAGCTACGTATATCATCTTTAGCCTTTCGGGTGAAAAATATTTATATTTAAAGATGCATCTAAAGGCAATTAATTAATGAAGTCATTTGCCCATGGAGTGAAGAGAGAGCAGAGACAGAAAAGAACAACAAACAATAAGCATCTTTCCTATGAAACACCAATGTTTTTACTGTTCTTGTAATTGCTCTGTTACTAAACAGAATAATTGCGAAAGGATTGTGTTTTCTTGTACTGTATGCAGTCAAAGTTGCTTTAAGGTGCTGAAAAGCGGCTCTAGAATTTAATGCAGAAAAGCTGAAATATCGCCCAACATGTTTCCTCGGCAGCGTAATGTCAGGAAGGTCATGAAGGAAAAGATAACGTGCCTCCATCTTTGGGAAATAAAAGCCCAAATAGATGACCTTTGTCTTCCCTGTGCTAAAGGCCAAGAAAGTGGGAGCACCTACGACCTGGACTGACACATTTCACAGATTACACTATGGATGACTTGTCAGGTTGCATGATAGCTGCCATGATAGACGTCACTACCCCTCGTAGAGTTGATGATTACCAGTATAATCACCAATGCTTCTAGGTACCGCATTCTCCCCCTACAGAACACTTCCAACAGAAAGAAACAGTTGAGTCTTTAAACTGCCTGAAGGTAAAAAATAGTCTCGTTTTTACGCGACAGCCTCAAACATTGCCTGCTGGTCGGAGTCATCCTGCGTCTGCTGAAGATATCTGGTCATTGTTCCTGGAGTCGTGCCTCCCTCGGGTCAGACACTCCGCTGCTCTGTCATCATCCCTCTTGTTGCTCCTCACACCACTGACACTTCGTAATCTCCACACACTACATCTTCACTTGGAGTCTTCCAGATGTTTTGATCGCAGATGCTTCGGCATATTTGCCTTCATTCGCGGCTTATTTTGTCGTGGCAGTTTTTTTTTAAATAGTAAGCGTGAAAATATATTTCAATTGATAATAGTTCTCATCCTTTTTTGAGGTGATGGCATATTGATAATTGTTACATTGTCAATGTGACAACAAAGGTCAAGGTCTATGATGGAGGAACGCTGAAGTATTGTCTCATTTTTGTGTCATATCGCCCACAAAAGGTTACTCCGATGACATTAAGCAGAGCTGACACCTCTGATTGGCAATTTGAGGTTCATGACCTTTTGTGATGTACACAGCCGGTACTGTACTGTGATTTCTTGATATCACAGTGACTGGTTTCTAGTAGATCTCTTATTTTGTAGGAGCTTTTTTTAAGCATTAAAAACATTTCTGTTCGAGTCAGCTGAGGTGTGTGATTCATAAAAGCTGCCTCACTGCTTTCACATTTACCTTTGGAGAATTTGTCGCTGCAAAAGCTTAAATAGTTAATCAATATCTTGAACAGTTGAACAGGAAACTAGCGTGTACATCAATGAACATGTGACAAATTTAGTGGATGAGAAAATCCAGTTTGGCTCCATTAGAACCATCGATAATATGTGAAACAGACTCAATCCACATATGGTTTTAGCACCTGACAGTTAATCCTTTAAATTTGAATTGATTTTGATAACAACGCTGTGCACTCTAAGCCTCCCCATCTGTTTGCAAATAGTTACCCATTTTCAATTATGAATATGTTTAAAAAAAACCATTCTAATGCCTGCAAAAAAAGGTCACATTCAAACATGGCTTTTGCCACAAATACGCTATTTTCCAGTAGAAAGGCCAATTTGATGCTCATCATGTGCCCTGGTGTACCTAAGCGCTGTTTAAAGAACATCAATGCAAAGAGGGATTAAATATTCCTGTATTTTGCTAATCATTTATGAAATGCATAATTATCTCAGCCGCTTGTTGAGTGGATTAGGAATCATTGATTCTCTCTCTCTCTGTATATATAGTGTCTACCTAACCCTTTCTAACTCCCCAATAGAAATATTCTGGATAATATGTACGTATATAGTTGGCAGAGCTGCACTCTGGTTCATATTTCATGCAATGTGAATGACTAATCCATGAAATGTGTGGGTGGGATGATTAACACAGACACCAGCACTGAAAATATGTTTGCTTTGAAACTCTGAATGTGATACGAACATGAAACTATGAATAATTGGCAGAGAATGGGAGCCTGTGTCGATTTAGAAGTCCGAAACGCAGTTTATGACTAATTGTGTTAAGTGAAAATGAAGTGCACTTTTGTTCCTGGGATAATTAGCTTTTTAAATGTTGCGAGGGTGATTGTGGAGGCTATCCGTGGGCTCGGCTGCTTTTGGAGTGAGCCCTCTAGCTCTCCCGTGGGGTAGCAGCGCTCGTTACACGCAGCCCGCAGGCCAGAGGAGAGGAAGGGAGGGCAACACTGGTGAAGAGATCACACATGTACAGACGCACTTTTCTCAGATAAAAGTGTTGTTTTGGCGAAAGTGAAAGGTTACAGAATCATTTTCGAACTTAATCCGAGTTGTTGCTAAATTTGGAGCAATTGACTCAAGTCTCTTTCAGCACCTTGTTTTACACACGTTTTACACCTTCAGTACATTTTGGTAATGAGTGCACAATTTTAGAAGTTTCCAATTTCAAGAACAATTGTTTACTATTGAGACTATAATTGTAGAAAAGATGTGCATTTTTATAATTACAGGGAGCATCACTTAATGAAAAAGTACTTACCTTTAAAGAAAGTAAATCATCATTACATCATCATTATTACTTTCATTGCCATTTCTTCAGCCCACTATAACTCTATATGTCATATTTCTGTTGTAAGTTTAAAACTTTTTCTTTGTCAGTGCAGTTTGTTATTAAATCATTTAGTAGTTTTTGACTAATGTTCGGGGAGCTTTGGTCATAAATAATTTGGCCCCTTTGGGACTTTTAACAAACTCACATTTCAAAGTGCTGATTTCTGGACCCTTTTTACGACCCATAAACACCTCAAAGTGACGTTCAGCCTAAAAAGACCCAAAGCATTATTTGTAATTGTGTTATTTCCAAGTTAAGCACTCCTTTATTAAGGTTACATTTTCCCCATCCTGTCTAAGGGTCACTTCTGCTAATTTAGATGTGGTCCAGGCATGCCGGATAATTACAATCATTTCTTGAAAACATTTCTCAATGTAACTGAAATGTATTCAGACGTGGGAAGTTTAGCCTCAAAAAGGGGCAATGGAAGAGGAGGATTTAGGGAAAAAGGACAGGACAAAAAAAGGTGGAGGTGGGGAGACAGGGAGAGAGTAATTACTCTATGTAAAGGCCACAAACAGAGCTCCTGCTGTCGCTGAAAAATCAAATCTGTCAGCAATTAGACGGAGGCCAAGCAGCACTTGTCAGTGGACAATGGGGCAAGAGGAGAGGGGGTTAGCAATTATTAGAGCTGATAGAGTACCTTTATTTATCTAAACAGCAGGTTAGTTGCCCAATCTCCTCCTTTGTCACTTGTTGCTTCTGTGAAAGGGGCACCACTTAATCCGAATAGTGTTCCTTGTGGCGAGCACTGGGTATTATACCCGGGCCAAGAGCTGGAGAGGGCTGCTTTTCAGCATCGGCAGGAATAATCCAGGGGTTGATCTCATGCTCTTGCAATGCTTCCTTTGCTCAAAGCGCTGATCAGGATCCCTTACGTTTGAAGCTATTTATTAGAAGTTTAGAGGGAGGGGGGGGGGTCACCAGTCTAAAACATGTAGTCATTATCAAGGACTTTTGCTCCTTGAAGGGGCAAAAGCCCACAGGGTTTCAGAGAGGGGATTTTAGATGTGTAGGGGCTTATTCTCATTTAAAGCCAACTGCAAAATACAGTCCACAGTAAAAACTCTGTGGTTTCTCACAGAAATATAACAGCATCGTGTAAACCGGGGAACACGGTTCTTTGTCGAGTTAATGAAAGACGTGGAAAATTTTTATTTAATGGTGGCCCGAGAGGGAATATTGTGGAAGCAAAGGGCTCCTATTAGTGGTCGCTTAGAACGTAAACTTCTCAATTAGTGTGAGGTCGACGTTTAATGCTTTATAATTTGTGAGGGAAAAAAATCACCAGTTCTCACCTGAAGTTTCCACACTGTTGGAGAATTTTTCAAGCCAATTTAAAAACAAAATATCACAGATACTGATTTATTCTTAGCTACTGCACCATCTTTAACAGCACATGTAAAGTTTCAAAACGGCATATCCCTTCATGAATATTGATATTTATTTATTTATTATTACTATTTATTATTTATTTGACCTAATTTCTCTCAAATTCTATGCCAAGAAAAAAGTTTCTTTGTAAAGTTAAATGAGTGCGAGGCAGTTTGACGAGTGCTTTGTTTCGGTGCCCCACTAAATTAATATCATAATATTTTCTCATCGAGTCTATTAAAAGGTAAAATTTCTTCATGCAGTTAATTGCGTCAGTATCTCTCAGGTGCAGAATGCAGAAGCTCTGCCGCAGTTTTACATCAGGCAGCGAGAATAATTTCTGTTCAACAAAGTCAGCAATACTACGAGGAAAAGACGCGGGGTGGAGTGACTGTAAATTATGAGATAAATTGCTAAGTTTATGGTTCTTTAAAAGAATCACGCCGAAGAACTAAACTATGTAATTTGCCGATGATGTGAATTCATTCTATTAATGACGTGTGTATATTTGTAATGTTTCCGACTCGAGCTGTGGAAGTTTAAGAGCCGCAGAAACATCAACTCAAATGTGCAGTATCTTCCAATGCGGGTGATAACTCTTGTGCTGACATAGGCTAATTTCATCAAACATCCTTAACTGGGTAGAAAATTAATATCAGCCTGACCCTTAAATGCTCTGTTGCTCAATTAAAATTAAAATTGGGAATTTTATTAACAAACTTTTAAGAATAACAAGAATTGGCAAAGTTTATTTGAAGTATCATTTTGAGGAAGGGAGTTATAGTTTCTGAATAAAAGTCTAAATGTTCCTCAAACATTGAATATAAATTAATCTAAATATTTTCCCTCTTGCTCATATAGAGCGTTGGAAATTGCCCAAAGAGCTCAGAGTCATTTCCAATTTGTTTGAGCTAAATTAAGGTTATTGCTGTGTTGGTGATGGTTACCTCGTCGGTAGGACCTCATTATCTCCACACAGACCCGTCTTACTTCTGGCATTTGCCTCCCGAGTCGTAAAGAGGAGGATATTTGTGGCGATGCAGTCCGATTGTCAATGAAGTATGCAGAGTGGAGTAAAGTGGTGTCTTAAATATTCCTGTATAGATCACATCCAGATGTGAAAATATGAAATCCCATAAATCACTGCAGGCTGATTAAATCTCTGCATTTTGGCCATTGAAAAATGTAAAAGTGCATCACTCATGGCTCAAAGCAGATTTTCTGAAGATTACAGAGATACATATTTTTGGAAATAGTGGCAGGTTTTTAATGTGGTTTATAGAGCGCTCGGATGGGAGAACAAGCGAGCGGGATTCATAAAGTGGAGACACCGACGGCTGTTTCTTTAAGTCGACGTTGAGGTATTTGCCCGTTTCTCACACATACAAACATGTGCTGCAGAGATACATTACCAGCAGCGCATGTGAGGAGCTCATTTGTACTCGTTGTTAGGCACCAACTTCAACTTGTGATATCTATTCATCAGTTTTCAGGTAGGAAAAAGACCGAGTGGGTGTAAGAGTTCAGTTAGTGATGTACTGTGTTCTCGGTTTTTTTTGTTTTTTTTTTGGTGTAAAAATAATCAATCCAATTCCACCTTTAATTTGAAGAAAAATTTGTCTGATTGGAGTTGGTGGTCATGAAACACATGAAAAACCTTGTTTCTTTTCTTTAAAATGCTTTCACAGCTTAAACAAATTTAATAAGACTTCTTTTGATTGACAGCACAGCGCTCTCCCACAATGTCTTCTTTTTGCTCTCACATTCCTCGTAAGCAGCTGTGCCGCCGTTTTGAATGAGATGAAGGCTGAAAAATTGGCGCTACACACACACACACACACACACACACACACACACACACACACACACACACACACACACACACACACACACACACACACACACACACACACACACACACACACACACACACACACACACACTATCGTCTTGGAACAAGCGAGACTTTTATACAAGTCTCTGCAGGCCTGAATGTGCTACTCATGACACATTTCAGAAGCTATTTTGTATCATTAGAAAGTTTTATAAATTCAACATGTGTACAGGACAAGCAGTCACATCACAGCAGCCGTCAAGTGTTTGTTGGTCAAAATCATATTTATATCAATCTGTGACGGTTTCATTTAATTTGCCTGTCTGCCATTTGCATTTCTCCAGACTGCTGAACAGGAAGTGATGTATTTTACATTTCCTGCGGCGGCAACATGTTTACTAATCTAGCGAAGGATTTGTTTGCACAAAAAGTAACGGTTAAAATATAATTTAAAAGTCAAAAAACAATGGAAAAAAGGTGCGGCGCCGCCCAAACGTCAGTATTCGCTCGATTTATGGCTGACACAAAAACACACAGCGACAAGAGGCAAAGACGTCTTACTTCCTGGTTCTCCGGTGCTGTGTCTGAGTGGTAGTTATGTTTCCCAGCCGCTCTGAGTCAGAGGCACAGCGGAGGTCTGTGCAGGTGGCAGGGCTGCTGAGCCCGGCGGGGGTTTTTCTGCTCCCTCTCCTCCTTCTCCACAGGTGCTTATTAGCACATATGAGCTGCCACATGTTCCCAGCCTGGCCACCGCCCGAGGGGGCAAAATCAGTCTTTGCCAGTAATCTCCACAGCCTGACCAGGCCCTCGCTCCCACTAACAGGGGCACATGGTGTAGCGTTTATGAAGCACAGCAGAGGTATTACCCCGCCGTATTCTCGCTCCCTCTCTCTTCTTTTTTTTCTTCTCTCCTCCCTGAACTGCTGGATAACCTTTGTAAGCATCTCCCCCTTTATTTCCATACTCCATGTTTAAGGTCAGGATAAAAAGTGATAGTGATGCAGATGTATGTGTGAGAGATATCTGTTTTCAAAGAGTGACGCGGTTGCAGACATATTTGTTGCAAATGTTCCTTTACGAAATATCAAACTGCTCAGAAGTTTACCAGAAGTTGAAATGTTTTGCACCTGGTCGGCATGACAGAAACCCATTGTCATTTGAACAGCCCCCCCGCTCTGTGAGACATGTGAATGGCTCTGCTGTGTGTACGTAGGGAGGGTAGGGGGTGGAAGGGTAGGGAGGTGAAGGGGGTGGGCTGGAGAGGAGCTATCGTGTTTGAAGTGGGCATATGGTCGTCGCATTTGCATTTAATGCCCTTCAGATTACTTGTTTTAACTCGTGCTAAACACCTCACTCGGTTGGGGCTAATTTGATGAGGTCATGGTATGACCCCGTGACCCGCTCTCTCCATGTTCTCTAAGTGAAACCAGCTGAGTCACAGAGTGGTGAGGGAGCTGGAGGGGGAGTGGGGAAGGGTCCGGCCGGGCCTGACGATCGCCGAGCTTCACTCGCCCGTCAGCAGTCGCCGCTCAGCGGACACTTTACGGGTGTGAAGCCGTCACCCAAAACGCTACGTAGCTCAGCAGCTCCACTGCTCCACTGCCCGAGCAAAGCATCCGCTCAAAACACATCCAATCGACCTGGAAAGAATAACAAATGCTGCAGCTTCTTATCGCTCAACTCTGCACTTTGAAGATGTTTGCAAGAGACGATTGTGCCAATATACATTTAGCCAAAGATGTGTGTGTGTGTGTGTGTGTGTGTGTGTGTGTGTGTGTGTGTGTGTGTGTGTGTGTGTGTGTGTGTGTGTGTGTGTGTGTGTGTGTGTGTGTGTGTGTGTGTGACCTGCAAGACCCCTATTAAGACATTTATTTTCCTTTGCATGGCTATACTTTATTATGTTTCAGAGCTCCTAACAAGAGATTTAACCACGAATCTTCTGATACAAGGAATCTTAAAACTAGTCTTTTAATTGGGAACAATTTATTTGCAATTAATTGTAATTTAGAAATAATATTAGGACGTTAAAAACAACACAGCTGTAAGCATGCATAGACACGTATATGAAAACACACACACACACACACACACACACACACACACACACACACACACACACACACACACACACACACACACACACACACACACACACACACACACACACACACACACACACACACACACACACACACACACACACGCACACTCCTCTCGACATGAAAGGCCATCCATAGAAGCCCTCTTATGGAATGTTAGTGAGGCCCGTTGAAGTCCTGATCCACAGCGGCAAATCGGCTCTTTTCTCTCGCTGCAGACTCAAGTGTTGTCCAGACTCCAGAGAATAGTCCCGTATGGTCTGAGGGGCTACATTTTCCTAACCTCCAAGGCCACCGCCGCGAAGGCGCCTCAAGAGAGCCTCTTTCGTGTCAAAGGGGGAAAGCCATTCAACTCGAGAACAGCCTCTGGCTTTTGATCAGTTCACAAGTTACAGTTTTGCGGAGGCCCTTTTTTCATGCAAATGGGAACTCTTCAAACAGCGTGCGGAAATACATCTCTTTCGGATGTACCTTAATAGGTAGTGCTTTTAACATGGGAACTTTCACAGCCAAGGACTTGCTTGAAAGCCTCCTCAGAGTAGTGAAAAGCACGCTCATCGCCCAGGTGTAGATGGTCTCCTTTAAGGGATTCTCTCTCGGCCCCCCCGAGTTCCTTCCAGCCGGCGGCTTTGTATGTTCACTGGAGACCACATTGACTCCCAATTAAGGGATTAAGATGAAGATTATCAGAACCATTTTCAAAACACATAACATTTGCTGGCTTTCCCACAGCACTCTGGATCACCCCTCTTCATTTTGGCACACTTAAATTTATTGTTATAGATGGAGCTGCTGTGTCAGAGCCCAAAGTGTTATTAAAACTGTTGCTCTAGGCCTTCGCAGCATCCAGGATAAACTGTTTTCATTCCATCCTGACAAAATGTCAGGGTTTGCTTGTGTTGGTGCATAAATTATATATTCCCTTTGACTCGGTCTAAATCCATACATAATCCTAATTTGAGAAGCTATTTGTAGCGTGGGGTTGCGTAAATATAAGAGTGTTCTTTCCCAAGTGGCTTCAAATTCAGAGGTGTTGGTATGTCAGGTTTTATTTGGGTGTTTCATGTGTTTCTCTTGGCGCTCTAAAACTGCCCATTATGCTCCTATTAAAGTTCATGTTGCTGGAATATTGGGAAGGAGGAGGAGGAGGAAGAGGAGGATGAGGAGGAGGGGGGGGGGTGAACCAAACTCTCGTCAAGGTCATGTTCCATTGGAAAGAGCCAACAATGCCAGTGCTAATCCCTCCTCCTCCACCGCGCTCTGACCCCATCCCGTGGCTTGTAGGACTCTGTGGTGGGAGAGGACAAGAGGCCCCGGCTTGTTCCTACACTCAGCCCCATGCATTAGGCAGCCCAGAGCTCCTGGATTATCTGCCAATTAGCACCAATTGTGCCGGACGGCATTAATGTAATGTTCTATATTTTTTAATACCGTTAAATTTTTTTTGCTCCTCTTCCGTCCCCTCCTTCTCTTCGGCCCTAATCAAGATTGTCAGCGCTCTCTTTTTGCCTTTTTCTCATTTAAAATAAAAGAGTTGGGGTTTAATTTGGCATTAAGGAGCGTAGAATGTGCCTTGCCAGCAGAGCGTTTTGTCGGCGGGAGAGAGTTAGTGGGGTAAAAAGGGGGGGAAGAGAGAGAGAGAGAGAAAGAGGGGAGAAAATCATTTTATGGGAGATACTGTGAAGGACTTGTTTGAACAGGCCGTGAGCCTCAGTGTCCTGCTACATTAGCGGGGAAGTCAGCTTTGTGCCGGAATAACGTGTTGCCTCACTATTGTGCCCCCTACGGTGGAAGGGTTTGGTGGGTTTGGATTAGGAGACTCCATTACATTACCCTAATAACTGGATAAAGCCGCCTCATCCAGTGCAACTGATCCTCAAGTATTAGCGCTCATGGCTCGTTACAGCGTTTCAGCAGCTGATCTGCAGACAGTTGATTTCTCATTATAACACACTGATAGAAACACACAGCTGCAGTGGAGGGTGTCTGAGCATGCTGTCATGTGCAACTTTCCTCCACAGCAAATGTGTTATTTGTAAGAAAATTCCAGGAGACTATTACAGTCGTTCACTGATTTAGATTGGCCCGTGTCAACAAGCCTCCCTTCAATTTAAGAGTCCAAATGATAATCTTTAGTCTGCTATGAGGGGATTTCCACAGACGTGAATTTTATTACCACGAAAAATGTTTTATACTTTACACATAATTCACTCTGTACTACCTATAAAAGGAGCTCATCATTATAAAGCATGGGAGTTTCACACAGTTTAATTACATATCTGTTGCAGGTGTTGGGGCATGTCAGACGCTTGATTATCAGACTCCAAGTGTGTTTTTATTGTGCTATTTCCCCCCCCCCCCCAAATGCTCTCATTTACTTTATATAAGCTGAGATGTTTTCACACACTGAGAGAGAGAGAGTGGGGGTGGGTGGGTGGGGTGGGGGGGATACCGAGGAGAAGAAAGAAGGAAGAGAAAATGAAAAAAGAAAGTGAGGAGAAGAAGACGACAGCAAACTGAGCGCTGAAAGCAACGAGGAATTTTTTATTAAAATGCAAAATTTTGTGTCGTTTTTAGATCAAAGTGAATTGATGGAGAATGACCTTCATTACAACGTTTGAACATATAAAAAAAAAAAAAAAGGCGCCGGCATGAGACTGTGGCAGAGGAGCGAACAGATTACATATAAAGCCCAGCTTCTTTGATGTTAACTGTCCAGCCCAATTAAGCCCGAGGACATGTGTGAGTCCTGACGCTTTCATGGATGGATTCAGGTTTGACTGTCTGCGTGCTGCAACCACACCCCAACCTCTCCCCGAAATTTCATCTAAATTAAATCTAATTTTTTTACTCTGATTTTTAAAACAGGAAATGATTTTATTATTCTTAAAAGTAGTTCCAGTTGTTTGTAGTTTAGAGAACATGGAAACGCCAAATTAAAAGTAATCAACAGCTAATACACGAGCCTAATGCATTACGTGCTGCAAATAAAAGCATTAAATCTCCTTACATGTGTCCAGAGATGTGGCTGCAGGGTGGGAGGAGCTCAGGTGAGGCCAGAGGCCACCGGTCATTAGCGATCCAGCTTCCCTTCATAGTGTTAATATGGGGTCAGGCTGTGGACTAGAAATCCACAACCACAGCTGGCACATTCAGCATCTCCACGGTTGCTGTTTTCACTAGTGGAGTGAAAACAATCCGCCTCCTGTTCACCCCCTCCTCCCCCCCCTCCACCCCGGTCTGCCAGGCTGACCTTGCCCTTGGGCCACACCACCGTACACCACCCCAGCTGTTGTCACTCTGCAGCCGCAGAAAAAGCTGCTTCGCCCGGCCCTCCTCGCTGCAGATCTTTGCTGTGGGCCCTTCCTGCAGGTGTGCTAAGGTCCTCTACCTCCCCCTGTTTGATTGCAGCCCAGGCCAAACACCAGGGCTCTCCTCCGCCCCGGTCCTGCGGGTTTGGTTCAGGGCCTCCAAATGCCTTTTAGATCCCTAATCCTAAACACTTAAGCCCTTCCTGATGGGTTCAGCTCCAGGTCCCGGCGATTTAACCAATCCAAATAGTGGGAGCACTGAGGGGTCGAGTTCGGCCGACTTGCCTTTTGCCCTTTTTTGCTTTTAATTCAGTATATTAACTCTTTCCCACTGATTGAAGATCTGCAGATGCAGTTGTAAAAACATAAGAGCCTGTATTATATCTCATAAAATGTTGCTCTACACGCCTTTTGACATCGCTTCGGGTACTTGAGTCCTCCTAATTCCATCTTCATTTTCTGAATGAATCCCTTTCATTCAATCAGAGTATGAACACAGATGAAACAACTTCTCATATAAAAAGACAAGACACGAGTGGTTTCTGAGATGACTGGATTGTGAGAGGATGTTAATGAATCCTAAAAAGAGTCAGTACCAGGTATAGAGGCCCAAAACGAGGCACAGTTCATTTCTTCTCACCGTCCGTCTAATCTTTCCCATTCTCCTGGTGCTGTTTGAGTAAACAGGGCTGTCCTGGCCTCCACCTGTTTCGGGGTGCTTGAGAAATGGACTTTTCCTGAAAAGTCTGTCACCTCTGACCCCTGCCGAGCAGGAAGGGGCTGCCAGCAGGCAAATGCCCTCCTGTGTGGCCAACTGCCATTTAACCCCATAATTGTTACAAGGCAGCTCCTGGCCCGTCCCAAAACTTGGTTTCCGGAAATCGCTCTTAAACAATCAAATAAACGCACATGCAGGGAATTTGCTGTGCCCGGGGCATTAAGATGGAGCTTGTGAAGCAGTGATCACAGATTCACTGGTTGGACTTGACACCTTTGAAAACATACAAAACATGGAGGAAATGTATTTCTGTGTCAATCGAATAGGAATCATTAAAAAAAAAAAAAAAAAAAAAAAACCCAACATATTTTAAAGTTATTTTAACCACAACAAACATTATGATGTGTTTTCCATGTCAAAAATTGCTGTTTCATGACACATTGTCATTTCCAGTCATACAAACTAATATTGTAATACAGCTGTTAAATTAAATAAGTGGGTAAATCTTTTCTTTTAGCACCACTTCAGCAGCTGAGATCGTTCAAGTTTTGTTTGCTGTTGAATCACAGTCGGCCTGCGGCTGTGTTGTAGATACAGTATCCACTTTACCTTTATCATGCAGTGCTCTGGCCCATCAGGCTTTCTATGTGGTTGGCTGCACTTGGTTATTTTTTCCATCCCTGCACATTTGCTTTTTTTTGCTCGGCGCTCACCTCCACACTCGGGCTTAGAGTGTTTCCCTAGCAGCCTTTCTGATAGCGGTGCGCGCTCGGTGATTGCTTCCCAGGATCAGAGCGCCATGCAGCACGAGCAGGCAGCTCAGCATACCACACATGCTGCAAGATCAAAGGTCATTGTTGGAAGCCCGGGATTATGGGGGAGGTAAAATTATATTTTTTTATCCCGCTGCTTTGTTTTTGATCACCCTATACGACCCACCTCAACCTGCACTCCCACGCCACCTCTCCCACTGCACACTCAGGTGTTAGTTTTCAAGAGGGGTTCGGTGAGGGGGGAAGGAGGGTTGAGGTTTGCTAATGTAGAAAAACAACAGACAGATTGGATGCAACCTTGAGCAGCGAGTTTGGAGAGAGCTCTAAAGAGACTCCAAGGTCAGTGGATGTGGGAACTGCTGCCGCGTCTCCTGGGTCCAACGGAAATAGTGACCAAATCAAAGACGGCTCATGAGTGATACGTGCACCGAGGTCACGTCTATTTATTACTGCAGTGGGAGAGTATCACATATACAGCGGGCCTGCAATGGAAGGGACAGTAATGACGCCTGGTGTATGTCATCAGCAGGTGTGAATGGCTTGTCATCTTGGAAGTTATTATCCAAGTGACTTAAACCCTGTATTTACCTGCATGTGTTTATTCAGCACCAACATTACATTGCTGCGTGTGTGTGTGTGTGTGTGTGTGTGTGTGTGTGTGTGTGTGTGTGTGTGTGTGTGTGTGTGTGTGTGTGTGTGTGCGTGTGTGTGTGCGTGCGTGCGTGCGTGCATGTGTGTGCGTGTGTGTGTGTGTGTGCGTGTGTGTGCGCGTGCGTGTGTGTGTGTGGATGCTTTAAATGGCAGTCGTACTTTTATTTTGGTATCAGGATAAAGGACACAGAGAATACTCTCCTCTAACTTTTAACTCATTTTTGAGGCTCAGAGTGTGAAATTAACACAGAAAGCATTTCATTGTATTAAAGTCAAAATTGTTCACATTTATAAAGAAATAAAGCAAAAACACAGTGCGACTGTGTCATTGACTTAGTCTTGTAATTTCAAGGCTATTGTAATAAATGTCATGGTGTTTTCCACCATTGTAAGGGCACCCAACATCAAACACTTATTACAAAAAAAAAGTGTGTGTTGTAATTATTAAATCGCAAAAAAAATATTAGCTTATGTGTCATATTATGTCTCTGGGGCATATCTTTTGTTTTGTAAATATTTTTTAAATGTGTCTGCCGCCCCCCATGTATTCACTCATCTAGTAGAATTAATTATGATGTTTAGTAAATGCAGGATTTTAATGTTTACATTCAGGGAGTCTGAATTTATTTATTTATTCTGGTTAAAATACAACAGCATAGAGGTGGAGAAGAATGTGTGACTAATAAAAGTATTTTTATTTAGTTTTTACTTGGTCAGAGTGAAAATAAATTATGCAAAATACACTAAAGTGCAAAAATTACAATTGTGTTTTAAACACGTCCACACGTTCTCATCCTTTTGATGCAACACTTAAATTATATATAACAACAGAGGATATGCCAGTTTATTCAATAATGGAATTTACTGTGCTTGCAGCCGTGACAAATATTCATTTAGCCACATATAAGTTGTAAAAAAAGTTTGGTTTATAAACTTATTTAAATGGATCGCCTTCATAAAAAGCTTCAAGAAAGGTTCCGTTTGCCTTTAAATGTACATTTTAAAGGAAATAAGTTGTTTTAAGGGAGAATAATTATTTTGTTAAATACTTATCCAGCAGCTTTGTGTTACAAACATGTAGTTTTCCTCATAAATCTCAGAATTTAGTTTTTATACTGTTGTGTGTGAAAGGTTGAGAGGATGAAGATTTATAAACAAACATACAAGACAATACAATGAACTCACAAGTTACATGTTTTGGAAGATAATACTGTAAACTCACATAAAGTCTGAATGCTAAGTCTCTTGTTTTAATATTCTGTGGATGAACGAGTGGAGCTGAGTGTGTAGTGGGTGAGTGTGCAGAGAGGAGAGGAAGACGCTGCCCTCCATGTGATTCAAAATGCTCTGGCAGAGTGGGAGAGGACCATTAAGTGGTGTGTTATTTACACATCATAAGCCAGTCTATTATATTGACATCCAGACGACCCAGTCCTGCTCTGCTCTGCGTGCGCCGCGGCCTCGCTCTCTGTTTGCTCTCATCACCAGCATGCTGATTGGGTGATTTCTGCGATATGACATTCCAATGCTCCGGACTATGTGCAAGATCTTTCCGTCTGAAATAGTCCGAAAGCATTCATTACCCGCCGAGAAATGAGACAAAAGGTCAAGAAAGCAGAGGGATGGGGGTGGAGCCACGTGAAGTGGAGGTGGGCTTTACAATCCAATTGGGGATTAAGTTATCTTATATCTCTTACTTACAATAAATCCACACGTCTCCATCAGAAATGTCTTGTTTAAACTGTAGAGGAGCATGAAGCAAATGTTTGACTTTATTTAAAATTCATTGTTCAGCATTACATTGCCCGCTGGGGGTGAGCCCTGAGATTGTAAAGGTGAGCAGACAGCCTGTGTATGTTTTTTATTATTTTTATTCTGATCCAGAAATTGCAGAATTGCCATCCAGTTGTTGTCCTCCACACCACTCTGCCATTTACCAATGGCATCAAAATATTTGACATCCTATAATGGGATCGCATCCAGAGTAATTCCTGTTACTACTGTTGACTTAGGTGCCCCAAGTAAAATAAATCTATTTTGCCCATTGATGTGAATGAACTCTGTGTGAACCATTTGAAGCATTAATGCAGATAAAGTAGAATACATTCCCTTTCCTCAGATCATTAGCGTCCCACAGAGTTATTACTGAAGGATCAGCTGCGAATACTTCTAAATTTCAATAACACCTCAATAAAACTGAGAAACAATTATCTTCTCAGGATATACATATATATATAAAGTAATCTCCAATTGGATATAAAAATAAATTTTTATAAGAATATCAAAGGAGTTACAAGAGTTTTGCATCCAAACGGCGGGTGACTGGCAAGAGAAATTATACTTCAATTTGTCGGAAATGATTTACAGAGCTCAAGAAAATCACGGTGCTGTTTATATTCTTCAAAGATCTATTTTCTCTCTATGTCACACACACACTGGTACAATGCAGCAGCCTTTGAAAACAGTCTTCACAAGCAGGAGCAAAATGCAATTATGAGAAGTCTTTTTTTTTTCTTCTCTTTTTACCCCAAAATATTTGTTTAACCATTTGAAGGACTGCAGGCAGAAGTGCAGTACATGTTATGAATTTTGACTGATTTAAACCAAACATAAGCAGACGGCGAGAGAGAGAGAGAGAGAGAGAGGCTCCTTTTAACAACATACATGGTTTCAATTTATGATCACAAGTAATCCAGCTGGGTTTTATAAATGAAATAAATTCAATTGACAAATTAACATTTCACTTTCCTCTCTGGAGTGTTTCTTTTCTTTTTTAACAAATAATTTTTGATTGGCTGGCAGCAGGGTGCTGAATATATAACACTGTAAAGTGGTGGCACGACTGAGAGAGATCCTCACCTAATCAATACAAAATATTTGTTATTAACCGATCAAGGGAACCGTCCTTCTCTGAACTTTAGTCAATAAAATAATAAGTCCTTGTTAGATTGGGGACCCCTGCGAGCCTCTTTAAGACCCCAAGGAGTTTTAGAGCCACAGTTTGGGCACCAGTGGCACAGTAGACATGAGTATGATCTCAGTGTAGACACTTATTGTGGAGTGAATGAGCAAATAAATTACCACGACAGTTGCTTACTATACGTACTATTATCACTTTAAAGCTCTTCGATATTTAACTTTAGAAACTCAGATGTGAAGTTTCAAACAGTAAAACAAAGTTAAATCTGCATGTTTATTTCCCTGCTCTGTAGCTCGCCGTACACGAATCAGGTTCTGGTCCCAGCAGAGGAGAGAGTCGTGTCCCAGCAGCAAACCCATCGCTGTGTCTGTACGGTGTGTGTCCGAACTCAAGTGTGTGAGAGCTGACTGAAACCGAGAATTAAATTACAACGCATGTAAACTGTGCATTTGAGTTAATAGCTGTGTTGAATCAGGATAAATCCAGTTAGTTTAAGCTGAGTTTATTTTCCTTCTTAAATCAACTTAAATACACAGTTTACTACTATTTATTTTATTCTTATCAAATAGATTTCAAAGAAAATGTACATATACTTGAAATATGATTTTTTTTTTTCCCAAAAACTGGAGCTTTAAATTTCAAAACTATTGGAATAATTTAACAAATGAGCATTTTACTACCCTTTAAAACTTGCAGCTGCTATTAACTCAGCTGAACCGAGCATTACTACCAGAGGAGTCTTTTACATCTGAACTTTTACTGCTGTTGTCCATAAATACATAACTGTTTGAGCAAAGCATGAAAATAGTTTTGAGATGTATCTAATTAGTAAAGCAACAGTAAAAAACAAAAACAAATGAGAAGCTGATAGGAATCTGCGGTAAACTTGGCAGAGGTTTCCTCTCCTCACCTCAGCCAGGAGCAGCAGCACCCACCAGAGCTGGAAGCATCCCACTGGGAGAGCCTCTCTGTGGTTATCATACCCCATCTAGTGGCTGCAGTGGGTTAAAGGAGACAGGAGGAGGAGGAGGAGGAGGAGGAGGAGGAGGAGGAGGAGGAGGAGGAGGAGGACGAGGAGGAGGAGGAGGAGGAGGAGGAGGAAGAGGAAGAGGAAGAGGAGGGCAGTGTCAGCCGCATTTCTCAGATCTCAACTAGCTGCTCAGTCCACTAAAGTCAAAACACAGATAGAGGGATGGAGGAATGGTTAGAAAGAAAACTGTGCTGCTTTGATTGAAACCCAACTGTGGATGCATATGACTTTAAAATGAAAAGAAAACAGACATAATTTGATTTAATTTGATCATGTGTTTGAATATCTCATTAAGAAGAGCTTCGATATGGTGTGACAATAAAGTTGTTTAAGACGTAACAGTCCTGTAGGTGCAAATTGAATTTGATTTAAGGAACAAAACAAAAAAGGCTTGTCGAGGTGTTGAGACTGAAGCGGTACACGGTTCGTGTTACACAGATATGAAGCTATAAGAATGTGTGAAAGCAATGCCCTCTGGATCCCCTCTTTTCACAACCCTATTATCCAATTGAAAACTGATCTTCAGCAAGCTCCCATTGTGTGCCTCTCTCAGAGAATAAATGCACCAAAATTGATCTCAGGTCTCTGAAGTGGGCCTGTAGACCCGGAGTTTACAGATGGGACCATTTTATTCACTTCTGGTGGCAATTTACAAACATGCAAAACGGAGAGCTCTCCACCACAACCTGTGAGCCAAATGCACGAGTTCCACCTGCCTCCTAACCTTGTTGGAGCACAATTATCCTCCACGCAGGAAAAAAAATGGAGCAGTGACACTGTCAAACAATGTGTGTTAACAATTCACCTCCGTGCAGTGGGAATGTCTTGCAGAAAGAGCAGCCAGTTGGAGGATCTGCTAATGTATTGTGACTCCTGCTGTCAGCAGTTCAGCTCTGCACTCTCTTCCTGTAATTTCCAGCCATCTCCACTGCACTGATACCATTTCAAAAGCCTGCTCACTATCACTCAGACTGAAGCTGCGGGGGCTATTAAGTGTTTGCTCTGGTTTTGATGTTTTACATTGTATGAGAAAGCAAAGAAAGATGCTTTGGAAACACCTGTGTGGGCCAGCTGAATTAAAGATGTTCCTGTTGAAAGGACGATCACACGGTTTTGTGCTGTATTTATGGTCTCCTTGTAAATTCCAGCTTCCAGTCTCTGAGGTACAGTCTGGACCTGTTCGCACAGAGAGACTCTGCTGACGGCTGTTTTATTGTAGAAACTAAACATCACCGAGCTTCCTAATGCTGGGGAATTTTTGAAGAGAAATAATTAATATTGTAATTTTTTTTACAAGCTGTTCTATATGCTTGTTCAGCGAGTAAAGCTGTTACACTGCACTGTAAAAAATAAGCACAAATCACAACCTGTGTAACCTCCCTAGTATTAAGAAGCACACACACATTATAAACATTACAATATATATACCAAATATATATTTTGTTATTAACTATAACTCTATGCAACATCTGTAACTGGTATAATAGCAGATAATAAATGACTGATACTGTAGTATAACACATTTGTAATTATATAGTAGTAGTCTACATATTTTTGTCCAAGTCTATTTATGGATAGGTAGTTTATCAACAGGGGTGTGTTTACATGAGTATGAATAAATAGTGTGTATTGTAAAATCTACATGATTTTTACAACTTTTCAACAAAATGCACTTGTAATAAGTGATTTTCTAAAGCCTTTGACACTGTTAATCATAGTATTGATAGCTAAATGATGAAACTATGACTTCCATATAGTCATAAACGAAGCAGTAATTAGTGACATGAGTGTGAAGGAGCAATATTGTATGTAAAAGCAAATGGTTGGTTCCACACAGATCCGTTGTAGGACCCTTATTCTTATCCAACTGTTTTAATGACGTTTCATTCGTTTTTAAATCTCCCCATTTAGTTTGCTGATGGTGACAGTGGGATTTTAGGAGTCCCACACTCCAATAAAAATACTAAAGAAGAAAATAGAGTGCTAAAGATTATGCTAAAGTATTAGTTAATGTAGCACAAATTTACCAACTTATTTGTACTGGAAGACACACACTGTGAGGCTACACGGGTCATCAGCAAATTAGCTTTATTTGTTTTTGGTTGTTGTTGTTTTTTTAACTCTATAATATTCAAATCCTAGCTGTCCTTATTTGATCCATGATAATGATACATAGTACATTAAAATAATATATGGATTTTATAATCCTTCAAAGAAGTTATACATGTTGATTAGTATATTAGTAAACACTTAAATAGGTCCTTTTATCGGCTCACAACCACAATATAATGTGTTTGTATACAGTTTATTAGGGGTATATACTGTATGCTAAATGCAAAGGGACAATATGAAAATTATTGGGGTTGGGAGGGCATATGAATCTTATATATTTGCTTTTGTAAAAAACTGCAATACCGTCCTACCGCGAATAGTTCAAAACATTATTTATGGAGAATGCAGCAAAATATTGAGAATACAGGTAAATGATTATAGCTGCTTGCTTGGACTAAATGGGAACTCTCTTGGTGGTGATGAGGTTTTTTCATTCATTCACCCCATTAAGGATAAAAAAACATTTTAAATCTGGGGCAAAAAAGTATTGAAAGATCCAGCTCTGCCCTTGAAACAAATGTATATTACTGTTCCTTAAGCGAAAAATGCATATATCTCGCCCTTCTCGGACACTCCCGTCCCCACTAAGAACATTCATACAGTCCCTAAATCAAGATCATTGAAGCAAACTGTTAACTTAAGTCCCACTTTCTCCTGGTAGCACATGAAGTAACCATCAGTTCTACCACTGACCACAACATGAAGTTTGATTTAAAATAGATCAACAAGAGAAATAGGAACGAGCTGTAAAGTTAGGTGAAAAGCTGTTTAAAGCGCTGCTATATTTTTCTTTTTATCATTAAAGAGGCTTACAGATGTTTAAACCTATTTCCTGAGCATCCTTTTAATCAGGCTGTAGCCTAACCACCATTTCATTTGTTCATCCATTGGGTGATGCAATCCATGAAGCCAAAGCTCTCTATTCATTAGATTGTTTTAATGTGCCTGAAAGCAGTTGTACAAATAAACAAGCAGTTACAGTGAAAAGAGAGGGAACCCTGAGTCTGTGCATTAACCCAGGAGGGACTCAAACTCCAACTTGTGCCTTTTATCAAATTAATCCCACGCAACATAATTTTGAACGGCCCCGAAAAGGACTTATAAATTGCGTCTAATAGGCTCCAAATCAAGCACTAATTAAAACTGCATGAACCTTAATGAATCAGAAAAATTGAGACCCCAATTTATTGGAGTTGTGTTTATACAAGAGCTGGTTTCAATAATACATGACGCAAGCGCCTGTGTGGGATGAGCCCGTCTTCCTAATGCGAACCTCCTGTGAGTGTGTGTATGTGTGTGTGTGTGTGTGTGTGTGTGTGTGTGTGTGCGTGTGTGTGTGTGTGTGTGCATCGGTGTGGTGTGTTTTGGCCCTCTCGTTGTCATTACAGGCCTTGTTAGAGGTTAATTTTAGCAACATTCGGGCGTCTTTAGCGCTGCAGAAGAAGACGGAGCCGCACGGTGCCAATCAGCGTCACAGGTGTTCATAATTGTCTGTCTAATTGCTTCATTACTGGCGAGGAGGCCTGAGCCCCGACTGTGCTTGCACCACATCTGGATTTTGGGAAGCCCTCTTCAGCTCAGACGAGACGCCCCCTCCTGAGTGTTAACATGTATCTGCTTGTTGCCGTGATTTCCCAGGAGCTCGTCATTTATTTGTACGCCGAATCCGACTCAAACGCCTTTAATGGAAATTCCCATGGCTGGTGGGGCGGGGGTGGAGCGCTTATGGCAATTTGGTGACAGGGGGAGCTCATTTGTTTTTTGCCGTGAATGATTATGAAAAGACTTTTAAACTATAAATAAATAAAACAACGCAAATTATGTCAATGTAGTCTGTTGAAGTACAAGGAGCTTTTTGTCCCCCCCTCTCTCTCTCTCTCTCTCTCTCTCTCTCTCTCACTGAGTGTTTTTGTGTGTTATTCCAGTCACTTGTATGCTTAGAAGACCCTTGAGATTTCCCTCAAGAGACCTGCTGTCCTAATGAATCAAGCCTCTCCAATGTGGGAAGGACCTGAGGGGAGAAAACTGTGATTCTTTATGACTGAGACTCCAGCAAACCTGCCAAACTCACCACAGATCCCTCCTCACTCTTGTTATGTCAGATTACAGGCTAAAAATGACAACAAAAACCTACATGGAAAGACCTTTGTGAAAATCACCTCATGTCTCTCTGATTAGTCACAGACTAAAGACACGCCTCCCCCCGTAAGGAAACGGGCGATTGATGAGGCTGAGGTCACCAACGTAAATGAAACATTTAACATGCCATTTGCAGGAAGCGCCGCAAGATCTCCCCTCTTTCTCTCCCTCAGATAGGACGTCCGTGTGAAACAGTACGAGAGGGGACCGAGGCTCGACCTCAAACCTCCAGCCACCTCTGCCCACCCACAGACGCTGTTATGTATCCATGCTCATGTCAAGCCCGGGCCTGCACGTGCCAATTAACTCCCAACCATATGGATTTCAACTGTGCCTTTTGGCAGATGTTTGTCCAACCCATCGCTCAATTTGGTCCCCCGAAGGGAGTTTGGTGTCACCTTTTGGGACATTTCTGTCAGATTTTGATTATGAGTCTTCATCAAGTGGATTGGCGCTTTTCCCAAAGGTGAAATTACGGCCCGGTGTGGCTGTTATTTATATGAGGGTGTACATGAGTACCAGGAGTTACTCATGAGAGTCTCTCCTGATGTTCACGTGTAAAATGTGTGCTCAGATTAGAGGAACAAGGTGGATCATATCCTTTGAAATGTACAGATTTATTTGTATCTTAAAACATTTTGGCGGTACAGCTCCTATGCGGCTGCTGTCAAACTGTCGGGGCATGTCACGACTTGATTCTCCCTGACAACAGAGCTGCAGGCTGCTGCCTCTTCAGTCAGGCATGCTGAAGTCCTCTGAGGGCCCGCTGGTGTTTCATGAAATGTCAGCACTCCCAACACAACATGCTAGTCTCGATTTGGATCATGCCACACCGCCTACTGATGCTTTAGGATCACACACAGGAGTCCGGTAATAGTGACGTAATTAGATGTGACATAATAGCCAACAATGAGCATCTTATGTACATGAAACGTTTACCAGCCTCGTGTGTTGCTTATAATTCTTCAGCAAGTCAAAAACAGGCTGTATGGTGTCCAACTACAACCTGGAGTCAACATTTCCCGCTATTGTGTGCCACAAATTGCCTCAACAGTGGGTTATTTTAAATACAAGTGGTGAAATATTTCATGTTCTTTGCAGCTTATGTGCAATAGACTTGGCAGCAGCACAATAGCTATGGGAAGTGATTTATTTTCTTAAAGTAATTAAATGCCTACTTGATCATTTTTTCGGAGAAAATGTGAGAATGTGGCAAACAAATTAAAGGAGCACTCCATGACTAAACCTATCCCTAGGATTGGTGGAAACATCACAAGCAAAACAGGAGCCAAACCTTCTTAATCTACGTGGCTACATTTGGGGAGTTTCTGAGGAAACAATTCGGAAACATGCTTTCTATTTCTGTTTGCGCCCGATTATTAATTTCAATTTATGTAACCCCACTTACTCCCACAGTTTAATTAATGATGCTTGTTATCAGCTGTGTTTAAGAGGTAATGGACAATGCTGAATTTTGAGTGTTTACAGCGCTGGAGAAAAATCCTGCTTTACCCCTTTGTAATGGACTGCCAGCAAACAAGAGATTAACAGTGTTTGTCACTCTTCCTGCAGCTGTGTTATAATGCAAAGCAAGGAGGGGAGGAGGGAGGAGGGAGGAGGGGGGAAAGGCATTAAGCGCATAACTTTGAAATGGTGACTTGAAATAGCTACCATGGTCAGAAGGACTGGCACGCCCCTCCATCACCTAATCCATACCATAATTCCTGATCTAATTAGAGGAAGGCTCGGTGCTGGGCCTGCCATAAAAGCATGCTGAACACAGACAGAGCGTGTGCCCAGAGAAGGGAAGCCATAAGAAGTCAGTGGAACAGAAAGAGAGAGGAAGTGGGAGAAGGAAAGAGGAAAAACAAGCACACATTACAGTGAGCTGAGCAGGTAAACGTGGCTGGCGACTGATTTAAAGCGCCGTGTGCTCATGTTGAAGATTACTGACTGTAACAGCTTTGGAAATACATGCAACTTTGTAAGAGCCAACATATTTCAGAAATGATACACAAACATTCTGTATTTTAGCAATGAAACTAACAGGGGGACTGGATGGTGGCGCTAATTAGCACTGGGTGCTAATCTCTTTATGCCGTAGCAATAGCTAAGAAGAAGTCAAAAATAATTGCGTCACACAGTTTTTCCAAGTCAGTTAATCCACTGAATTCTTAAACTTAAGAATCAATGTAAAAATCAATCAGCAAATTCTAAATATAGTAGTTTCAAAACATTTGATATAAATTAGGTTTGTGAAGCAGCTTTAATAAGACGCAAGTATTTGATTTATTCAGAGTGCAGAGCCGAGAGTTAGCCTGACCCACCTCTTGCTCACAACTTCAGTTGTTGTTATGCTTACAATCTTGAAACCTTGTTAACATTAAGGTTTGCACGGCCACCGTCAAGGGCTGACTTACTGAGCAGTGGGAGAGGCGAATGTGACGACGTTAAAGTCAATTGTTTGTTTCTAATTGTAGATCCAACAATGGCGGTGGGTGGTAGAGCGAGATGAGGCGACTCTAATAGTTGGAGCTAATATAAAGAATAAAGATTACAGAATAAAGAGCAACGCCTAAAAAAATTAAATCTGCAATTGTCATTTATGACATGGCGTTGGACACATCGATGGAGGGTTTCTGTGGTTTACAGCTTGGTATACGGTATATAGTAATCATTACCTAATGGTTAGAGGCTGCTCCAATAGTTTCAAATTAATGAACTATGCCCATTTGGATGCAATGACTGGAAATAGTCTTTAATGCAGCGTGGCCTGACCCATATATTTAGAAAGTGAATTTGGGTCTGGTAATGCCTCCAGCCTCGAATATGTCATAAAAAAAAAATTAAAAAAAGAAAAGATAATTGTTATTTATAATTTGTTATGTGTGTACTCAAATTACCTACTGTGTCATTTTGGACCTCGTGTAGTGTTACAGAGCCATGTCTGTAAGAGGGGGTCCAAGTTTTGTTATGTAAACCTAACTTTTGTTCTTTCACAAGAAAACTCAACAGAGCACTTTTAGTTCAGGTTGTTAAATTAATCATTTGTGTGAATTTAAAAAAATATAATAACAATACAATGGCAATATTTTAACATAAATGGAAGCGAGGCCAAAGACAACACAACTGTTTTCCCTGCAAAAAAACCCTAGTGTAGCTGTATCTTTGTATCAGTGGGAACCTGCATTAAATTCAAGAAGCTACTTTAGATCAGACTATCTATAGCCTGTTTCTTTTTGTACTGCATCAGACTACACAGTAACACAAAGTGCACCTAACTGACTGCATTCACAGCTGGTCAGTGTTGCTGAAACAAAATCCAGTGCAATTTTACAGCTTGTATTAGTATAGGTTGAATGTTATGTGTGTAATAAATGCCGTAATTAAATAACAAAATACTTATGAAAGAATTAACCCTTTATTTTGTACACAATATTGCTGTGTAAGAACTACAAAGAGCTAACCTGCTGCTCATCCAATAATTTGAAATTTACAGTTACCATAATTAAAAGCACAAATGACTAATTAGAGTGCACAAAATAGTAATTTAAAAGTGGACATTTCTAATTTGTAGTCCTGAATTACTCCTGGAAATCCCCGACTCCTGCAGGGCTCTTTGGATGATTACTCATACAGCAAAGTTGAGCTGTTGCAAAGAGCAGGAAAACCTAACGCACAAGCTCCATCTTTGTTTGTGATGCACAGGCCTCACATTTTCCCCTTTTATCTGGACAAGATGAAGTCATTTAAACGGCTCTGCTCGGCTTCAAAGTGTCTGTTTGAGGTCTCAGACCGGACGCTTGCTGCAGGTGCCGTGTTGGAAACACTGATGCAACACCAGAAATGGTCCTTTCCATACGGGAGGGGAGGGGTGCAGGGGAGAGGCAGCGAAGTGAAGTCACCTCATGCGTCTACCTGCTAAGACATGCTGCCTAAATTCAAATTTCCACCATTTGAAGACCTTTCAAAACCAAACTGCATAAAACCAAGTGGTGAGATAAGATACCTCCCCTGGGTACCCAGGTGAAAGTCATGAAAATCACTCTGCTGCTTCTCCAGATACAGTAGGGCCACAATAAGTTAGCTGAGGATTACGCTGTTAAATAGCCAGAGGCTGCACCTGTATCATCAGCCCGGATAACTGCACTATTGCATACCACACAATCGGGCATTGCCAGTAATGTAGACTGTGCTCTGAATTACATTCATGGGGGTGTCGGTAAACTCCCTTGTGATGTATCTTTGTGGGTTACGAAATGAAATTCACTGATCCACAAGTAAGATAGATGTGCTTACCAAGGTCAAGGAGGCTCCCCAGCGTAATTACACGACTACCAAACACAAAGGGCATTGTTATTGGACAAGTATAATGCCGCACATTACCAGAGCAACACAGCTGTTTCTATCAGCGAACACTAGCTTGGGAAGACATAGGGCGGGCATCAATTTAGCCTACTTATCTAAAGTCTCTAATTACTTGGTTTATTTGATAAACAGAACAAGGAGAATCCTTAAATGATTCTGCAAGATCCAAAGGGGATTAATTTCTTACTCCTTGGAAAAAAAAAAACAAATCGTTGGTAGAATCCCTTATTTCACTCTTTAATCACGCATTAATTAGGAGCAATAGGGCACCAGTTACACTTGGCATTTGGTGAGATTGCAGGGGGGAGGGGGGAGAGGCCTGCATTAGCCTCTCCAGAGGAGGAGGCAAGCACATCAGGCTAAGACAAAGACGACACAATCAGACAGAACAGCAGGAAGTGGGAGTCGGGAGAGTGGGAATCTGAGCTGCTTCAAGCCTCGTTCACACATAAAGCTCTTGTTCCTCGATCAAAAACTCAGGCTGGATACTCGTGGACGGACAGTCTGGATGAACTCATTCACCTCTGTGTTACTTTAATGTCAAGGTTCTCACAATGTGGCTGATAAACATCCATCGTCCCATCCATCCTAAAACCACCTATGTTCACTGTATATAGAGAAAACATTGGCCCTTGCAACCGAAACTGTATTTTCCTGCTGCTGTTTAGTGGCTAAGAAATGTTATTTTGCACAAGCTCAGTAAACGTCAACACGCGTCTCAACCAACTAGTTTTTTTGCCACATGATGTGATTGTTTTAAAACATGCAGCAGCGACACAGAAGTCACTGAAGTGAGAAACGGTTGCACGTGAATGTGTAAACGTCTGTAACAGTTCAGAGCGTGTGGAGGCGAGGCTTGAACTCGGGGAGGTTTAGTTTCGCTGTAAAAGAATCACCCTCATGGAGAAAGGACTGAATGACCGGTGCAAAGCAGAGGCTACACACCCGGGCTATGTTTACATGCACGGACCGACTTAATGAATGTCCAATTAAGGTTTGTTTGAGTTATGCTATTTACAACCAGCTGGCAAAAGCATAGGAAAAGTCCCTGAGTACCAGTTTGACTATGAAGGCTCTTAAAGGGCAGCAGCAGTAATTCTTTTTGACTTGAAATGCATCTGTAACAGAAACTGATTCGCGTACTTGGCTTACTTTTTGCTGATGTGTGTGACATCACATGGAAGTCTCAATCATATAATGAGCTATTAGCTTGTACGTCAATGTGACGTGATTTCATTTTGTTATTTAATCATTAAACTAGTTATGCAAAAAGTAACCCTCTATTTTCAGCTTCACCAAATTGAAGAATTTGTAATGAGCTTTATTTTTATTTTGTTGTACTACTTTTTGAAAGTAAAGAAATAAAACTACAAATTAAATTGTGTTACGTACGAAACATACTTATATTACCTTAAAAAAAAAAATCCACATTAACTTTTTTTTTCTCATGGACTCGTCATCTGATTGAACATCCTGTGTTTGTTCCATTCAAGTTACACCATTGGTCAGCTCAATACAATTTGACTGGGTTTTCAAATTAAAAGCCAGCTTCACACATTGACTAAATTCATGTAGTAGTTATTTTATGTTGTTGTAAATTGAGGCAACAGAGCTGGTAAATACCATTTTACAGTATTTGACTCATCTGAGACTTTTAGTTTCCCGTAATAATCTGTCTATGTTACATAAATATTTGCATCATGGCCTATTAAGAAGGCACTAACTTCAGAGGGTCTGTTGTCAGGGGACTGGAATAATATTAGGTTTGCACAACTCAGGACTTTGCCAAAGCAACATATCTTATATTATTCCACACTAATACATCATCGGTTAATGATGCATGACTTGACTACGTTGACGCCTAGCATCCATCCTATCCCAGCGTTTTTAAACTCCTAAATGACCCCGTTTTAGTGAGAAAATTCCAGGATTATGTTTTAGTCTGGACAGGTGGAAGCGGAGACTTTTGAAAACAATGATGCAGAAACCCGCGTTTATTTCCTGATTGGGTGACAATGTGTCCTTCTTTGATTTGTCGCCCTCCTATCATGTGACCCTTTTCAAGAATAAAACAAACAACTTCAGCTTCGACTACCAGTGGTTAATTCAGCTTGAATAACAAGTTACAAGCGGTTTTACACAATAATGGTTGTGTGATATGCATTTTCAGGTGTGTTAGTATGGTATGGACGGTTATTTTTCTGTTCTGTAAAACAGTGTTAAAATGTGGCGATAGTTTTGTTTTAAAACGCCGTTTAAAATGAAAACGGAATAGTGTGGACGACGTGGGCTAAAAAACAATGTGTAAAACAATTTAAATTCTTATAATCCAGGTGTAACATTCACACGTGTCTCCATAAAAAAAGGTTACTTGATCATCTGGCTAAAGAGTACAATCCCTTTGCGTGTTGGTCCTGCAGGACGTGCTCATCCACACACAAAGCTGGGATATTACATTCAGAACCACTGACCTCTCACGGCGCAGCACCTGAACCAAACTACTACTAAATGGCAATTATGTCTTCGCTTAAAATGTTTTTGGTGGAGTCCTTATCTAAGATGAAAACCGTATCAAACTCAATGAACAAAATGGGCTGTAAAATGTGTTTTGAAACCATTATGCTCTCAGCCTGTTTCCTTATTTCACGAGCTTAAATAAAGAGGTAGCTTCTCAAGCAATCTCGGCCTTGTTTGTTTAACGTAATTACTACTTGTCCTCCCATCCTGCCGGCCCAGATGATGCATGAAAATTACCATTCCCCCTACTTCAATCAAAGCAGGAAAAAGAAAAGGGAGAAGGGGAACAGAGGCGAGCAGATGGGAGGGGGAGGCAGAGAGAGAGGAACTCTGTGAGACACACAGAGCTCCCTCCCTGCATGACAAGAAAGGGCACTGTCTCTGATTAATTAGCTGGAGTTGGTAATCAGTTTAATAAGACTGAAGTTGATGGTGAGAGGTCCCCTTTGGCAGAGCCACGCTAAGCTTAGCACTCCGTTCAGGACCCTCGCTTTCTTCCACCAAGTAAACATGCAGTGTGTATTTACATAAACAGTTGTTTCTTTTTCGTGGAGGGGGCTATTTTTCCTTCCAAACTGCCTGAAAGCCTAACACCACCGCTTAAGTCACTCCAAACAATGGCAGCGGGAATTGCAGACAAATTCATGAATTTTTCAACATATGAGAACTAATTAAATTGAGGCCTTTTTGAAATGAATATAGTGTGAGGTACTCACCAGCCCTACGCACACAAAGAGTGTATAATTCAGCGATTGAATTCTGGCTTGATAGCATTCAACCATGGTGAGCTATACAGATGGCTGGGGTCCTTTTCATTCTTTTCTTTCTTAATGGCAAATCTCATTATGGCAGTTATCACTGTATGGAGAACAAGACGGGAACGATGGGCCACAAAGCCGTCCGATGCAGGAATTTGGTACCTGTCTGCTGGAGAACATGATACTTACTGTCAGGTCAGATCGTGGAGAGAATTTCAAATTAGATTTTGTTTAGATGAAGTTATTAATTAGTAAAGCAGACACAAAATACTCATATACTTGCACTTTTAAAGCTCTCAAGTAATCAAAAGTAAGCAATAAGAAAGAAGAATACATTTAATGTCACTGATCGAAACTGATCTCATGAAATAAAAATACAACATTTTAGGTTATGCTTTCCTGCTCATAGTTAACTGGCATGATAGCACCACCATATGTTTACACTAAAATTGGCAGCCCAGTATATCAAAGTATGTAATACACCTGCCACGCCACTAGGGAGCAGCATGTCAGGGCAATGGTTTGCCTCGCCTCAGTGGGAAAAGTAGACGCTAATTTCTGAGGACGTGCACAACCATCACTCTAAAGAGACGCAGGATGTGCGAGGCAGCCGTCATGCACACACGCACACGAGGTATGTCATACAAACATATCGCCAGCCAAACCATAACCACGTAGTTTTGTTTTTCAAAACCTCACCACATGGTTTTTAACACCTCGGTGAGGCAAAGCTTTGACACTGACACACTGTCCTCTACTGGACTGTTGGGTGTATTGCATGCTTTGGTTTTATACCAGGTTGAATGTGAAGCAGCTTAGTGTGAGAACTGGAGACAGGGCAACATAAAACACAAAATGTTTAGATTAAACAAACCAGATATAACATTTTAACCTAGAGAAACCTCTAGAACTTCTTGGTTACTTTTTGACCGAGCCAACCCTTTTGAGACCTAATATCTAATTAATGATGGGATTATTTTCAGATGGACCATAAGATAACTAATAAGAAGAAGTGACTTTATTGAACAACACCATAATAACTTGTGGGAAAAAAATATTCGCTTTGTATTTCATGAGAGAAATTGAATGGGAGTCTATGGAGCTAGAGCGTTTTTGGAGCAAACCCCTAGTGGCCCGCAGTGGTATTGCAGTTTAAACCACTTCTGCATCGGCCTTACTTGTCAGAACCGGAAACCACTTTTCTATGGTTTAAGAGCTGTGTGGCAAGATCAGGCTTTGGCTATGCAAGAAAATTTGTTGACAGCATCAATTTATTGTTGGTTTTGGTCTTTTCAGCATGAAAAACTTTCAATATTAACACTTATCTTTTCATAAAGGTTTGGGTAAAAATTAAGAAAAAACTGAAGATGTTAAATGGGTGATATGAATAATCAAAACATTTCAACATCTGTTCCAATGGAGTAGCTCAAAACAGTAAGATGTCAGTAAACTGAACCACTCTCATAAAAACATCTTCCTGTATTAGTTCAAAATGGATTTTCTCCTAAATTTGACATAATTAGACAAATAAAAACATGAACAGCTTGATGGCCTTCTCTTTAATTACTGAACTCTCTTTTCTTTATATTGTTCTCTGCACCTTGTTCTCCTGATCACTGTTACAATTAAGACTGGTCTGTGCCCTTGTCCAAATGTTTGAGATAGCCTCTCACATGACAAAACCTCTTTAAAAGTCAAATTTTACTTTGTCCATTGTTCAATCATGACTTGTCTTGGAATTAAAAAAAAACAAAGTTGTTTCTGTCATGGCCGAGCAGTTTCCATCTAAAGTAAACTCTGAGGACCGAGCCTGAGATAAGAGAGCACCACATCACCCCGTGGCGTTAATGATCGTCCGCCGTTACAACACAAAGACAGTCAAGTAGCAGATAGAGCACAGAAATAATTTAAGCAGTGCTAAGTGGTCTATTGTCATTCAAATGATAAATTATGCTTGGCAGAGGTTTAAAAGTCACTTTTACAAAGCGTTGCTATTGTTTGTGTTGAGACAAGGTTTTAAGGAGTCGGAATGGAGGGAATTACTTTGGAGGGGGGGAGGGAGGGGTGTTGTCGTTCCTTTGGGTTTGGACACAAATTGGTTCCCTGCTCATTGGGCCTGTCCTGACTGTTAGACAAGCCTCCAACATGGCAACACGAGCACTCATAAAAGACTGCAGTGGTGAGACAACAGTGTTTAAATGAGGATCTGCAGTCAACATGGCAGCTTGTATTAGTGTTGAAGCTGGCTGATGATGGAAGGTGGAGCTTTTACCCACAAGAATAAAACATGTTTTCCTTTTACTCACCATTATGTCATGTTAACGAAACGTGGCTTAAAAATGGTGCTCTAAAAGGATGTATTTAAGTCCAAACATCAAGCAGTGTATGAGGTTATCTTCAACCAATCCCCGCCTTTTGATTATCACATCAGCCAGCTTATTCGCTCATGTTTTTTCCATTTGAGGGACATTGCTAAATAAAGACCTGTGGTGACCAAGGCTGAGAAAGTAATAATTATTTATGCTTTTATTTCTTCTTGTCTACATTATTGTAACACTCTTTTTACCTGTTTGAATCAAACTTCTTTGAAACGTCTCCAAACTGTCCAAAATTCAGCTGCTCGGCTTTCAACTAGACACAACAAGAGATCACGCCCCCCCCCCCCCCCAATGTTATCTTCTTTACTCAGCTTTCCAATTAAATTTTGCATCCATTTTAAAGTGTTACTAACTTTTAGAGCCTTTGCATGGTCACACACCCCAGTATGTTACAGACCTTCTCCTTTTTTATACAGCCAGTCGGGATCAGAGGTCTGCTGAACGAAAAGTTACTGGCTGTCCCTTGAACCTTCTTTAAAACTCGAAGTGACTGTGCTTTTCAAGCTGTTGCACCATAGACTGTTTATAAAAGTGGACGTAGCTCCCAGGTATTGGACTTTATGGTTCTTTATGCCATAAAGTGCAAAACCACAGAGTGCCACTAGAGGTTGGCTCCAAAAATCATCTGGCTCCATAGACTCCCATTAAAGTTTTCTCATGAAATACAAAGTCAATACATTTTCTCCACAAGTCATTACAGTGATATTCACTAAAGTCACTCATTAGTTTTCTGGCCTTCCATCTCAATATGATCCTGTCATTAATTAGATATTACGCCTCAAAAATCTGTATGTTTAGGGGCATGTCTGTTTGATTGACAGGCCTGTGGGGCAGTCAGGTTTCTGCCATAGGTGGACAGGGCCTAAGCCACTATACTTTTCATGCCTAGGCGATGCACATAAGACACTTACTTCTGATATAAAGAAGTAATAATACAAAACCAATGTTGTCACTAATTAGATTGTTTTACATTTTATTTACTTGATTGATTACCATTGTTAGAGAGTATCCTTCACGACACACTTATTAACTTACTCTACAGTTAACTAACAAAGCTGTTTAGAGATTGTTGTTGATGTGGATTTGTTGCTTAGCTACTTAGCTGAGCAGCGTAGTCTCTTAGTATACTATTTTACTACTATACTATACTACTATTTCAACCTAAAATGTCTATGTCAAGTATGTCAACAAAAAGCTACCTATATGCAGATCACCTAAAAAAAAAATACAGATATTAACTAAACATACAGAAAAGGCGCCTGATGTCCTTCCTGTTTCAGGCCATCAGGCACCTTCAGTGTGTCTGAGCAGCCTCTCCTTTTCCATTAAAAGGCACAACTCGTCTAAAGGAGAGAAGAAAGCAGTGTTAAGTGGAAGTAATGTTAGATGTTCACCAGTAAACGTGACCATTAGTTTAACAGTTTTGTAAAATGAAATGTGTATTTTAGATTAATAACAAATATCTATTACAAAGCAGGTCATTTTTGACCCCACTGTGGAAGAGTGTTCAAATGACTAATGCATCTTATGGTTAATTCAATACACACTGACCTGCCACTGTCTTGTTGCAGCACGACTGCAGTATTACCAGTATTAATTGATCCAAAACAAGTCTGGAGCAGTTTCTTGCCCCTTCTAATCAGGCCTGTGTTTGTAATTAGCTGCTGTACAGTAGGTGAGCGTCTCAGCAGTAAATTACCACACAAGCCCGACTCACTCAGGTCTTTCCTGGGACAAATCAAGGTACCATTAATTACACCATTAAATTCATTCTCTCAGTGTAAGTCCCCCCCCCCCCCCCCCCCGGCTGCTCTAGATCATGCTGTGTCCATTCTTTAGATGGAAGGGGGATCTCAGGTCCGTCTGTGTGGAAATCAAACCAGGTCAGTGTAAGTTATACAGTAAAGGCGTGTTTATACACCATAACAAAAGGACAGATCTTAGATTTACAAATGTTCACTGTTAAATTAAAGATTTTAACATCTTAATTGGTACCCATATGTTGCACGACTTTATCTGATTGGTCAGATTAATATTCCCCGCCCCTTGTTTCCAGGTACTTGTTCTGTTTAAGATGTCATTACCTCTGCTGGGACTGTTAAATGCTTCCATAAAGAAAATTGAAATATTCATTAACTTGGTTAATAATTCATTCAGATAAAATGCAATATGAGGTTTGCAGAATGAAGATGAATATGTAACGAGAGCCTGGTCAGCATATTTGTGCGTGGGAATGTTTTCATTTCACGATAGCAAAAGAAGAAAATTAATTGAAAGTTCATTTTGAATTTATTTTTTTTCTACAAGTTACACTAAATGATAAAATAGATGCTTTCCAAGCAGTTTTGAACTAAGAAACAATTAAGTGGGTGTATATGTAAGCCATATAATTATAGAGGGAGTGCATTTAAATAGTCTTTATAAATTGGAAGTGTTAGCTTGACCTAATTCCTACAGTTTGAGAACTGTGAAGCGCTGAAATCAGCACCATAACCACAGCTTATCATGTGACAAAAGTCTGCAGAAGGAAATGTGAAGTTTTGTTACTATTGAAAATATCCAGCTGCTGCCCCAGATGTCACATCAGAAGTCTCCTTCCTCTCTCCACAAACAGCAGTAGGTGTGTGCACACTGCAGAGCGGTGAAGTGTTCCCACCGCCACACTGCAGTGTAAACACGGCTCATCCAAACACTGTCAAACTAATTTCCTCACGCCACAGAGGTTCATTTTGGCTTTCAGATGAATCAATTCTTCCTCTAATTATCAATTGTGACACCCGTAATCACTCCAAGACTGTGGCACTGAATAAATGGCGCGTCTTTTGTGTTATAATTCTGTGCATCTTGACAAACATGACCCATTAAACAAGCCTGTGGCCTTTTTTTTTTTTTTTTTTTTTTTAAGAGCGATGATTACACTAATTAAAACTGCAAAACATCTGAGAGGGCTGCAGATGTGCCAGAATTAAACAGGTCATTAAATCAGCCAAGGAATATGTCAACATCCACGCTGCCTTTCGCTCCCTCAATCTGTTCCTGTGAGAAAATAGAAACAAGGAGACTTCATGTGTGCAGGAATGTGTTCATAACCGACATGAAACTAATGTATTGTTTACTACGGAAGCTCTGAAGTGCAAAACATGACATTGGAAGAAAAACAGAAAAAAACAGAAAATATTACAGCACTTAACAATTACAGTTACAGCAATTAATAATGTAGCTGGAAATAAAATGACATTAAATTATTTGGTAATTTTTTTCTTCCGAAAATGTATTTTCTGAAATGTTTTTGTTCAGTTTTAAGAATTTTTTTCATTTTTTTTTTCTAATTGTGAGCTCTTAATCGAATGTTGTTGTGTTTTATGGTTTTTCTTCAATGTCAGTCGTTGTTTTGCCTCTCAGGCCCACCGTGCAGTTGTTTTCCGATAAAAAGTGTACAAAAAATGTAGATGATAAACAACATTGCAGCAAAAAATTTGACATGAAAAAAGAACAATAGATAAACAGCGAGCGGCACATTCCTCTGAGCCACGCGGTGCGCTAGGTGTGAGGTGTTTTGAATGGAGCTAGCCTTTATCAGCCGCATCTCGCAGATCTCTGCTTCCAGTTAATCCTCTTCTAGCCGGTGATAGCAGCAAGTGATAGCGCCGAAGTCTTGATACCAGCGACATATGTTCCCTTTCATACAACAGCAGCTTTCTAACCATTTAATGGGATTGTTGTTGTTGGTTTTTAAAAAACCCCGCTTTACACAACAAACACCTTTTCCTCGAAGTGGTTCGACATGTGCCCAAGGAATTTGTCTCAGAGTTTCACAACAAATCAGCCCGGGTCAGGGGCTAAGATTGGCCCCCAGTAACAGACTATTGAAAACAGCTCAACATGACGAGAAGGGGGAAGTGGATTTTCCAGCTTAAAAGCAGAATCATCTCTGCTCAAGGCATTATCCTGTGTTCAAAGAGATTAATAAAGTGAGATGATATTGATACGCCGCTGCGCTGCTCTTGGATCAGCGCTGATCATGTTCACTGACGTATACTAGCTTTAAAATAAATGGCTTTTAAATATGTGAAATGCATATTCTGACGCTTTTAGGCTTTTGTTTTTACACAAGCTCTTCCACTGAGATGATTAATGGAAGCTTAAACAGAATACAACTTTTTGAAAAACTCTTATCTTCCAGCCGCTGTACAATGTTTACAAAATACACCAAATAATCCCACCTGCATCCAGCAGCTCTCTGTAAATAAAACCCGTTCTTTGAGCGCTCACCCAAAACTTTCAAAAGGCCCGAAAATTTGGCTTCCCGTTAATGAAGCATCTCTGATGTTTCTTCACTCCTCAGTCAAGATATATTTTTCATAGCAGTCATCAAAGTGAAGAAATCCCATGTTGTACTTTGATGTGCTTAACACAGTTTTAACTTGCGTCTCATTACAGAGATAATTAATACTTTAATTAGCACCAATTCTCACCAACTGACAGCTTCTCAGACACACAGTCATGTGATAGAGGACGATACAAAAAGTTGTTGTTTAAAAAAAAAAAAAATTCACTCTCATATCTAGGTTTCTCCAGCTCAGGTGTTTTGTGCCGTAACTGCCTCCAAACTTTTATTGCTGATGTTTTGTTAATTTTCCTTCGCACTGACTCAGCCAACGCAGCAAAGCTGTGAGAATCGCCGACGTCACCAGGGGACAAAGTGCCCTAATATGTGCAATGCAAACAACTTAGGTGGATTAATTTGAATTCTCATTACCTTGAAGCAAAGCAATCATTTTCTATGGTTTGGGAAAAAAAAAAGAAAAAAAAAAAAAAAAGCAAGCATTATGACTAAAAGTAATTATCTTTCTTATGCTTCTTTTTTTTTTTTTTTTTTTTTTTGCATGCTGTTTGCAATTAACACTTACTGGAATCTGCATTTCAGGAGTGTAGCTGTGCAGACAAACGGTGCCGATGGAAAAAAAAAAGATCAAAGTGACAGCGAGAGGAATTGATGTGTTTTTAGTTTACAGATGCTGAGGAGAGCTCATCACACAATGAACGGCGGCTTCGAGAAAACCAGCGCGTGCCTCTTGTTCCGGCTGAGAAAACAATAGCACGTCTCCCGGCATGGGCGAGGGCCAACAGCAAAGCCTCTGTCTCAAACTTGCAGTTTACGACTGCTCACAACAGTTTACAGCAGCCAAATTTCATTTTCTACTCCCAAATCCTATCGCACATTATCCTGTACATTGCATTAGAGCCCTAATCTTTCCTTTCTCTTGCTCAGAAGAAGAAAGGAGCGCCTTCATGATTAACCCACTTTACAGCAATAAATAAACGCATCATCCAGTAATGTACACCAGATTTAATTTGAAGGGGAAAAAAAAAAGGGCCAGAACGCTCAAATCACTGAAATGTAATGAAAAATAACACAATGCAGACACCAATGGGCGCCTTAGGAATTAATTTGAATGCTCCATCATTTTTTTCTCTCTCTTGTACTCTCTGGATTGGGATTTTATTTCCTCAGCCAACTGCGCTACGTTCCCCCCTCCCCCCACCTCACATGCTGCTGGTGTAGAGTCTTCAAAATGTACAAAAAGAATAAAAAGAAACGGTCTGCAATAAAAAAAAACAAAAAAAACAGCACTTTTATCAAATTAAAAAACACAGTCTTGCTCCTTTTCCTCCGTGTTTGTCACATGAAGCCCATGTTGCTTTTGGTCTCCCATCGTTTCTTCGCCTCAAACCTGCAAACACACAGAAACGTTAAATTACCCTCTCTGAATACATTTCAGCTGTTAACTTCAATCACTGCATGAGGAATCTTTCAAAGTCCGGCTGATTTGGGCTTCGGCGGCTCCATATCAACTGCACTTGAACCCGGAGTTTCACACATGGCAGATTGGATAGCAAACATAAACACGAGGACAGAGACAAGGCGTCGTACCCCCAGGGTATTTGCTTCTTCCTTTTCTGCGCTTCCCTCAAAGCTTCCTCTTCCTGTTTGCGTCGCACAAAGTCACGGCAATCGGCGGCTTGAGAGATTTGCACACCCATCTATTTAGAGGCAGACAGAGGAGAGGCCCATTAGAGAATGGAAATCAGGCTGTGGTGAGAAAAAAAAAGAAGCTCCCTGACTGATGTGTGCGGGTGGCTTCTCGTCAGAGCGTCGGCTGCCTCATCCTCCACACCACAATATTAAACTGAACAACATATGGAGGTCGTATCGTCCCTCTATGTGACATATGTGACATTAGGATTGGTGATTATGAGGTCCAACATACCTCACAGACAGAAACCACAAATGCATAGATCATATATGTCAAGAAGGAAAATATAATGTAGCAGGAACATGTTGACATTTTATGAATGACATACACATATTGTTAATGTTGGCTCTGTTTGTCTAATACTTGTTCCATAAACAACAACCATTCTTCTCAAGAGTACAGGATGTACAGTACTTTATAAAAGTTATAGAGCGAGGATGCATTCAAAGTGCAGGAAACTGAAAAATAAATACAGAGGATCAATATTTGGTGTGACCATGCTTTGCCTTTAAAACAGGCTCAGTTCTTGGTATATTTGCAGTCAGTTTTTTTTAATGGTTTTTAGAGGAGAACTCGCCACATTTCCTCTGTGGATTTAGTCTAACTGTGTCTTCTGTCTCTTCATGTAACCTAGATTGACTTCGTGATGTTCATATCATGGCTCTGTAAGGGCCACACCACCTGTACCAGGCCTCTTTGTTCTTATTGTTTTTGAGGATAATTCTTTATCACTTATGTTTGGAGTTGCTGATGAATCTCAATGTCTAAAGTGCCTAAAATGTTTGCACAGTTTCTGATGTGGGTGCTAAAGCTGAAATTTATTTGATCAATCTTTCTCTAAAATTGAAAATAAAAAGATAAAATTTCCAATAATCGGTTCATCATTTGATGCAGCTTTTAAAAGAAAGTAGTGAAAATTCACAGATTCAAGCTTCTTAAATGAGACTATTTGCTTCATATTGGCCATTAAAGAACTCAGAATAACATCAGTGCGTGAACATTTCAGACACCAAGGGCTCTATTTCAATGATCTAAGCACACAATCTAAAGTGCATGGTGTAAGTGCATTCACGGCATGTCCAAATCCGCTTTTGTTAAATTTGATAATCTAAGCATGTAAGACTAATGGTTCGAAGGGGTGGTACTTATTCCCTTAATCGTAGGCGTGCTTTGGGCGTAACATGAAGTAAACCAATCAGTGTCAACTTCAGTTCCCTTTAACAGCCAGGTCTGCTTGCACCTTGGTGGATTTCTTTTATAGCCGCAGATTTGCCAAGTAGGAGTAAAGAACATTTCTCTGCAGAGGAAACTCATCTTCTTGTACTCAGACTGATGTTCACAATAATAATCTTTCACACTGAAATGTTTTGAAATCTTTTACATATTTTTCAGCTGCTGCATGTTTCTGTGTGTAACAAGCAGAGGGTCAACAATACACCTGACGGCACCTCATTTTGAGGCCAACACGCCCACAGGCACTCCGATTATTAAAAACACAATTATCACATTAATTGATAATAACAACAATACTTAGTTAAGATTGAGATTTCTGAAGTGATTCATTAAAAGTGCAACCCTGCAAGCTGATTCTAACATATATATTCTAACATATTGGACATGCACCTTGGGCAATAATCAATGAAAAATAATTAGAGAAGAGAAATAGTAGCGACAAAAATACATAAGTGTCCAACTATGTTACCGGCAAATATGTGTCTGAGTATAGATATGGTTTTTGTTGTTGTTTTGTTGGCAGTGAAGTGTCCCATAGCTCCAAAAATGATAAATTAATGAAATTGTTGAAGAGTTTTAAGAGGAAATCATTTTTTTTTTTTAGCCCACAGCATGCAGCCTGTCTGTCACATTGTTTCTTTTACATACACTTCTTCCTTATCTCATTTGAAACTAGTATACAAATGATGAGACACATTGTCAAACATTTTGCTGTTTTTTTCCCCTCCATAATGTTGCTGTGGCATTTTTTCACTCGTCACCAGTGTCGAAGATACTTTTCTGTTTGGAGTAATGCAGGCAGTCCCTGAAATCACAAGTGAAGAGAATGACCGTGACTGCAAGAGGCAAACATTCAAATCCCAGGGAAGACATGTGTGTATTGTGAAGCAGAATAATCCCAATAACCCCAGTCACACAGAAGCACGGGAAACAAAGGGAAAAAGCCTGCCTCCTCTCTCACTCCTGAGATAGGTTTATTATTCAAGCAAAGGCAAACTTTGATAAACAACTTGGAACAATTTCACCAAACCTTTGGGTAATTCTCTGTAATATTCAGAGTACAATCAGGGGGGGGGGGAAGCAAGTCTTAAGGTAATGAAGAAATGTGCCACCACTGCGCCACTTAGAAAAAAAAAAGACCTGCTGGAAAAAAATGTTTCAATTATAATTAAGTGGGATAAACTTTATTAGAAAGACTGAAACTAAAATATCTCCTAATGCATGCTGGGATTAAGCAGGTCAGAGCGAGCAGGCAGGAAAAATTAAACTCTAAAGGCTTTTTATCACCATATTTCAGGAACCAAGGGTGTAAAATGTTCTAATTTGGGATACATTAAAAGCCATAAAGGTCTTTCAAAAAGATTAATGGTACTTTGCTTGGATTTAAGATAAGGGCTTCGGCTGGCTGCAAGTGCTGGGCTCTGGCTGGGCCCTCAAGGCATTCATCTATACAGTCACTGGAAGATTTGTGAAAGCGTCTGCATAACCTGGAGCGTACATACTATGACAGTTCTCCAGTTCTTTGCCATTTTATAGGTTTTAAATTCCTCAAATCATGTTTTCTCCTCTTGAAGAGAGTCAGAACGGGTGCTCGCTCCAACGTCCGCAGTAGATCAGCAGGCAGATAAAACCACTCCAGGGTGTTCCCTGCTCCCTGTTGGAGCCGGGTAAGTGCTAAATGCTTTTGAGTGGCTGCGATGCACGATGAGATTAAAAAGCATGCGTTTATTAAATTGTTGACAAATCGGAGAACAGCTCCTGCTCTCTATGCTTATAGAAAAAAAAAACACATTGGCTCATTCTGGGAGCAAATCAAACGAAACTGCAGGATGCTAAATGGTTTCATTTGGAGATTTACAGACAGAGCTTTCTCTTTTTTCTCCCCTACACAAGGATTACCCACATTAACCTGCTCTCCTGTGGGGCTGAATTTGAAATGCAAAAGGTCTTGAAAAACACGCCTTCCCCAACATTCCAAAAGCGAAATTAAAACCCACTTCCACGGCCCTCATTTCCCTCTTTTAAATTCACAACGTAGCCTTTACTATATTTAAAGCATTAAAGGTCTTTAATTCCCCCCCCACCTTTTTTTTTTTTTTTTTTTTTATCAGTTTAGTCTACACTCACTGATTGTCTTTACTGGGGCTCAACATTAATGTCAACCAAGTTACCTAGGAGACAGAACAGATCAAAGAGACAAAAAAACCCTCAAATGTCTGATTAATCAAGCCTGCAAACAGCTTATTTCTTTTAGCCTGCATGCAAGTATGAAAATGAGATTCCGAGAGCAGTACATTGTGCAGATTTGTTCATTCTTATCTGAACAAAGCCAGCGGCAGCTTATTTCATGGATCACTGGCACTGTCAGCGCTGTGGCGCCGAGCAGGTGACGGCTCCTCTTTCTGTGGCGAGAACAAAATTAGCAAAAAGTCGGCACAAATTAGCCTCTCATATTTTCAGTAATATGACATTATTTTTCATTTACTTTTTTGATCCACTTTTCAGGATTTTTTTTTTTTTTTTGTCCCCCTCCCCTTGCGTGCATCTTAGTGCCAAATCCTTTCACATCAGAGGCTGCTAAAAAATAAGAATGGAAGTACAAAGCGAGGAATAAAGGCAGGAGACAGGAAACCTCCTGCATGCTTTGTTTATGTGGCTCCTAAACGGCAATCCTTCCCACTCCACCACATATTAATATGCATTTAAGTGTCCATCACAGGCGCGTTGCTGTGCCTCTCCTGTGTGGCCTGTGCACAGCCCTACTAAAAACAAGGTTTATTCAGAGGATTAATTCTCTGACCTTTGGAAGATTTGAAGGCAGAAAAATTCATCCTGCACAATGCTGGCACTGCAGCAGCAGCAGCTTAAGGCCACTAGGAGGGTTAAGTCAATACTACTGTTTTCTGTTCATTCATGTTTGGGTCGTCATGGAGATTCAAGTGGAGACCCAAACATGGGGGCCTCGATACAAAAAAAAAAAAAGAAAAAAAGAATTAGCATTGCTGCAGTGTAAACCATCCACAAGACATCCCAAGTCTATCTTAACAGTATTTTTCACACTTTGTTTTGGTTTGTGTGTCTGTTTTATTGCATCATTTCTGAGGCGTTTGATAAATGAGGAGCACAAGGATCACAAAAACACTATGGCAATTAAACAGCAAGTGCTAAGAGACAATAGCTGAATGAAAGATGAAGAAAAATACGTCTCCATGTGGATAAAGTGTTAGAGCTCCTATTAACAATAAGAAATAAATGATGGCTTTAAGGAAGAAATGGCCTTAAACCCATTCATAAATTTCCTATCCAGGAAGCCTCTTCCAATTAAAACGTGTGAGAGGTGGATTAACAGGGGCTATATGGCTTTGCCTCGCTAAATCACCTCCCCGAGCTGCTCTGCTGCATTTGACGTGTAAACGATTAATGACCAGCCTAATTCCCTTATCACACTACCTTAATGCCTAAATAATGTGGCCTTAGTCAACTTTGGAAAGCAGGGCTATATAAGAAAGGAATGAATATCAGATTAGGCAGCTTGTGTGTTATTTCAGAATAATTTCTTGGGACTGAGGCAGAGGGGGAAGGAAAATGTGTCTGTGGCTGCAGAGCATCAGTGCTGCTGAAACACAGGGAAGGTCAAAGGATCAAGGGGTCAATCAATACCACCCGTATCGCATTCAAAAGGAAAAGGTATACAACGTTTCATTCAGTTAGTCCATTTTGAAATCCCTAAAGTAAAGTGGAGTATAATAGACTGGGGTGAACACAAAAGATGTGCATCAAGCACAAACTCAGGCCTTAGATTCACCTGAAATGACCACACACACACCTCCAGGTTTAAAGCGCCGCCTACTATTTTCATCACTGATTTATCTACAGATTTGTCACCTAATTAACTGTAAAGTGTACAATCTAAAAGCTCTCAGTTCAAATTGTTATTTACTGTCATAGAAAACAAAAGAGAGACAGAAAAAGGTTTTTGCCGTTTTTGTTTAAAACCAACGATTGCCTGAAATTCATTCTCTGTTGACCTCATTGGTGGATTGAGGATGTAATATGATTTTTTTTTTTATTTGTTTTTATCTATGTTAAAATGTAAAAGAATCAAACTTTAAAAAATACTCTATTATAAATGAAATCCAACGCCTTCCGAAAATGTTACTTAAGTAATTGCATATTTCTGACAATATTTCTTCTTCCTGATGAATTATAAGTGTTTAGGCAGCATTTCACTATTGCAGCATTTTAACAGTGAAACAATTTTAACTATGCCTGCAACAAATTATTAAACTTTAATCTTTCATTAATCTACAGACTGTTTTCTCTATCCATTGTGTGGTCTGTAAAATGCCAATAAATAATGAGAACTACTCAATATCATTTTGAAAACAACTTTTGTCCAAACACCAAGTCATTCGGTTTACTGTAATTTGAGACAGTGAAAAGCAGAAAATTGTCAGATTTGAGAAGCTGGACTAGTATATGTTTGATATGTAAGCAGTAAAGAGGAATTAAGTGATTAATCATATAAATTTAGGAGGAGGATTTAACCAACCAATCACCTCTGTTAATTTCAGATACTGTTGGATAGTTTTAATATCAGTACATCATATGTTATGAGCTCTTCAGTTACTAGCAGCTATAGCTGTTAAATAAAGGTAGTAAAGTGCAATATTTGATTCTGAACTTAAGTGGAGTTGAAGTACAAAGGATCATGAAAAGGAAATAATCAAGTAAAGTATCTTCAGTTTGTTTCAAGTACTGGAGTGAATGTATGATGTTACATTCCTCCACTGGTCAGTCAACTCATGTAGTAGTGGACAAATTATTGTTGAGTATAATTCATGACCTCAAACAATGCCTGTTTTGATATTATATTCAGAATCACTGTTAAACAATGTATACCATAAAAAAAAAATAATAATAATAAAAAAAAATATGACAATATGTTTCCATAACAGCGCTGAGTCCATAATATCACAACATGCACCTTCCTGCTGCCACATTCCCACAAAAGTTTATCAGTCCTCTTTGGGGCAGTCTCATAAGAGCTTTTTGTAATCTTGCCTCCACTTTGACAAACAGAATTACATGGCAAGCAAAAAAGAAAGCCACTCCAGGGAAGGCACAGAAGAACAGCCATGTCTCCGTTTTCTTCACCAGTAATCTGATGCTAGATACACATGACATGTCATCTTCAGGGAGTCGACCAAAAAAAAAAAAAAAAAAAATCTGTGAAAGTTCGCCTGCTTTGTGCACATTCCATTATCTCGCCTCTTCTGAGTAGGGTAGGCTTATTAGCAAGCTTTGAACTCACACTTACAATAATATGCCATCAACAGTTTTATAAGCTAATTAGAAAAAACAGTTTAATTAATGAGTGACTGGCAATAAAATGGCAATCATGAAAAAAGAAACCGAGGGTGCTAAGCTTCCACTACCACCAATTAAGGCCTAATTACAAACAAATTATATATGTGTTTTGCTGTGGGCTTTAATTTAAAAAAAAATGGCTTTAATTAAAAGAGAAAACATGCTAATTAATTAAACAGCACACAAATCTACATTGAAAAGTATGCTTTGTCTATCAAGTAATTAATGAAATACAATAATCCAAATGAGATTCCCAGGCATTTGATAAAAGCTTAGTACCCATTTCAAAATCCATTTCAAAATTAATGGGCGAAAATTTAATGTGAGTCATCCAGAGATACAATAAAAGTTCATTTAGTGATAAATTGCTTACGCTGAAGGAAAAATGAACAAAGAGGAGAGTTTCCCTAAACTCTCTGCGAGGTGGCCTGGGGGGACTCACGGGGGAGACTGAGTCAGACTCCTTCTCTGATGTGGGGCGGGGAAAGTCAGCATCTGATAAAACCCACTTTCCACAAAAGCGGCGCTCATTAATTTTTTGATTACAAACACGGCTGTGAGAAGGTGGTGAGAAGAAAAAAGGTGTTAAATAACATAAATATCATGAAACACTCTTAGTTCAGCTCTTTGTTTCAACTAAGCCACCATGTCTCCTCTGACAAAATGCCGCGCCACCTTTGTTTCACAGCATTTAAGCGAGGCTTTCCAAAGGGTAGATTTCAAGGACAGTGGGGCTTTTCCTTTCAGCTGCTGCCTCCATTGAAGCTCGAACATAATGAGGGATATTATAACCATCCTCATGTTCAAAAGCTACAGAAAACGTAAATGGCTCCAGTTAATACATATTCATAGGGCTAATTATTGTATGATCTAACTATTATGTTGACTAATCAGGTTAATCTGGCTCAAAATGGTGTCCAACAGAAAGGTCCACCACCAGAAGTCCATCCAGAGCACAGGAAGTCACTGGTCATACATGAGCGTACATGTTAGGATGACAGACATGAGCAGTATGTACAACTCAACACAGATGTGATGTGATTCTTTTCTGGAATATACTATTTATTTTCAATTTATTTCTGTATTTTATGGCCAAAAAGGCATTAAAACGTGTTCTGCCTAGGATGTATGTTAAAAGTAGACATAATCCTGAATAAAAACCTGAATTGGATTACAGACAGTGATCAGATTATTCGATGGAAATCGATCCAGGAAATAAAGGATTGAAATAACAGTTCTTAATACAACTGTGAGGTCAATTTATTGTGGAAAACATCCAAAAGATGTGAATGTATTTGATAAAGTGAATGCATCAATAAACTGAATTAAAGTCCACTTATTTCACTGACTGCAGTGAGCTGTGGAAAAGAATCCACTCACAGATACTTGTAGTATTTAAAGTATGAATTTAATTATTAAATTGATTGTACCACCCTGATGTCTGAAACATACTGATCCCCCGTAGTGCCGAGCTTTTCTCACAGTATAAACTGAAAAGTGAAGGTTCCTTTTAGAACATATAGGACACGCTTCTTTGTATTTGAGGCCATTTGCAGGTCTGCTTCTCTGCCGGTGGTTCAGGCGAGGCCGGCAGTAATCAGACTACTTTTTTTTCATATTCTTTAGCTCCCGGAAGTCATGAAATGGACTTTACATCCCTTATTGTGAGAGACTAAAGAGAGTTTCTGTTTTGAAGTGGTAATACCACTCTAATAGCTGTGATGAGTGCTACAGGGGGAACTGTAAGCTCTAACACAGCATGACGGTCTTTTGTTGAGAAATATACCCACCTACTTTATATAAAGAAAGCTACTGAAAATTCCACAACAACTCAGTGGCTCTGTTATATAAAATAAATATTTATTGAAAGGATAATGTTGAGTACCACGATGAGAAGGTGGATTTCATTTCATACAACATGCATCATGTGACGTCTTTACCATCAGTGGGAGGTGTCACGCTTTTTTATACTAAAACTGATCATACTATGCGAACAAAATGTCCACTATAAAAATGTTTTAAACTATGTAGACATGTGCTTAAAATCACACTTACTACTTGACTTCTCCACAACTATGGCTCGCCAGGCAATATCTGTTTTACAGCTGTCTTTACAAGGATGGGATTGTTGGTCGTATGATTCGGGATATGACTCAACCACAATCACTTGTTTCTCCTCATCCATTGTGAGATGGAGGCAGCAAGAGGTGAGGAGGAAAAGGTTGTTTCTTAATCTCACGGATGTGTCCTTGGTCGGACGGGTCCTTACAACTCAGATCATTCAGAGGCTATAAGACAGTCTAGTGAGTGTGCAGGTGTATTTCATTCAAACAGTCCCACCTATGTTATAGAGTCCTTAGATTCTGGGTGTGTGATTAAAAGGTCCAATCCTTATATGTGTGCATCGGACTGTGGATGCTCTAAGGATGCCAAAGATACACCGACGCAGCTGATGGAAATTCTCTGAGCGAAGGACTCTGTCCTTGGTAGAATTTCATTGCAACAGTCCTTTCGTGGGATTTGATGATGTAGCATCCTAAAAAAGATGCATCCTTGAGATTGAGAACCCTGGAGTTTAGCTCACATGGGAGCACGGAAAAAGAACAACTACCACAGGAACCGAGAAGTTTTCTCTGGGAAAAAAAAAGAAGCTTTTCAGGGTTTTTGAGGCTGGAAATAGGAGAGTTGTGTGAACTGTCGCGTTGATTAGTGCAATTGTGCCTCTAGCCAACACGGTATGAGGTTTGTATGAGAAGCAGCTGTTACTGGTACTTTTACTCCTCGTACAATATGTAAATTATATCAAACCTGCAGTTGATTTAAGTTTTTGCTGATGTTTGGGCTTTCTTAGATTAAGATGTGTCCAATTTTAGTCCATTTCATTACATTTGAATTACCTTCTCTATTCTATTTGCCTCAAACAAAAAAACTTGCTCAAACCAAATTTGTATCTATCTACAATAGATTCATGATGAAAGCACACATCTTAGTAACTGGCTTAGGTGTTTTACTTGATTCAAATATTCGGGTAAGTCTATGGCTCAAGAGATCGCCCAGAAATCGAATGCCTGTCTGTAAATTCTTGGAAAGAAAACATTTTAGTAGTCAAAACTACACAATAAATAACTGACAAGTCAAACCAAGACATGTAAAACCCCTCAGTACTCTGCAGTACTCATCAGTACTCATCTTTCTGCAGGGGCTCATTTAACAGGCAAAGCTGAAAAATGAATCCGTCCAATATGAGCTGCTGGATCCTATCAAGCCTCCTGACAGGCTTCCAGCCGTTTATACCCAACACAGTCACTCCATGTTATGCTAATTACAGAATTAATTAGCCCACATGCAACTCGCTGCAGTGTAAAATAATGTGCAGTAATCAAAGGCTGGAGACCCAGTCTGCTTAATTGGAGGACTTGCACCTTTTAATCTACTGAACTACTAGGACTACTTTAGAGGCAAGAAGCTTTTCACATTGTTTTGTGTCTTCTAGGGCTTGTGAAAAGAAATCTAAACGTGCTGAGGAGGATCAACAGACATCTTTATGAGAAAAGAAACCCTATCTGCAAAGTTTAAAGGAATACATTAGGGAGCTTTCGTCTAGGCAATGTAGACATTAATAATATTTTGTTACCTAAAAAGGGATGTGATTTCTTTGCGCCATCTTTGGGGGCGTTAATACTTTCACTTAAAAAACTGAACATGTCTTTGTGAATTAATCTAAAACAAAAGACTTTCAGCCTTGGGAAATATTTGAAAACTGTAATGAGAATAAAAAACCTCAACCTGCAATATCCAAGCGGCATGTCTCAGAAGTTTGACAGATGAAAGAGCACATATCTCAGAATTTGTAAGGAGCCTTCAAAACAGGTTTTTACTGAATTGTTTTAATGTTCAGATTAAAAAAAGAGAAAGTAGAGCAAATGGAAATCATTAATTGATTTGAGGGATCCTCAAAACAGCAGAAACAAACATTTTCATCTTATAAAAGGGGGGATTCTGACAGCAGGCTCTCTATCTTCCTTCCATTTCCCTTTGCTTTGAGGAGATAAGTGGGAATCCGTTAGATTGAGGATGAAAATACATTGAAACATTGTCATCCAACATGTACCAGCGTTTTCTTTACAAAACAATGCCTAGAGGGACAAACAGGCCTCTTTAGTTCTTCACAGCTGTCGGAATGCTTTTGCATTTTTTGCGAAGAAAACCTGTTCCTATTCTTCCGGTGAAAAGCCTTCCACAATCACGTCTTGGTGTTATGACCGTAAACAAATTAAACATCTAAGCCATTCCGTACCAAATGAGCCACTCAATTATAACCTTGAAATTGATTCTGGCCACAGCGGAGATTATTGATCCTCTAAATGTTTGTCACAGTGCTCCTGTCAAAAGTGAGCAGGAGCGCTGTAAACAAACATGCTGGTCTTAATGCTATCTGCATTACAGGCTGCATCATTTAAGATACACTATAATCCTTTCTAACTGATTCAGGATCCTTCAAACTTTTTGGCTTTCAGCTGCCACTTCTCCTCCTCTTTTCTGTACACTTATATATGCAGGACTGCTTTTCTTTGTATTCAAAAGTAAACATGGACAACTTTGCACCGCCTTGGTTTAAGGGATTTCAAAATGGTCGATTGTATACTCTCTTGAAATGAAGTTATCACTGCTAAACAATGAGTTGCGGCTGCCAAACTGCTGTCACGTCCCATCACGGTTCTGGCAAGACACGAGGCAGGTGCCAGGGAGGCGAGAACCTCAGCTCAGGCTAAAACCAATCCACCAGCACTCTAAGAGGCTTTCTGAAAGTACAGCGCAGGTGCCACTCACGAGAGCTTTCATTTAACTCCCCCATATTTGACCACCCTGCTAGCAGTTAAGATGTGAATATGAAGGGGCTCTGATGCCGCACACCAACGTGTATTACATACTGGAGATACCGGGCCACATATGTAATGCCAATTCAGTAAATAGTACAACTGCTTTTTTCATTTCTAAACACACAACCCTGTTTTGGGAGCCGACTTGTTCATTTAAGACGGCGAGGAAAATATTTCCTCACAATATGAATGCAGGAATAAAATATGATACAAACACATTCTATACTATTAGTTACAGTCTGTATGTCATTACTTACTGAATGGCTGGACCGTGTATGAAACGCCAGAAGGCTTTTAATTTGAAACGGGGGCTTTTAATTTGAAATGAACACAGGAAGTCACAGCACTCGGCCGACCAATGGTGTAACTTCATCTGTCAGTTACTCAGTCAGTCACAGACATTCATAATTATTGGGCTAGACAAGCCAAAAACAAGGAGAGGCTACGATAAGCGTCCGTGCTTCTAGAAGTAAAACTAACATTCATTTCTATTTTACACAATGTTACATGACTCACTATCTTCTCCCAACTGAATCCTCAAAACAAAAAATACAAATAAAAGTTACCGTCCGCTGGACATCAAAATGTATAAAGAAAAGTTGTCTACAACTCCAAGGTGAATTTTGGTAAGAAACAGCCAATCACAGCAGGGAGGGAACAGTTGCCCAGCAACCAACAAAGAGGTTAGAGAAGGTTAGTTGTTTTTCCACTAGTCTTAGCTAAGATTACTGGCTGTTGGCCCGAGCTTTATGTTCAGCATTTAAACACCAGGGTGGTACTGATTTTTTTTCATCCAACTCTCTGACAGAATGTAAACATTTATTTAAAGTGCATTTACCAATTGCTCAGTTAATTTGTAGGTAGACATTTTTTGAAGAATTAAGCAATGGCGCCTACTTTGTTCAGAACTGCAATGACAAATATATATGAATTTGTGCTCCTAACGGGCTCCAAAGCAATGGAAATTATGTCAAAATGACAATAAAAGATATTTTTTTGGAAACAACATTTATTACACAATTTTTTTTAAATGGTGGCCATAACTCAGAGCTAAAAAAGAAAAATCACATTTTATGGGAGATTTCTTTGCTTTTATGTGAGGATATCATTAAAAAAGAAAATTGAAATGGCAAAACATTCTCTGAACCAGTGGCCCCTCCAACTTTGCAACTCTACTGAAACCCTCGACAATAAACCCTGAGCCTGCAGTATGTTCCATCTTTGTGTTGCCACTATTATAAAATGAAAAAACTCATGTGGTGCTGTAAGCAACATGCATCATAAAACAAAGAAGTTTAACTTTGATGCTTAAAGTGCAGCAATTCCCCCAGTGGAGAAGTTACACCGCAGCTGTATGTCTTTTTAACCACAATTATATGTGTGTGTAGGCTACATTTTATGCTAAATTAGTTTCAAACCACTTGATCCTTGATGCCTGCCAAGGCGGTTAGTTACAAAACTTCAGGCACTGCATTTAGGGACATGTACACTTCAAAGGTATGAAACTCTTACCTGGAGAATGATTTAACAGTTGGCTTGAAAGCAATGTACCCTTCATTAAAAAGCAGAGCCAAAAGTCCTTTAGACACTGCAGCACTTCAAAACTAAGGGGAGGGCTTTCCATTAACTCAATGGAAAAGGGCTGCAGGACTGAATGGCGGATGTCTGCGTGTGTTTTTGTTCCTCTATGTCTTTGCAGCAGAACTGGCCACGGATCCATTAGCCTGATTTGTCACAGCGGGAGCACCCCAAAGATCTCTTATCAGCACAACGTACCTCTCGAGTGGCGAGTCTGTCGCTCATCTCCTCCGCCTTTGCAATGTCCCCTTCAGCTATGGCCTTCTCTATGCTCTTTTCTAGGCCGGACTGCAGAAGAGGGAAGAAAAAAAAATTCTGATTTTTTTTTTTTGGGAAATAGGGGTAGAGAGAGAGAAAAAAAAAATCAAAGAGTAACTTCAAAAGTCCCCAGGGCCTTATTTTTAATATGATTGCCATTACTACAAATATGTAGATTTTGCTTCACAAATGAAAACCTTTTTGATTGGATATTAGTGGGGAAATCTTAGAAATGCTACAGGAGATTACCAAACATAAATGTGACTCTTTAATTACACATTTCCATTACAGGCCTCAGCAGAGGGGGGGTGCACAGAAGCCCCCGGTTACTGATGGCAAGGCAGTTCTGCTGTGATGAGACTATCTGAGGAAGCCGAGCTCCAGATTCCTTCAGCCCCAAATATTTCATCATGGTAAGAAAAATAGACTGGAAAGAGGCTTTAATTATGAATGTGTCCCCTCTGATGTATTGACTCACTGTAAAACTACAAAGACAATAGCATCAGGTTTAAAAAGGCAGAATTAGTAAAACAATTTGCTATATAACTCTGGTTGGTAGGTCTTGATTGAACTATGCTTTAGTATGCTTAGTATTGTTTATTGATCTGTATATATATTGAAGCTGATATAACTTATCATCTCAATTACCATATACTGTGTCTCACAAACAAAACTCAAACTGACAGACCACCATCCTTTATGCCATGAACTGCGATTAAGGTCACTGAAGATCCTCGTTTTTTTTCCTCAAATGACAGCGTGAAAGACGTTTCAGAATTAAATGAAATATATATTAATTACAAGGATCTGCATTTGAGGGATGAAGGAGCTCCTCATTATGTTGACGTGACAAGTTCTGTTTCATTCAGCTCGTTAATCATTTCTTTTATCCCTTCATAGTTGCCCTATTCAAAACGAAGCAAAAAAAAAAAAAAAATCAGCAAAAACTCAATTTTATGCTGCTCTCAGATAAATTAAGCACAAAATACTCCAAAATAATCATTAAAGGGATTTCAAATTGAAATGAGAACATCTCCCATTCACTGGGTCACTTACAATGTTCATCAAGCTTGCAAATATTTTGCTTCATTAGCAATTTGCAAGCCTTTGCATAAATTGTTCATTCATCTTTAAGTGCAGACATTTATTCGAATGGAAGAAAGTTTTAATATTTTAAACTATGAATTCCACAGAAGTAGCAGCACATGGCCCGCTATTATCTCACCATTACTTTTAATGTTCCAGCTGCAATCACAGAGTCTCAACCACGTACTATAACCCTCTCTTCTTTTGTCGAGCAACATTTAGATTTTCATTAGTTTTTTTTTTTTGTAGAGAAAAAAAGCCTACATCTCACTTTAATCTCAACTACACCAGAAAGGAGAGTCGTCCTAATCTTATCACTAAACGTAGCTGAACATAATCCCTAACATTCTTCTCAGTGTCAGGTCGAGCCACCGTGAGGATTCTTCTAATCCATATGTCATATCACATAAAACAATGAGCCGATACAGTGGCGCTGGAACACAAAGGATGTGAAGGTGTTACTAACAGCTACGACAGACACAGTGTAAAACCTCAGGAGATAAGTTGGAAGGCAGTCTTTTGTTACCTGCGGAGGGGGCTTGGAACATGCGGGGGGATGAAATCGATCATTTACACCAAAATACTGCGTAAGCTCATCCCAGTGCTTCTCCCGCTCCTCCTGACACTCACTGCTGACAGAGGAAATGTCTGTTAATGTTCAATGAATGACGACCAGCATTACAATCAGGCCAACTATATTCACTTGTTCCACACAAGTGCCCGTCTTTAAATCTATTTCTGTCATTATGCTGAAACTAGATCTTCATGTTTTTCATTCTTCATGGTAGCAGCATTTATCTTACTGTTGTCACATTTCATCCTCAACACAACACAGCTATGATGTCACACTGGTTGATTACTAGAACTTGATGACATATATTCACCATAAAGATCACTTTTTTTGTTGTTGTAATGTTTACTACAAAACCATATATTGTGCTTTACAAAACAACCATTTACCAAAACGTACAAGAAACTCCACTTGCTATTATTTTGTGAAAAAAGTGTCCTGTTTCTTAACATTCATGTGTCATGTTGGTGTAAAGATCCACCAGATGAGATTTCAGAGGAAGCTGCCTTTGCAGTCAATACCATAAGCTGCACATTTACTACTGGTACCTGCACACAACTTGCATGTCTAGTTTGACATATAACACTTCACGTGCTTTTTTACAGCCAGCTACTTTTTGAATGGACATTGCAGCATGATGATACCTTGTTTCTGCAGGTTTCCCACTTTTTGATCCTGTTAAATGACAGAAAAAGAAACAGTTAAAGTTTTGTAGAATATCTGCATTCAAATTAGCACCATGCAGGAGTTTTTAAGTACAACAGGTGCACCAACAGGGTGCTCGGTTGCCACTGCAAGACGGTTGCCTAAGTTTCTACCATAGGCAAGCGTGAATAGTATTTCTCTTCCTCCCTTTGGTCTCAAATATACGAGTGAAACATTTTTGTTCATGATAGGTAAAACAAGTAACAACTAGGCCTGGGTGATGTGGACAAAATCAAATATCTAATACCGCTATATCTATATTGCAACGATATTGTAGGGAAGACATATCAGCCGGCCCTCGTACAAGCAAAACACTCTCAAATTCTACAGCAGTATCACTGCTACCTTTCTTGCGATGTCTCCTTTTTCTTCTTTCGGGGATCTTCATCATTTTTATCTCATCTTTCTTCTTCCTGAGATCCTGAAATTTCTGAAATACACACACACACACACACACACACACACACACACACACACACACACACACACACACACACACACACTGAATTAACAGAGCTACAACTCTTCATCCATTTCTGCTGCACACATACACGCAGTCCAGCAGGGCTTCAAAACCTTCAAATAACCACGTCACGTTGGGTAAACGCAGACAGGAGATAAGACTGAAATCTGAATACTGACAGATCCACAACTACAGCAGCTAGCCTGTAGCTCACTGTGTACAGAAACTACATACTTGCCACGTCTCCTGGGATATACCAGGCACACCGCATGTCGGGGAATCACTGTCCGCATTGCTGGCAGTGTGAGTCGCCTGTGCTTCCAGCACCGAGCCTGTGTTTTCTGCACCGTCTCCCTGATCGTGCTCCTCGTCATCTGGACTGAGGTCGTCTTCGGTTACACCTTTGGGCAGGAGTCCGCTGTACATACCGAGTCAAACGTTTACGATTAAACGACGCGGTATTTGATCATTTCACGACCCCCAAAAACAGACAGAAATCGGTACATTTTCAGGGTGTGTTGACAGAAGTTGTTGAAAGCTCTCATTTCCGGGTAAACAATGTGACGCTTCTTGTTAAGAAGCGCTCATTGGCTGACAGCAAGCAGCGCAGCGGACGTTGCCCAATCGGAAATGTTTTAACAGAGGTTAAACAGCCGGAGCACGAGGACAAATAAAAAGCTCTCATTGGCTGTTTGGTAAGAACTACGTCCAACTAGTTAATCATAATAATAATTTGTGTATTTTAGTAAACTGAGCGGGTTTTTTTTTTTGGAGCAATTGTTATGGCGACATTTGAGCTCAGAACAGACGTGTGAAAGACATTGAAGGAGTTGCTGCAGTCTGAGATAGCCTCAGCAGGAAAGGAAAGTCAAGAGCAGGCTGTTGTGGACCATTTCTAATTGAGGTGAGCCAGGCTCCTGACAGGTCCGTGAATTACCAGGAATCATTCAAATGTTAACCTATATTTGTGTCATGTTCTCGGGGAGATAAGCTTCCTTCTATGACCAATGGCTCGCAATTTGCTCAAAGTGCTTTGGGCCTTACATTATTATTAGAATGATTAGCATGCAAATCTTGCATAGCCCCTGGCACTGGCAGAGGCATCTACCCTTAAATTGCTCTTTCACACTCATTCACATTAAGCTTTCTTTTGGTTGCATCTTATTGCAAGGGCCGTAATATACATAAATTATAGCCCTTATTTTGTGTGCCATATGAATGCAGTATAAAGAAGGAGACCTATAACACTAATGTATATGTTAAAAGGCCAATAGCCACTCTCAGGTCGGCTGGACACTGTAAAGTCAGTAAAAAGGAAAGAAAAACGATGTCAATATTGGTTGCTTCCCTTAAATACTTTTTTCACCAATTTTGTTTTTTCTGTAACTTACCACTCTTTTTAACTTCCCAAATGCTGATAAATCTAACATACACGTTTTAACATGAAAAAAAGTATAGTATTTAAAGCAGATAGGGATGAAATTAGTAGCCAATTAACTGAGTAATTCATGCAGAGAAAAACAGTTTTGATCATCATTCTATTGAGTAATTTATCCAATATGTTTTGGTCCCAGCTTCTGAAATTGTTGCTGTTTTTCTCGGTTTACTGTAGTAAAGCTAAATCTCTTGGTTTAGTGAGACCAAACAAAGTATTTGAAGACAACTTAAACCTTTCATAATTTATAATTGGCATATTTTACAAACTAGACACTCTAATATACAGGATATTTGAAAGTATTCTTACTGTGCAGTCTTTAAATTCAAAAATGTCTGATAAAAGTCTCTGAATCAGACCAAACATTCAGTGTCAACTTTTGATACTCAGTGACACGTTTTGGTCTCTAACAAATAAGTATTAAGGTTTACCCTGCCCTGTCTTTTGACCTGAAAGTAAAACCAATAACAGCTGCAGAGACCTTGCTGTCTCCTTGACCTTCCTAAACTAGAGATTTACCCAGGCTGTGTTTTGCAAATGCATATTAAAATTGACTGATAAGGCTTATGCTATATTGAATGTCATCCCGAACATGTAAAATCTCTATCTCATCCTCTGAAATATGCAACCATTAACTGGTATCGCTCACTCGGCATTATCGTGACTTTAATTACATGTGTGACAAGTTGATGAGCGCATCAGCGTCTGAAGGTAAATGAGAGTCACAAAGTCCTGTTAATACTAAACAATTTTGGCATTACAGGTCTGAATCATTTCCTTATTGATTACTCGACTTTGTGTTCTATTTCACACTTGAATTAATGTCTCTCAGCTTTCCCACCATCCATCTCGCTGTCTCCCTCTCTCTCCCTCTCCGTGTGTGTCTCTCTCTCCCTGGCATGTGCTCCAGTTCATTATTTCTGTCATTTCTTGGTAATTTGGAGTTGGCTGTTTAAAACTTAGAGCCTCTTATTAAGTTTTGGCCATGGTGGATAAGAGGCAGGACTGTAAGAGCACAGAGATAAACTAATCATCTTAAAACCCTAATTATTAGTATCTTACTGTGACAGACTGTTTTTGCGAGCCAGCCAAATTGAGCCTCAAATGAGGAAAGGCATATCTGTGGAAGTGGTAATAATTTTAAGTCATCTCGATCTGGCTTGGTGTGGCAGAATTCATTAGTGCAGATTAGCACTGTGTGTACAAAGTAAATGAGATATCTAATAGCAAACGTGGAGGTCTGGGGACTCTTAATTTCCTCCCCAGTATGAGGGACGATGTTAAGAGGTGATTATATATATACTTTAACATTGTGACTTCTGCTCTGTAGATTGGTCTGCTCCTTTACCAAGCGGTTACACTAAACAGTGTCACTAAACTGTTGACCTCTCACCCTCTTCTGAATTTCAGCTGCAGAAAGGTGACAAAAAATGAACCCCAAATCAGATTAGACTGTGTTACTCTGATTCAGAGGCAAGCTGTTTTTTGTTTTTTTGGGGTTTTTTTTTGTGAGGATATGAGGGAAGTTAATTATGTGTGTAAGGAGAAGGTTGGGGAAAAAATAATAAGATTACAAAGAATAATTTGCTGATATAATTACACCAAAATTGGGTACACACAATTGTAAAATACATGTATTGCTTGACCTGGGTTAGCCAGTGAAATAAATCCTCCTTCTATAGTCTTTGTTAATTTGTTTTTATCATCTCCAAGTGGTGTTTGTGCAGGCAGTTCAATTTGCATGTGTAATTCCACTGTGCAAATTGACAACAAGTAGATAATTCGAGGAAATAGGCTGGTTGCAGGCCCCTGCTATCTTCCCAAGCCTATTCATTTTGAGGAACCGCTGAGGCATGAAACTCATACATCAACTATTTCCTGACAACGCTTAGGCTTATTGTCCCCTAAAATGTCATTACAGCCATTATTTATGAAGCTAATTCATTTATTAAACCATATTTACTCTGACAGAATTTGTCACATTCTATCCATATCCTGAGCATTGCTTTTTGAACATTGTCTTACAATGAGTATGTGCGAACACGTACAGCCTCACAAAGTTTTGAATCAACCCTATTATGAGGGACAAATAGTTGGAATAATGCGAAAAAGCGACAGTAGCTCTTGGTCTGTACTGACTTTTTAATGGAAAGTTTCCATGACAAAAGTCTGCACATTGTGTCACAGAAAACCTCAGAAACTCGTTTGGTAATAACCTGCATCCCTTTTTGTGTTTTTGCCGTAATAGAGCAGCGTTAACGTGAACATAATCAGATGGATTGCAGCTATTTTAGCAGCACCGATAAATCCCCCGTCTGACAGCCTCCTTCCCAAATGAGTGTGTATTAGTCACTTTTAACGCATTGCAGTCATACGTGAGGCTAAAGAGTTCTTGCGTCAAGCCTCCTGGCCTGTTGCTGCTGACTTATGGATCTGTCAGTTTAGCGCTGCGCACTTCATGACAGTGTGGATAATTTGCAATTGTGAGCGATGAAGTAACACATAGGGGGGTCATACATTTTAATGTTACATGTTCTCTCTGGATAATTCCGTCACACCATTCTCTTGCATCTCTTTCGTTGGACTTACCTGTCACCCAAAAGCACTTATCACAGCAGTGGCAATGAGTTGTGTTTGAACTGTTTTACAATATTGATTTGGAGGCATGACATTTTAATTAATACTGGGTGTTAGCTGTCATATAGGCAGCCATCCTCGTTGGTTAGAATATGAGACAGGCGAGGTGGGGGCAGTGAAGATAAGACTAAAGCACTTACTGTGAAAAGGCTGTAAAAGGGATCAATGTGGAGGGAGAGAGACAGTCATGGGCTGAATTTAAGGTGGAGAAAAACAGTAATATCTGTGCTGACTGTATTTCTGTCAAGGTCTATTCTCTGCCCGATAACACAAATCAGTGAGACACAGCGTGCCTTCTGTCTTCCACAGGTTGCAGAGTACATCATGTTATTGGGAGTCTTGTGTTGCCAGCAGACCCAGAGAGAGGCCGCGTGCTGAGAGACGACCAGGGGGAAATTAGGTAACTTTGTAGCACTCCATTGAACAGCAATAAGCTTTTAGGGCTTAGCAAGCATAAACACATTAAACTGATGAGATTCATCAGCACTCTTGTGTCAAATCTATTGCGCCCACAGGCAGAGCTCAACTGCAGAAAACTGCAGAGCAAGGGAAGGGTTGGAGACGAGCTAGAGCTGTGTCCTCTGGATGTTTCCTGGTTCAGCCAAACCGAGTCACGTGATCTTTTAGCTGAAATATGAACCTCAGCGTTTGATATTGATATGCCTTTTTTCCTTCGGAAGAGCAGAAATGAATTGCCACTTGAACTAGATGGAAATAATTTGACATTTAAAGTAGCGTAGGGGTCAAAACATTGGCTCGAATAAACAAGTTTACTTAAATTATTGATTCATCTCTTTACTTTTTGATTGCTAATTGGTTAATTTATTACCAAGATTGACTTAAATGGGAAAAATCGTGGCAAAGGGTGTTCAAAAGTTAGCAGTTTCAAAAGCGGTGTCTTGAGAAATAAGCATTAGATTTGTGATAAACCTTATTGGCTGAGAATGTTTGACGATGGACAGAGCAAAGATCAAATTTACAAGAAAACACAATAAAAAAGCAACAAGTTTTAACAAATATAAACAAATACATATCTACATCATTACAGGTAAGAGCTCGAAAAGAAACTATATGTACTGAACAGTACGGTTGTATACAGAATATTGGACCAAGTATTGTGTGAATGATGAGTTGCTCTGTGTAAAGTACAGAATATAAAGTGGTTTTACATACATATACTGAGAGTATATGTACAATACACAGTCTGTTTACACTTCTCTACAACAATGACAGAATATTACTGCTGAACAATATGTGTATATATACTATAAAAGCACCTTTTATTTGTCAACATAAAACTATAACCAGCAAATATTTCTTACACATACATGTATTATGTATTTTATTATATTAAGGGCTAGGCGATATGGATAAAATTAAATGTCACGATATGTTTTAGATACCTCACTATCGATATTGCAAGGACATTGTAGGGATTATTATTGGTGATTTCACAAAATATTTACACTGAGATTTTTTTTTATCAATGATCATCAATAATGACTAAGTGGATAAAGGCAAATAATAGAGCATTTACAACCTTCTGGTAAATTCAGAAAATGACATCATTTTACTGTGATGGAGCCTTTAAAACCAGGAAAAGACAACCGTTATGTCACATGATGATATAATTATATCCAAAATCTAAAACAGTGTCTCGTCTCCTTTTAGCCCTAATTTAATTGTATAAAATGTATTTTTCTAGACAAAATGCGGCAAACCGAGAATTACTTTATGATCTGCAGCTCATCAATGGTGTTATTTCATGGCAACAGATGTGTTTATGGACAGAGTAAAACTGTCATAAATATGTGGCAGATACGACTGGTTGTAACTGAGTGTGTCTGAACAGCATAAAGCCAAACAGGAGCACAGAAAGCGTTTGTTCATGTGCAGTTAGTTCACCATATTTGGTATCTAATTGGTGTAATCTCAGAGCTGTAAAGCTGGAGGACCTTGTCCTGATAAAACGATACATTTAAATTGAAATATTTCTCCTCAAAGGTAAGAAGGCCCTTCAACTTCATTTCACCATTTATCTGTTGTCTGTTCCTTTCCAAATCATTACAGCCTCTTGCCTTTTGGATAGTTTCACTGGAGGCAGCCAGATCGGCATGAAATTAGCTCAGTTTGAATCTTTATACGGTCCAATCAGATGAGCTGAGATTTAATCTTGGCCGGCCTGCCCTACCAGAGTCCGACCCCTCAGATGAAATGGACTACATATTCATAGGTTCACTTGCATGGTTGATTATAGCAGCACAGATGGAAGGTACAACCTTTCTTCTGTTTTCCTTTATTCCAATTTTTCTATGTGAGAATGAAGATTGAATATTTAATATGAATTCCCGCTCGCTGATTGTCCAAGTAAATCTATGAACAAATCACATTTGCTTTTACACAACCACTCAGTCACTATTTAACCCTTTTCTTAACGGATTGTGTCATTTTTAAATACTCCTTTTCTATAATATCCAGCATATCTGTATAACATTCACTGAAGACACTGTTGTATTTTGGAGCTAAATAGTGTTGGTGCCCTCGAAGCTCTTCATTACTTACCCGGACATAAAATAATGTCTTGGAATAATGGGAAATATTACCTGATGAATTAATTATGATGATAGCATCTAGGGTATAGAAGACTTAAATGCCATCTTAAATTACATGCACACATTAGAAAACTTTCAACTTGTCTCATTTGCATAAAAAAGGAGCCGAACTATGTATTAATACAAAGGCTCTCTTGTATAATCACTGGGAAACCTGATCAGTTCAATTTAATGTAGAAATGATTAATGATATAATGATGAGGAGAAAATAAGGAAAATGCTTCACATATAATCGTGACCATATATCTACTCTACATGTACTTTATATATGCTGTATGTCTGTCTGTAGGCATGCATACATATATACATGTCTCAAAGTTTATCCCCTATCAATTTAAAAACTAAATTTGTTTTCAAGTTGACACGGTGACATTTTTTTTCCATTACTATATTTGAAATGTCAGGAGTGATTGTCTCCTGCAATAGTTCAGCATTTTTAATTGACTTATTGCCAATTTAGAAGCAGGGAATTAAAGTGGTCAGTTCCCAGATAACAAACGCTCGGATGTACTGAATCAAAACGCAGATGTAATTCATTGTGTTGTTTCATTATGTGCACTGAGCACCAACGACTATTAACACACAGCATCTAAAATAGGTTTGGTGGAGGGGATTGGATGAGAGCATGTCTGTTTCACTAAAGCTTGATGAAAGCCTGTACGGTGATGTTATGAAGATATCTGCAGTATTACTGTTATTGAATAAATCATAATAAAAAAGATTAGAAAAAAAAAATTCTTATGTGAAGGGATTAACAAAAAGAAACATTCAGTGGAGATTTGACTTTTCTTGAAAAGCAAAATTACAGGTTAATGGTATTCTCTAAATATGCCTGAATATGTCCATTTATTCTATTAAAATAATGTCTTTGTTTGTGCTTTTTCAGCCCCAGTTGAAGCCTTTCACCTCTAGTTTCTCAAACTGCTCTTCATTTGTCCCGAATTTTCAAATATCTTTTCAAATATTTTTTTGTCTAACATGTACAGTGTAAAAAAAAAAAAAAATTTAAAAAAAAAATCTATTTCTTCCTTCTTTCCTTCACAAAAGAGCCCAGCACTAATTAAGCTCATACATACCTACAGTAAGTTCACAGGTAAGCTCTCCATCACGGCATCGTGGCACAGGAGGGGAAAAAAAAAGCCCCCATATTGTGGAAATCTCCTTCTCCTTAGAGGAAGCGAGGGGGAGAGAAAGTGGGAGAAGGAATGCCTTGCCTTCCTCATTACACTGCTGTCATTTACTCTTCATCCCCCGTACTCTTTAGTGGCATTAAGACGGGATGTAAATTTGACAGTTAACGCTGTTAGAAAATGGCTAGTTCAAGAAGGGCAGGAATTAGAGATGGGCATTAGGCGCTGATAAGCTCCTTTCCTCTGCCGCGGCGGCTGCTTAACATTCATGGGAAAGTCATCATCAAACAACGTTATCACAGCTCTGTTGACGGCTGAGGAACATCATCACTATGATAATTTTTTTTTATAGCTGTGAGCCAAAAAAGCACTCTTTTATTTCAGCGGTTTGTTAATGAGATAGGAGCTTGTTGGTATGGGCAAATGCAAACTTGCCACTCTCCAGCATTTGTTTGAGTCCCCCAGCCTCACCCGCTCCCCCATCGTATCTCCCCTACCGCACCCCCTCCACACTGTTTAATGTTGCAGGGAGGAGGAGGGGGGGAGGTAGAGGGGTGGAGGCATTTTTTATGTACTCCTTTCGAAGTGCTCTGTGTACATTGCTGAAGGAGGGCCTTTATGTGTACCTTTGCAGATCAGTCGCTCAAAGAGAGGAAAACACGGTTATATCAACAAACGCTCTCTCCTAACAGCCCTGTAGCTGGCACCTGTCACTCACCTGGGATTTAGCCATAGATCTGAATAGAGGCCCAATTTTGATTGTGATTGAAGCTGAGTAAACTCCCACCAGCAATAGCATATGATCAACTCTGCTATTAATGATGAAAAGGCTACTTAAGCTGTGGCAGTAACTATGGCTGTAAATCATTTTCATTGATTGTTCCTGTTTATTTATTGTGGAATTATTATTTTTTATTATTATTATTATTATTTTTGCACTCTGTTACGACTGGAGCAATTCACATGCGTGCTAGCTAGCTGCCAAGGCTAAGCAGCTTTCTCATGGATAGGGATGCAAACTGGGGGCTGGAGATACCAGAATCAGATTTTGGCTTTATCACTGTTTGTGTTTGTGGAGTGGGTTAAGAGAGATTTAATCTTTAGAAATCCTTACCAAGGGAGACGATAAATCATCTCTAACTTGTTCTAATTACTTCTAAAACTTTTTGTTTGCACTGCGGTTAGTGAGCAAAGGTGAGGTGATGTGTAATGTGCTCCTAAAGCTCAGTTTAATATGAAAGTGCAGAGACATTCTTATTATAAGACTACGCTATTACTGTTGCAGGTTTCATGTAATTTCAATGTGTGTGTATGTAAATAAATCATTGTAGACGACCTCTGACGAAACAATTTGACCCAGTAAGAGCCTGACTAAAGCAGAAAAAATATCATATGATGTTGGTAGTTGAGCAATAAGTAATATACCTATTTGGCTGCTTTCTAGTGTTTTCACTTCATTCAGAAATGTCTACAATATGTGAACGTACACTGTATAAACCACATAGTGTCGGTGACTTCAGAGCTGCTACCTGTGATGTGTCTCGCTGTCAGCGGGTTTAGTTCTATCCAAGTGATGAGACCCTACATGGCAAAGAGCAGTAGTTTGCGCTGCGTCTAGTTAAGACGCACCGAGTCTGCCGAAAAGATTTTTTTTCCTAAATTCTCGCACCAACATCTCAAAACCAGGTAGAAGAAAGCAGAAGCAAACCTGCCAAATCTCCACGACGCTGTGAAGCTCTTGGTAATCATTGTGGCAGATAGAAAAGTCAACACTTCCTGGCATAGAATAAAACTAGACATAGATTCATGCATACAATTTCTCCATGTCAATTAAAATCCTGTGATCTCGGCTATTCTGGTGTTAAGAAGAGTTTTTCACAGCTTTATGACTCAGAATTCGTCATGATAATTGCACGGCACCTCAGTCAGCTAATGACTGGACATATAAAGGAAAACAGGAAGACAGAACAACAACTGTTTTAGGATTTACACTTGTAAACGCTTGATGCTACTATTAGTGCAAGAACATGAAAAATGTCCTTTTTAGATACATCACTTTACAAAAATAATAATAAATAAGGTTTAATTATGTGGTGCATATTTTTTACTCATACAGTAAGTGTTTTGACGTTATCAATGACTTCTTCCACCACGAAGTCTATTAAACAGATTACTATTAAGACAAATGCAAAGAAAAATGACTTGAAACAATCAAATTCACTTAAAGTTTAAAACCCCAATAAAAACCCTCCATATAAATGAATTGTGTTTTTCAGTTATAAACTGGTTTTGACACTCAACATATAATAATGATAAGCAAACTACACTCATGTTATGATTCCAATCTAAGAAGAAAAACTTGACTGCTGCTGTTCATTGAAACATTGTTTATTCGTTGCTGGCTTTGTTTATGAATTGATTGGATTGAAGACTTTATTTTTCCATTGTAATGATTTTTATTGAGCGTTTGAGAACTGACAAAGCCGCTGTGTAACGTTGTGTAAGTCAGCTTGTTTTACAATTTGGAGCCGTTTCTTTCCTTGGAAAAATGAGTACAAGGCAAATAAATCACAGATGTTGTGCAGTGCTTTCAGATCCACAGTAATTCTGTCCTTTGAGTCGATTCCACAGCATTATCTCCACTTTGTAGTGGTGTCTGGGCCCTTTGTCAAGTTAGTTCAACAGTCCTCTGTACTGTAAACCACCACTGCTCTGTGTGTGGCTCTGTTATTTAGTGCCACTTTGAGAATGTGGATGGAGCTTGATCTTCTGTTTCTGGGCACAGAGTTCCTTTTCAGGGTTGGGATTTGTTGCTTTGCACTTTTTAATCTTTATATGACTGTACAGTTAGTTAATCAAAGGCATTTCATACGGTTAAATGTCTATTATTCTTAAACCAGTCAGTGCCACCTACTTTATTCTGATGATTGACCAAAATCTTCAAACGCAACCAGCCGAAAGGTCTAAAAGAAATGTGCACTGGAGGATCTGGGGTTGATTCTTTGGCTCACCAGCCTGTAAACTCCTCATAACTAAGCTACAGTTTGGTTTCCCTTATTTATGATAATGAAATGTAATTCCACCCTTTACTGACATGCAGCGCTCTTATACTCAGTAAATTATTCCCTTTCTACCCTTACTTCTATATTTTGAAACCATTACTTAATCACATTGTCAAAATCCCCATTCCCTCTCATCAATCCCACACTGAGCTTTATTTGTGATCCTCTCTTTCTTTTGCCCTCACTCATTTTATTCACTCCATGTCTGTCATTCAGTTTTGCTGCACATTGGTGTTTTCTTTCTTTTTTGGGGGGTGGATGACTGGATTACCCCTACTGAAATAGCTGTTACTCAGATTTTAGGTCATCTACCAAATCCATTAGGGAAAAATATACAAATAACCCCACTTTTCTCTGCCATCCACAGTCTGCGGTAGTTTAACAGTGATGTCAATAGTAAATAATCTGCTTTGTCTCCTGGTATATTTTTGGTTATTGTGTTGTTGTAAACAAACATTTCATGAGGATAAAGGCTATCTGCCTACCGGTGTCACCACTCGTTCAGTATGGATACTGAACTGTGTCACATTATTATCTCTAACGAAAGGCTACGTGAGTGCAAGCGGTAGCAGTTCTCATAATTCCTAATATATTAATTTATAATTAGCGGGTTTAATGAAACTGATACCGCAATATTAGTTAGTAGGTGTACAGTTTCAACAGAAACAAATCTGCTCATTCACTCCAATAAAAGTGGCCACATGAAAGAAATAAAGTGAAGAAGCAAAGAGCATTGAAGCTAACGAAGTGTATTACACACTTATTAAAGTAATTTTCGCTTTGCCTCCCAGACCTGGCCAAAAACACTTTCAAATTCTCATTGTACTGCGAGGTAGGCTATGTGGAGCTTTTTTTTTTTCCTTGTTAACTTTGAAGTAAGCTCGAAAACGTATAGGTAGACTGGGGTGGCATCACATAATCAGCAACTTCAAAAAGCATGCTGCCACTTAGCACTCCTAAAGCTAATGTCCCCGAGACATTCAGAATGGAAATTATTCAAACTCATTTAGTGGCAGTAAATTGGTCTAAGTTCAATCAGAAAACAGACTGACACTGAACAAGAAGTGCAGCCTAATTATACTTGTTTGTCAAATGAAAATTTCATTTGGGCAGAAATGAAACCTTCGAGCAACTTCTTTTAAGGTGAGCTCCTAGTTGTATTATCAGCTAAATGCAGTAAAATCCATAATCATGTGATGATAATGAAAATGGAGCCAATGTTAACATTCAGGCTTCCAATGCCCGGGGCACATGGCGATAAAAATTAAGTACCATAGTCCTCTGCCAGGCACGCTGACACCCGGGCTGGTCTTTAGCCTCTTAGATGCGTTTTTGCATTTTAAAAACTTTATCAAAGCACTGTTGCAATGTGGAAAATGTCAACGTGAAATGCACTGAAGGCAAATTGGAATTTCATTAATAGTAAAATTATTGCTTTTGACTGATGTATTACTATGCTTGTTAAGAGCTGGAGAGTGGAACGCTCATCTGTCTGGTCGGCAGTCTTGCCTCTTCTTGTCCCGCACCATTTGCTAAAAGTTAGAGATCTACTTTCCAACTGGAAATGGAAATATGAAGCGGCTAAAGTTGCAGGAAGTGAAGAGCATCCGGTCGGAGACATTCGTTTGTAGTAAAGTATGAGTACTAAGACTTCTGACGAGGATGCATGTGAAGACAGACAGAGAGAGAGTTGGACATTAACTGATGCTCTTTTTTTGTTAGATATCTGTGTACTTGGTGTCCGTCCCTGCTTTAACATGGAGCCGATGCTCAGCTCATGATTGACCAACACAACGTGGATTTGTGCTGCAGAGCAGTGAGGTGTCTTCTTCTTGTTGAACCAGGTGACATCCAGTCTTAAATGCAGAGAACAGACCCCAGAGATCCCGCTGTGGATTGGTATTGCAGGTAAATAGGCCTAACCTGGTGTGAAGGTATCACTTCACCGAGACCTGGGCTCATTCATGAAGCCGTGGTGTTTATTGATTTACCCCGTAATCCTCTCAGTGTCAATGTCGTCAATGACGGAGGAGAAAATGGGGAACGGCGTGTCAGATGGAGGACGTTTTCTGACAGCCGAACGAGACAACAGATTAGTTTTAATGGAATACATGGTGCTAATGCTCTCCTGTGGGTATTCATGGTCTCCTACCTGCCACTAGGTGGTCCAAAATTATTTGTTTTGAAATGGTGATAGACCAGGTATTACAAAAAAAGGCTAGACGATGTGCAGTTTTAATATTTTATGGCAATTATGTTGCCATTTGGTGTTTGTTGTGACTCCCATCAAGTGTTTGTGATGTAAAGACTCAGGATATCAGAATGTATATAAGAATTTAGCAAACAGAGTTGGCATTTACTCGTGACTTGTTTTAAAAATAAAATTGACCGTATTTATTGAGTTTATCTGTTTCTATTTGGGCGAATGAAGAGAATTAGCTTACAAGCTAATGTCCTTAGGTTTTACCAGGTTTCTATCACACATGGAGGTTTTGCTTAAATGTTAGAAAAGTACAATGCATATTGGCCTTATTTAAGCTTGTGTTTTATTTTTGTCGAGTTATCATGATACAGGAACTGCAATTCATTATTTGACTTGACACTGTCTGACAAGCTCTCACATCTGCATTGTCTCTCTGTGGAACTATTCATTTGACAAACATAGAAGTCTTTGTTACATCTTAGATTTTATATCCATTTTATTAACTTTGGCACTTTGTCATTTACAGTTACAGAAATGATGACAAATATAAAGCTGCAACATTGTAAAGATGACATATTATGTCCTCTTTAGAGATTCCATAGCTACTTACAATACTGTCACACACAAACGTCTTTTAATTGCCTGTACAGATATGACAAATGAAGAATCTATTTAGTAAAAAGAAATAAACACTATACTACATATAACAAAATTAATGTTTTTAACCAAATGTTTCAAACAAAATGGTCTGAACATTTTTTAACCTTGTACAAATCTTTCATTTAAAGCCAGTCTCCATATTAACTTTACTGAGAGCTCTCACAAACAGCACTGGGTTTATCAGCTGGTAAATTCCAGTAAGCCGGTTCCTCTCACGGCACGACTGTGCTGTCTTTGTGTGCTAGTAGAGGGCTGTCAAATAGACCTGGTCACAAATACAGAACATGAGATACACTGTGTACAAAGGCTTGAAGTAAAAACGGCTTTTACAAGATCAATTTGCAGTGAGCTGTACCAGATTAATTTTAAATGTACTCTTCATGTCAGATTTTAAATGAATGATATACAATTACTCTTGGCAACAAGCAGAATTCAGCCTCTTCAGCTAAACATATCAGAAAGTCTACCTTTTTAATCAGGCTGATAATAACTGTCAGTGCAGCTTGTGGAGTAAACAGTGAAGCCCGTAGTGGCCCCTTCCTCGATAACATCGACATTTCACCATCACTGACAAATTACATTACTACCTGGTACAGAACGAGCTTTCAGGAATTTAAAAGAATTTCAAGCGGCACGATGTTGTCACTCCTTTCATCTAGTTTAATGACAGTATTAATTGGATTTGTAATGATGTTTTAGGCAAACTTATTTCAACAGACATCTTTCAGGCAGTGGCCCTCATGATAACGATGAATAGTGCATGCCTGGCATACACTCACTGTGGATCAGACACCGAGGTGTGTCATAATATTTGTAGGGGAACTCTGACCTCTTGTGCCGTATTGTGGAAGTGCAAAGTCCTTCTGCGATGCTGGCAGTGCTGGTAATAACAAGCTCTGTAATGCAATATCTTTGTAAGTATGCACTTTAATTTTAGAAATTAAACCTTCTCAGAGCGCCCTCTCACAGCTCCTCCATGTGTGGGACTTTATGAAGCCCTCAGGTGACTTCCAGAAAACTGTCATAATAGTCCCAGGAGGAACAGGTTTGGTGATATTTTGAAAAGCCCAAGGAAATGGTCCACAAGGATCCATTTATGGGTTGTTCAACACTGGAACTGTGAAGGAACCTTTATCAGTCTCTGAAGGGATATATGCCAGTGCTGCTTAGCCCAGGCTACTGTACCAACTCGTAACGGAACAAATTTGGATTCAATGTCATCATCAAATCTGCATTTATTACCGTGTGTCGTGCGGTGCCCTGCGGGCCTGTTCTTTCACACGGTTCATGACCTTTGCTGTCTGACATCCCCGACCGTCTCGGCGCTCCCGTCACCCTCCGCTGCACACAGTCATAGCAGAAATACCATTAAATATTTCCTAATATTCCCTAATCCTTCAACAATACTGCCTTATATGCAGTAAGGCATCGGGATGAGAAAGCTTTTGCTAAGTTCTGCCTCTGTGTTACTTTTACTAACTTGGACAAACAGTCCAACCCTGCATTGTGCCAACTAGCAAAACAAAGGGAGTCACTGATCGTCTCTCGGAGGCCACAGATAGCTTTTGGACACAGCCCAGTTTGATGGAATCAAACATTTACCAAGCAAGGACCAAACATGTGGGGGATGGGGGATGGGTGGGGGAATGGGTGGGGAGGGGGGTCCAATATTTCTGAAGTCATGTTTTTACTCAAGCAAAAAAAAGAGAGATCAGTTTAATGAAAGATTAATGTGAGATAATGTTCAATCATATTGACCAATCAACAACTGACCACACTTAGTGTTGTTATACTGCCTAGCTTTTGCTACACAACAACTAAAGCAATTTCTCTTTTTAACTTCCATTTATTAAACCAATTTAATTCTCTCAAACTTAAAAACCAAAGCACAATCTCATTCTGTTGTCAACCAGCATTTTAGATGATTTTAAAACCTTCTCTTTAAAGGTGCTGCGGGTCCCAGTATTTGAATTGTTTGGCCTCTCGTGAATTCTGAGTGCGGTCAAAATACCTCTATGTTCTAAATTAAACATGCCGCTCACAATACTTTCAACTTATGGGTTTTTTTCACAAATTTGAAGAGAAATTTGCTTAGAAAATCTAATAAATGGAAAATGTGTTCTTTTTGTGGCACTTATTTAAAATGTTGGGGTAACTTTTCTCAACCCATTTCTCTCAGGAGTGCGACTATTCCTCTTTATTCCTTAGCTGTCACCTGTGATCTGTAAATCTCAAGTTGTAAAGCACATATTTAAGTCGCTACAAGGGAAGCAAAGAGATTCATGGAAGCCTGCATATTGCTTTTGCTATTGTTGATTCATCTTATGAATCCATCTCTGTCAGCCCGATGAATCGTAATGAAGCAGAAATCTGTCACATTTACTCCACAATGAGGGTAGCTGGCAAACTTTCTGCGGAAAATGAAACTATTATCTTCAACTAGACACGCACGGGGCTCAATATAAATAAATAAAGTCACACTTATCTGGTGGCCAGTGTGATTACTGTAGCCAAAGCTGACATCCAAATTGACTGTCTTATCATGTCGAAGTGATTTCAGCCGAGTGGAGACTGTAGATGAAAGCAAAATGATCTTTAAATAGTAGTTAAAGATGGTTGCTCGATAAGTTGTTCCACAACAGTTTTGATCAATGAAGCATGCATTCAATATATTGCCTATTTAGATACGTGAGATAAACTTAACTAGTCTTCTAAATGATTCACAAATTATATTTCCGTCAGTACAAAGTAATGACTTCATGGCCTTGTTGAATTCTTAATGTTGGGACATATTGTAAATGTATGACGCATGTAAATGCTTCAGGAAAATGATGGCAAGCTGCAAAGATGCAATTTGAACATTGTTGTGTATTTGATTTAGTTTATAAAGCAAGATAAAATTAATTTCTTATTTTATCTATACTATATATAGTATAGATAAATATTAATATATATGTATATATATTTATATATATACATATTAAAAACACATATGTATGTATGTGTATATTTTATATATATATATATATATATATATATATATATATATATATATATAATATATATATATATATATATATATATATATATATATATATATATATATATATATGTATATGTGTCAAACTGGAAAAAATACATAATTTAAAAACATTAACAATTACTCCACTTAAAGTATCTATACTTGAAGCGCACTCGTGCATGTCAACCACTGGTCAAATAATTGAAAACGGACCTTTAAAGTCATATTTCAGGAGGAAGCTTTTACCACCTCATGTCTAAAAAGCCCATGAATTGAATTCGCTGTGCTCTCCCACGACAAAGCCTGTCAGGTGGGAGCTCCGGCTGTGGAAAATGTCAGAGCTATTTTCCTCTTTACCAGTCAATGCAATGCTTGTTTAATAGTAATTGGAATCTTATCCTGCTGTTTGCTCATCATTTCCCATGCCTCGTTATTCCACACCTAAACTCCATTTAAGTTTTTAATAACATTTTAGAATAGTTCCCATTCAGGTAAACAGAATCTGATTACCTTGATGGATTGAAAATGTATGTCTGACGGTAGTTTGTTTGATTTATTTATTCAAGGGACCTCATATGGAGTGACGTTAATGGGGGCAAACAAACCGGTTTCCATACCTTTTCCAAGAACACAGAGGTTTACAGAAACTGAGATTTTTATTTTGGTAGCCTCTGCACTTCTCTATTCCACTGAGGAGAAACACTAAGAATTAAAATAATGTCGGCCAGACTTGATTTGTTTGTCCAAGAAGATTTTTTTTGTCAGCGTATTATTGTTGCAGCATATAATAAGGGGTTATGTCGTTCTAGACTCTGGCTGTTTACAAAAGCACAAGACAAGAGTTTATTCACTTGTCTAACCACAAAAGTCTCCACAATCCACCTGTTTAGGAGAAAAATACGAGCCAGTAGGAGAAGTTTGTGTGACTTTAGATATTTCTAAAAACTGAATACATGCACACTCAGAGCCAGAAGCCAATGAACAGAAACTATTCTGTGATAGTTTTGGATTTCTCTCTCTCCATAAGCCTCTCATTGTGTTCGAGGACCTGCTTTGCACAAGTGCTTGCCAGCTGCTTACCAAATGAGGTTATAGTGTTTCCCTATCAACTGTAAATTTCAATAATTTGTTGGAGGGGCCTCTCACTGTCAGTTTTTATCATATTATCAATGACGACTCAATTTTCCTCTGCCACTCCATCTCAAGCACTGACCCCCGGCCCTATTACAGTCCTGTAATGAAGTGCAATGGAGTGGTAATTGGTCCACATTATACCAGATCAGGTAACATTAGACTTATTTTCTTATCACAATGAGCCCTCCTGGTGACTCTCAATGAGAAACCAAACACAGTTCCTTTCTTATGCAGGCTATCATCCAAATAACATTTCAGCTCCAGACCCTTTCCCCATTTCAGTTTTCCATTTCAAGATTGCGCTCCATGTCCTCGGACTGTGCTTTGTTTCTAGTTTCCTCCACTTTAAAAGCAGCAGCCTCAGAGGCAGAGCAGATACGAGGTAGAGCTTTCCTGGGATGGGGAAGTACAGTAAACGAGACGGTAACATGACCATTATGTCGGTGATATTAGATGTACAGTGCTCACACCTCCCCCTGTTACAGCTTCCTGCCTTGGACTATTTTTGCTTCTTGGTAACATCAGTTTTGATATTTTTCATGTTTTCTGTCATTACTTCTCTCTGAATCCAACAAGTAAAAATATGTTGCCATTCATGTTAAAATAAGGCTACATGTTTTCCTCTACTTCTTCAAAATTACCATGGAAATACAAAGTTTGCAATTTGGAAAATTGGTACAAATCAATTTTCTTGTACCCACTGCAGTAATTATGTGTCTGTCAAAAGAGATTTCATGACTCTAGTAACAATGAGTCAACTAAGGAAAGTTGCAGAGTTATTTCCGCCCAGGATTAAGGAAATATGGAGCAGAATTAAATGTGCACTTTCCAATAAAATAAAACCACCCTTGTCGAGCAGCTTTATATTGAGCTTCATATTAATCAGTCTGACTAACATCTTCTGGAGGCACGGGTCACTCAGACTGAAACTAAAACTAAAACGGTTGGCTTGGTCAGTAGTAACCTGTTCTGTATGCAACAATGAGATAATCCAGTAAAATATAGCTGAGCTGTTAGTGAACTTTTGTGCTCCGAGAGGCAGGATGTCAGGTCTCTGTTGTGAACTGACGCACACTCTCTACCAGAGTCTCTCTGTGTGCCGAAAACACACCGAGCACTAAAAAGACAGGATATTGGATAACAAGGTTAAAATATAGGAGCAAAAATATTCTCTTATTAAACTCAGGCTGAAGGGATTTGATTTGAGCCACCTAATAGATAGTGGTTTCAAGGGAGCCCAAACAAAAGGTAACGGGCCGGTCATGCTTATGGTAGCTAATGGCAGATTTAGAAGAAATTAGGAACTTCTTTTTCTACAGGAAATTGTACTTAAAGACAGGTCATGGATCACCCTGCTCTTCACAGGCAGCCTCAGAAGTCAGAGTGAACTTTTGCAGCGACCATTACTAAGTCTGCGTCGTGGAAAGAGGTTAAAGCAGAAACAAAACTAATTGTGTTATTCGAGAAAAGTGAAGCTGTGTAAATTGATTTCGTGGATCAAATTCACACTTAGACCTGTGAATAAACTTTGTCACTGCAATTAAAGAAAATGAAAACTGGGGGCAGCCTGCACTGACAGTATACTGTATGCCAAACAAACCAACCAACAAAAAGTTTTAATCTCCACTAAGAGCAGCTTCTTGGCTTTGATCTGACAAGTGTCTGGAAGTTTAGTGAAGTCACTCTACAGGAGAGGTGATGGTGGTTCTGTTGACGGCAGTGAAAAATGCAGCTACAGAAACTCTTTGAGGACACTTTGTTGGGCTGTGATCAGTTCATCAATTCTCATTCGATGATCATGATCACTCATGATTGCTGTGTGTTTATTGGCCTTTTTCTCAACTTCTAATTGGTTTAATGGATCCAAGCCATGCCAGGAAAATGTACCTCACGTGTAGCTTTCTACAATTGTTTCTCACATGATAATCAGCTTAAAAAGGGATTTAAGTTTCACAGTCTCTCTCATTTGATTTAGACGTGTTCATCTTTTTTTGCTGATGTGAATTAATTTTTTTTTTTTTTTTAAAGTAGCAAGTTAATTGAGACAGTGAACACCTAATCATCATCTCATCATAATCATCATCACTTTGCATCATGAAGGACAGTTGTAGAGTAGCAATCATTTTTGCTTCTGTAATATATGATGCATTGCATTGTGGGATTGTCAGCCACGCTTTTTTGCTCCACTGAAGAGTTTGTGTGATTTTTTTCATCACATAATATGGTGAACAGTAAATGTACAGTCTGCGTTCCAGGAAAACAAAAATCGTAAGAATTTATTTAAACATACTGTATATATTAGGACTCTACATATGAATAAAGAGTAAAGTCTTTACCTTTAACAATATTAGTTAGTGTTTTAAAAAAGCAAGACGCATTACCATGGTAGCTATTCGTCCATATTCATCTGGAGGAGAGCAGTCATGCTCTCGGCCTGCAGAAATCCAAAACCGTTTACTTCTGTTAATGTAAAGCATTGTCTTTAGTTCATCTCAAACACAAATTTGATCTGAAACAGAGGAAAAAGAATTGGTCTCTGAAATTTAGTGTTTTACCCAGAATCGTGGAAAATTGAAGCACTCCGGTGAGGGTTTTGGGAGTCCTGTTCTGAGCAAATATAACATTTTGCAAATTTTGCACATTTTTTGAAACAAATATGATTAATATATCCATTTTAAAGCTTCCAAAAATGTGGACAAAAACAACACCCAAAAAGATGAAACTTGCTGTAGAAGTCCACGGGGGAATAAATACAACCATTAGACCTGAGAAAAGTCCTTTAGTTGGTATTGAGGCTGTCCTCCACAATGATTCAGGTTTGGTGGTGCCCAGAATAACACGGGTGCTGCCCCTAAGCCTCATAATGGTAGGGGAAACCCTGAAATGTTTTTTGTCAGTAGAGTAAAGACATGTACTAACTTCTTATTAAACTATTAAAGAATCTGACATTTGTTGAGGAGTCTATCTTGCCAGCATTGTGTGATATAATGGGTTAATAATGCTGAAGTATATTAATAAATAATTGAGTATTAATGCTTAAGTACCTAATCACACCTGTGTAGGAGCACCTTCTGTGTTCCTTGTGTAGTGTCTGCTTTCTATTGTTGTCTGTGTAGCGTTCAGTGATGTGGACTGTCTGCTGCTAAGTGAGTGTCTCCTGCCCTCTAGTGGTTGCAGTAGTGTGGTGCCATACCTTATTGCAATATGTTGTTGTGTATTAAAGGAGAAATTCATGGGGAGTCTGGAAGTTTACATACTGAAAACTAGTTGCATCATGCAGACGATTCATTCAGCTCATTGACTCATTTCTCATTTGCCTTTTTGACTGAAGAAACAGTGTGTGTGCTTTTTTTTGTTGTGATGGTTCTCAGTCATTCAGGTTTGAGCACAAAAGTAACTCTGCGCTAGAGACAGAATCATAATGATAAAATTCATGTTATTCTAAGTTTCATTGAAAACATTTGTAAATTCTAAAGCTGAAAAATAGACTCAGAAAGTCCCTTTCACTTTTGATGAGCTCCCCACTGACATCAGGACAGCAGAAACTCTGTACATCTTCTGCCGCAAACTAAAAACACACCTCTTCCGACTTTACCTTGAATAGGAGAACTTTAGTAGCACTTAAGATGGCACTTACTGATGGCACTTTGTAGTTTGGCTTTCTTGAAGAAATTGTATTTGCTTGATTCTTGTTGTTCTGGGTTTTGTACCCTCATGGTTGAAATGCACTTATTGCAAGTTGCTTTGGATAAAAGCGTCAGCTAAATGAACTGTAATGTAATGTTGAGTGTAGCTGATTTAATGCTACATATCACATTTTGTTTCACATCTGCTAATCTGGCCACAGCAGTCTTTTACATATTAAATGTCACAGTGACACAGAAACAATGTATTGCCTATAAAAGTATAAACATGTCAGTTTAGCAATAACTGAACTCAATAACAACACTGTAAGATCCTGTAAAGTATGACAGTGTTAGTGTGTAGAGATGAGCCTGTTCATTTATCTGAATTATTGTCTTACAGAATCACTCAGACCATTGAACTCTTCAGACACACTGCACCTTGTTAAGGAAGTGAAAAAACGGAAGAAGCCTGTGGCTCACACATCAGGTGAATTTAGACACTCTGTGTGTGTGTGTGTGTGTGTGTGTGTGTGTGTGTGTGTGTGTGTGTGTGTGTGTGTGTGTGTGTGTGTGTGTGTGTGTGTGTGTGTGTGTGTGTGTGTGTGTGTGTGTGAACAAAGAACCAAAGTATTGTCTAAATAAAAGACTAGAGGCTTTGTGTTACTCTTGTCTCTGTGGACTGAGCCTACATGTCTCAAAATTCAACCCCCCCCATCTTTTTAGTTCTTTCATATTCATTTTGCACCTGAATAAGTAACTGTTTACAAATGACTAATGAAGAACAGTCAGAGGCAAATGTAATCGCACACGCTTTGCACACTCTGACACGACTATGGTACATTTTTTCACTTCTTCAACAGTTTCAGGAAGTGAGCAGAGTCACCAAAATCAGGAAACTAAAGGTTGCTATTAATACAACTGAGCAAAGGGGTGGTCTGAGCAAAGGGCTGGTGAAAGCAAATGCAGTTTCAGTTCACGAGTAAAGGCGCTTTACTAAAATTGAGAAAACAAAAAGAAATAGTTGGGCGAATGATGCTGCTCATGGTGTGATTTCTGTGGATTTTTGAGGCTTCACAACAATGGAGGAACCCGTGTCAAGAGCTGAATCAGGTGAATATGAAACATCACGTTGTCGAGTTATTGTCAAACGGTACAGATCTAGCAAAAAAAACTTGTTTGTCTCTTTACAATTGGCCATTATTAAATAATATGGATTACACTTGAACTGTTTTATCTTCTTTTTTTAAGTATGATACATTTATTGAATTTCATTTCATTTAACTGAACTTTCATTGAGAATTTTTTTTGAGACTTAAAAAAGAGGAAGTATCTTGTCGTCCATTGTGGTTAAATCTTTGTTGGTTAACTTTAAAGTTCCTATATGCCTAAATTTGAATCAATCTATATGTTTTCGCTCTTTTCTCACAGCGCCATCATTAATGGGAACTGTGATGAAGGTGAACACTCACATTGGGTTTCTTTCCCAGTTAGCATGTACAGAGGTGAACTTGACCTGATTAAACACTGTAATGAGTCAAACAAAATTACTCTGACCAGTGTTGACACAGTGCAATGTTTGCACAACTCCTTGTTGGCTCTGTACCGAAATATCAAACAGATCGGACATTCATTCTCCAACCACAGTCACCTTGACGTTCCACAGCCGGACAGCTGGCACGCTGTGGAGCATTTCCATGACAAACATGCAAACCAACACATAATACCACCAGTGTCATGTCATTAGTGTAATTTTTTGAGCCGGATTCTGATTCATTTCACATGGTGATGCTGGATCAGCCGTGTCTAAGACAAACTAATGATTCATATTTTCTAGTTTTACGCTTTGGTAAGGCATTTTGGAGACTTTGAGTGCTCTACATACCAATCACTGTGATATATTCTGTTTTTCAGTACATTCTGACTCCCTCGCCACACATGAGCTGTTAATTCTGCACACTGCTGAGGCAGAGGAATGGGCCACCTATTTGCAGCAGATCTTAAAATCTTCCCGAAAGTTCCATAAGAGGTCCATTTTGCTGTATGTGGTGGGTCCAGCCGATCAGCTCCACGGACACAACTTGGACTATTTCCAAAGCTGCAAGTGCATTGTGTTGCTCCTCACAGGAGTGTTCCTCGACATCCTCTGTAACCATGAACTACAGGCAGCCCTTGAGAGAGTCCTGTACCCTCCACACAGAGTGGTGGCGCTGTTGTGTGGCGTGTCTGAGGATCACGTGTTGGCAGAGATTTTCGAAGACTGGCCAAGCTGGAGAAAACTCTATGCTGAGGATGAGCCTGCTGTTTACCTTTCTACCATTCTGGAGTCAATCACTGATAGTATGCAAACTTGAATCACATATTTTTTATTTGTGCCTTACTATATACCTATAATGTTTTATTATAAGTAAATGTCCAAGGTGTTTTCCTAAAAGAGTACAACTGCTTACAGGCCCCGAGATCAAACATAATCAATTAAAGATTGAGTTCACCCAAATTCCAAAGAGACAGATCATGTCATTCAGCTGTAACTGTGTCTTGATAAGTTGATAGTTTGGAATTACTGAAGGTTTGGAGACATCAAACTCTGAGGCACTGAAATGGAAGTGAATGGAATTTCATACTGAATAGTGGTCAAGATTTAAAAAGAAGTCTTTGATAACAAAAAAAAAAGATCAAAAGCATCTTGACAATATCCTGTTTCATCATGAAGACCCGTAGAACCAGTGGTTTTCACTTTGACTGAAGAAATAATCCACGTAAGGAGTTTATTATATTAAGATACATCTGTGAATGATGAAATGTTTTGGAAAACACACATAAAACTCCATTACCTTCTATATGTGTTCGGGTGGCAGCAAAAGTTTTAGAGTTTAACACCTGAAAAATAACCTTATGGAACTGAAACTATCTTCAGAAGTATGAGAGAAAGTGGGTTGTTATGTGTGTAAAAGGAGTCTTTAGGCCTTTGTGAATTATGAAGGGCTGAATGCAATACCTTTATCTATGTAGAATGAATTAAAGATGTTTTAATTTGTAGAATATTTAGGTGTCAATCAAATCAAATATTTTTGATATGATTTTTTTTACTCAAAGGCAGGCAAGCTAAGGCTGAGCATGAGAGCGAAGCTGCAGCAGCTGCAACGGTGTTGCACATCACACCGGCCTCATCAACAGAAAATCCCACCTCTGGTGAAACAGAGGAAGTGGTTTCAGAAGAGCAGAACGAAACTGACCCGAGGGAAGACGGGTCTGTGAGGACGGGGACTTCGACGGACAAGGAAATGAACTCGTCCACACACCTCACCTGTGTCACCGTGCAGCCAAGCAGAGTTCTGTGTGGGGTAAGACTGAAGTACATAACAATAACTTCAAAGGCTGTATTCGTATGGAGTGCAATGAGTGTTTTATTAAGATTAATTTATACATATTCTGCCTAAAATTGTGTGAAAGCTATATTTAGTATTTACATTGTGTTGCTCCTTAACTGGAGCAAAAGAGTTTGTATTGCTGATGGTATTTCACCCCAATAATTTGTTTTCTAGAAATGAACTAGTAATTAAAAATAACTGCTAACCTCCCATTTTATTCTACTTTCCTATTTTTTTTTAAGGATCCGGAGAAACTTTTTATAATTTTCACTCACAAAATAGATGATGAGTCGGCACCAGAGGTTGAGTTTTCATCTGCAGATGTTGTTGCAAAAAGGGTCACAGGCGCTGTGGAGAATGAATACACAATAAGTGTTACTGCACCTGGCAAGTATCCACAGGAAGTCATGTGACCTTAACCTGTTTTAACTGTTTTCACTGTTGCATGCAAGATCGCCAAACTTAAATGTTAACATATATATACGTTTCCATCTAGATATGCCTGCTGGAGATGTATCTCTCACTATGTACACTGACCAATCAAGTGTCGGCCTAAAGCCTGTTACTTATTATACCAATATGGGAGAAGTCAATCGGTATCTTGAAAATGCTTCTGATCCCATTAACTTCATCTGCCAGGTGAGACACTGTTATACAGGAAGTAGTAGTAGTAGTAGTTATACAGGCTGTTACTAGTCTAATACTTCCTCAGGTTATATAACTCGTGTTTTACTTGCAGGCCTTCAACCTGACGTCCAATGCAAGAGAATCACTGGACAACATGTTAACTGACTCATTCAAATCTAAGATGCCTGCTACTGGTCTGCAACTGTTTGGAATCAGACAGATTGAAGAGCACAATATGTCGTCATGTGAGTACATGACTTTGACTTCTTGTTCTATTAGTTGCCCACTCTGATTATTTCCCCAAATATTTAACAGCATGTTTTGCTGTGTATCAGGAGAACAGCAGTAAACTATTTCTTCCATTCCTGCAATGCCTGTTGGATCTTTTGTGATTAAAAAAACAGAACGTAAAAGCAGCTTTTTGGGAGTCACCATACATTGTCGCATGTGTTTGCTTTTTGTGCTTCAGATCAGAGGACCCAGGAACTTCCCACTTTGCTCCACTTTGCTGCTAAGTACGGTCTGAAGAAGCTGGTGACCATCCTCCTCCGCTGTCCGGGCGCTCTGCAGGCTTACAGTGTCATGAACAAACACGGAGACTACCCAAACACGCTCGCAGAGAAGAGTGGCTTCAACAATCTCAGACAGTTCATGGACAAATTTGTTGTAAGTCCAGTGACGAAGCTTTTTTAGTTGAAATATTTACTACTGGCTGTCAGGTTTTGGTACATGTTTGTCCGTCTCTCATGTCTACACTAATGCAGGAGACAGCGGACCTGCTCAAGTGTCACTTTGAGGACAACATTGACGCAGATGATGGTGCAGAGGTTTATGAGATGATGTCAAAGAGCTCGCAGGATATCATGATGAAGTACTCGGAGGACATATACGAGTCAATGCTGGAGATCGACCCTGAATGTGCAGAGGACCTATGTGGGATTTTATTTACTGGTCTTAATAATTATAGACAATAGAAAAGTGGTAGTTGCAGATGCTGATGGTGCTCCTTTTTTTTTTTTTAATCAGATGAGGTGATGAATGCAGTAAACGACGAGAACCCTGAGGAAACTATGCTCAGGAAGTTCTTCCAAGGTATTCATTTGAATAACTTTCAAAGTAAATAACTTAAATACAAACAAACTTGTATGATGTCGAGATGTGTTTACGTTGTGTCCTTCAGCAAAACCGCATGCCGTTGAAGTCGAAGACAACAACAAGCACCTTAAATGTGAGGAAGAGGAAAAACACCATCACAGTAAATTTGATCAGATTGAGGAAGAGGAGGATCCGTACGATGTCCACCTCGAGGATATCTATGATACTGTGGATGCAAATAGCACCTATAACCCAGCAATCCTGAACCGTCCACCAGCCCCCATCCCCAGACCTCAATCTGAGTGTGAGGCTGAAAAGCCTATGCCCTACATCTCTAGAGGTAATGTGCAACCTGGTTTTATTTACTCATGTTTTATGTGTTTATTTCATAAAACTGTTCTTCTTTTTTTTTTTTTGCAGTATTTCCAGATAAAGATACATCCCAGAGTAAAACAATAGAGACGGGATATTCTACAGGTAAAACACAGTTTAAAATCAATGACAATCTGTTTGTCTTTCTGTTTTATCTCATCTCGGATAGATTTTAAGGCTGTTTTAAAAGTGTGAAGAATTTAATTGGTTGTCACCCGCCCCAGTATCGACCAACTCAAATATCATTTTTTTGGATTTAGTAAACTAAGCAGGTTACTACGAGAAAAACGGTTTACTGACAAGTTGAAGTATATTCTAACTTGTATTTAACATTATCTGTTGCTACCAACATGCACTGTGTTTGATTTATATTTAAATCTTACCCCTGAGTGTATATAAGGAAACCACAATAGATGCTGATTCTATGCAATCATTAACCACTGTGGTATCGATGTTCTGAGACTCGAGGCTTCAGGTGAAACCAAAGTGGTGAAATACAACAAGTGACCTTTGTAGTTGTCTTTGTGGTTACTGCAAATTCTATGTTTGGACATCTCAGAGCAAGTAGCTGACGAAGAAAAAATATTCACAGGAACTTGTGCAAATAAGGCCTTGTCACAGCAGATGTTTTCACCTGACACAGCAGGAGAAGTGCAGGTGTACAAAAGAACACTTTCATGCAAGACCTCGTGTTGACTGCCCAACACATTAACAACTTGGTGTATTTTTTTTTTATTTGAACAAGTTCTTGGCTGTTTAAATGTGTCATTTTCTTAAATGTTCCTCAAATAAATTAAAGACTTTTTAAATGCTGTTGGATATTTTATAATAATTTTTATAATATTTCAAACATTAGCATTTCTTTAAATCTGCCTATTGAGGTTTCATGTGACCAATGAGCTGAGCTCTGCCTTCACATCACATGCTTTGCATTGTTTTTGCTGTTTAACAATTAAAAAAAAGAATTTAAGACTGTTTCATAACTTTTCTTTTTGTTGAATGGCCACCTTTTCCACCCGTTCAGCTCAGCTGGTGATAGAAACCCCCACACCTGCTTATGACCCCTACGCTGGGATGAAGACCCCTGGGCAGAGGCAGCTCGTGTCCCTGCAGGAGAAGGTCAAAGTGGGGGAAATTACTGTGGATGAGGCTGTACAGGAGTTCAAAGCCTGGCAGTTTGACCATGAGCAGAGGGCAAACTCCATACGCTATCAGCAGGTAGATCAGTTATACAAGGTTTGTGGTCTGTGGGGTGTTGGTTGATTTTCAAACAATAAATCTAACATGTGTCTCTTTTTTTCTGAAGGGATACCTGAAGCGATTACGAGACAGCATCACTAGGCGTCACAAAGAGAGAGAGAAGACTGGAAAGGAACTTGGTAGAATCATTTGACTATAGAAATGTTTAATGTATTATCCAGAATCAAATATCTTTAATGCAGCTCTCATATGTGTTTCCATGATGGTCTGACTACAGTCTGAACGTATAAAATGATTAATTTACAGGCAGCACACACTGGTAAATTGATAAGTAGCAACCTGATGTGGTCTCTCATCTCTTAGATTACGAGATAAGTGCTCCGCTGCAGAGGAACTTGTACTGGGGCTCCACATTGACATTAGAGTGTGCTGTGTATGAGCAGGCACCCAGAATTGTGGCTCTGCCCCCTCCAGGGGCTCAGGTCATCCAGAGAGGCACCTGGAAGACAGGCAGCACATCCAGCATATCCAGTGAGTCCCAATGCTGAAATTTTCTTTCATAATTTTTTTTTTCTAAACACTGTGGCTCAATGGTCCGAGCTGTTCTTTCAGAAAGGGACTAAACAAGAGGAGCACAGTGAAAGTTCTCAGCTCTTGGTCTGTCTTGTGCTTGTGTGTCTTTCTTCCAGTTCTAATGACATATTCATCAGGAGTTATGTAGACTGTATATGTATCTAAGTGACCGTTACTTTGTGATATTACTATTCATGGTGTTTGTACCTGCCTCCACATTACTCAGGCAAACGGGTGGAGGAAATGTTTGAATACCACAGAACTCCATGAGTTCCAGTTCTGATTGTCACTCTGTCTCTTCTGTACATCACTTTCCCTTGTGGTGAAGGATGAAGGAGAAGACATTACTAGAATACTCACTGTATAGAGACCACAGTGGTACTAATGATGGAAAAGTTAAATCCAATTAAATAATCAAAAACTAAATTAGGTAGTGGACAGACTGGTTCAGACATTTTGAAAGAAAACCAGGGATTTCCTGGAAGTAACATCTTGAAATTCATGCTGATCAGAAACTACTTCTACACCAATAACTTAGATTAATAGGCTTCACCCACTGGGGTTGACAGCTGTCTTGACTTCATCAAAAAGTCCTGTTGGATGGCACCCAATTTATGATGTATTTTGGTCAGTCAGTGAATCCTCTGTGACTACAAATTAGAGAATATTTAATTCTTATGTCAGGAGGAGATATATCTCTTGGTTTTTAAAAGAAAACAATTACCAAAAGAAATCTAAAAATCTTGAACCAAATCTCATTATAAAAGATTTCGGTGTCTCCGAATTCTTTAAAGATAAAAAAAAAATCATGCTTGTGTCCTTGTCAACACGTCCATCTGGTACTTTTTATATGTTGGAAGACATCATGAACAAAATTATCAGTAAACGACATGGCTGTGCATTTCGTTTTGGAACTGCAGTCTGATAGTCTCAAAAAACGGATTCAGACAGTCCGTTTCATAGATCACAGACATAAGGAACCAATCATGTCAACTTGCTGCAGTGGGGCTTTCCATATCATTGTGCTGCCAGCTTGAAATGCAGGCAAGCAGCAGAGGGGTGGATGGAGGTAGAATGGAAACAGGGACTATTTACAGAGTCATAGATCCACACACACTGAATGAAGGCAAAGGTGTTATCTACTGCAAAGCCACTTCCAGGCATTAGGGAATGTTTTCTTACTTACAAAAAACTCACAGATTATGGTTTGATTAGTTAAAGTTGTTAGTCATAAACTAACTTTCCCACATTGAAGACATCTGTCAGCCTTTTAGCTGACAGAGACTGAGACACTCAATTATTCCTTACCACTTACTGTATGTTTAAATTACTTATATATTTTATATCATCTGTTTTCTTTGTTTATGCTGTTTATGCATGAAGAATCGTACTTTATTGTAAACAGTAGAATTTGTTTCCATCATAACTACAAATATAATAGTGTCTTGGTGTTTTATGAAGGTTTATTTAGTTGGTGTGCAAATTCAACAGTAAAAGGGAAAAAAGGGCAATTGCCCATCTTTTCTTGGCAATTTTGTGCAACTTTAAATGAATTAACTTTCCCCGTTCATTTACATCTGACAGCCAGATAATAATAGCAGAAATTCACTGTAGTTATTTGTTTGTTCTTTTAGGGATGTTTCAGTACTCAATCTATTTTTGTGTTACCAACTGAGTTGACAAACTTAAAAGGAAGTTGAGCTTTTTTGAGTGAAAGGTTTTTCTGTAAAAATGTCACTTCCATTTCCAGTACTTTGCATTTGATTTTTGTTTTTCCAATGAATGCTCGAGCCTTTACGAAAATGATCAGAAATGTGCACACAAACATCTGAATCGTCAAACACTGGTTTCAAAAACACTGATATGTTGTCAGAAGTTCAAGAATGATTTGCTGACAGCCTCATGATTCTCACATTAGTCTGTCTGTTCTCAGAAAGCTTGTCTGATGAATCACGCTCTGATCGCTCTACCTCTCCCTGCAGACACAGCGTAGAACTGTAACCTCTTTGTTGTGAGACTTTAAAAGATATTTTTTATCCCGTTTGGGGAAGTGGTCTGACGACCCTCAGAGAAACCTGAAATCACGTGTTTTCTTTCCAGATTAACCTGTTTTTTCTTTACATCAGGTACTGAGAGCAACAGACTGAGCACTCACAGCACCGTCAGCTGCAGCAGCGGGACGGAACCTGACTTTGAGGTGAGCACGGATTAATGATAATGATCTTCAGGGCATGTCGGAAAAGCAATCTTTACACAGACTTACCTCCTTTTACATCAGAAAGTCGGACTCTGTCATGCTTCATGGCCGCTTGTTATCACACTCACTAAAACTTCACTATCTCTTGTGATGCTGCACATGTCTGACCTTTGACTTTTGCACATGGAACATCCACAACATAACTACATGCGCAGCAGAGAGGTAGACAGGGAGTCTTGTGTTCAGTTTTTACCTCCTTCTTCAGTATTTCATTTCCTAAAATACTGACAAGTGCAGATCTATTTATATTTTACAAAAACATAGTTAAAAGACTCAAAGTTGAAGACCCACGTGTTTCTTTCTTGTCTATTCTAGGAAGCCTTGCTCAATAGTTTCATAGAAATCACTTGACAGGGGTGTAATCAGAGAGGTGGTGTTTCTTTTTGCAGATCTCACACTCTAACTGAAACCACCTACTTACATTGTGAGCGAGACAAGCAAGCAACTAACAACATGTATTTTTGTATTAATTGAAGATCAATCTAATCTTTAAAATGTTAGAAAACGGTAAAAAAAAAGATAATAAACCCCAATGTGTCTACATTAAATGGATTGTTTTGTTGAGACACTGGAGTCAGAAGGTTCTTGAGAATATATTTAAACTATTAAATGACTGTCAAAAAAAGATGCAGATTAACATGCTATTGATCTTGTAATTGATTAATTGAGTACATTTTATCAGCTGTAAAGAGATTATTATGGAATCTTTAACTTTATTTAAATGTTTTATTTTGAAGTGTTTTAGGTGTGGTCACATATTCCTTTTTTTTTCTTTTTTTTTTTTTTTTTTTTTTAAAGGACTCAATAGATAATCTCCCTCCTCCACCACCACGACCTCTGCGTTTGTCTGATGCTACACCCCTCATCGCTCCACCCAGGATTCCCCCTCGGATCCCAGAAAGGTCAGTCTGAACATTCAATGATCAGAATGCAGAGCGATGCAGTGCTGATGTATCAAATCCACGTGTACTGCAGTGTGACAGCGTCTAATAGCATTTATAATAAGTAGATAGCATAAGAGTGTGAAAGTGTGACAGAAATGGGGAGACTAACAAGAAATCTACAGACGATAGAGAGGAAATGTTCACCCACCAATGATTCGCAGCTGTGTACGGCAGAGGAAGCACAGTGTAAAACACAGTGAGAAAGTGATGAAGGCACTGATGTTTATACTCTGTTAACATCTAAATATCTTCCATGCACAGAGGTGACAGCCCTCAAACTGAGAACATTTTAAAATGATAGCTGAGATCAAAGTAACACTGAATGTGGTTTGTTAGTTAACTATAACTGCACTCAATTCCTGTAAGTCTGTGAAACTCTGCAGTGTGATCATTTTAACTGATAGAGGCTGTTCTGCCTCTCTGATCTCTTCAAAAGGTAACAGTACAGTGTGCACGACAGATAACCAGGTATAAACTCTGATACACCTTCAGTTTGTTCAGCTATTGAACGTATTATGTATATTGTATTACAATGAACTGTATATATCATCTTATTTCTTCTGTATGCTATTATTGTGTAGGAAGTTTCTTACTTTTTTGTTGAAGTCCCTCAAATGTTCCGCAAAGCAAAATTTCAGTGTTAGCAAATATAAAGAGTTTGCAACACTGGTGAGGTCCAATAGAGTTTTTAGTATTGTGAGATTACATAGACTAACATTTATGAAATGCATTTAAAAAGGAACACCTACACCGGGGGGCTGCGTTTAATTTCATAAGTTTTTAAATATCAGGTGTGACAGTGTGTATGAACTTCAGCTGAAAGTAAACGCTGACGATTATATGACTGAGAATATTCTATTTGGCCTTGTTACATGTAGTCAATGGTGATAAATGATAATACCAAACAATCAATACAATTGAAATAATTGTTCAATAGAAATGTGTGCTTTTTCATTTTTTTAGCTACAACAAAACGGCACTAAAACTTAGAGTGACTGCACTGGGACGGAGGAAGTCGGAGATGTCAGAAACAGCTGACTTGAGAAATAAAACATCTATTTAAACTAGCCACAGTTAACTTTGGCTAAAACTTCAGCTAAACGTACTGATTAGATAATAGTTTCTGTTTAAAGAACATATTGGTAAGCATTACTTTTACACAATTTGCAATTCAGCCTGTAAACATTTTAAACCCTTTTATGTTCACTTAGGAAACTGCTCTCAGCCTTTGTGTGGAAGAACAGACAAGCAGGCGAAATACAAAAATGTTGGATTTAAATATGACTGCAACAATTGTATTTATCTAACCAGTGACTTACTTACCAAGGGTTGGAGAACTTTTAATTACTGGTACAAATACATAAATAGATAGTGCTCTATACTGTACAGAATGCAGCTTTCAAAGTCTGCAGGTATATGTCATAATTTCTTCTGTTGGTGATTTTTCTCTCTATGATCATAAATTGGAAGTCACAGTTTACCCACCCTATACTGTATATGTACAGCTGCTTTAAAGCTGATAACCTTGCAGCACAGTAACAGTATGTTTTCCGCAGGGTGCCAGAGATGGTGCATGAGCGCTACATCTCCTGCCCGACACGAGCGCTCCCTCAAATCCCCTCTCACAGACAAACCAACTCGGCACCTCCGATACCTCGCCGCCTGCGGTGATGACCACACGTCTTCATTGTAACGGGGTTAACGCTCTTAAGTTATGGGTTATTTTTTTACTGCAGGAAGAATGGAGGAGAAGACTGCGTGTATCTCTGTAAACAACCATCAGGATTTCACAAGTGAACTCTTGCAGAGAGACATCTGTTTGTTTTTTCCTTTTATTAATTTTATACATCAGTAACTGAGTCTGTGTACAGTATTTGTGTGTTTGCGTGTGGATGAGTGACTCATACTCAGAACATATATATGTTGTGTGATGTTTTTGCTGCAACAATTTGTGTGACACCTGTAATAAATATGGGACATTATTATAATAATTATTAAGTATCCAAGTAAAACTAACAATATGTTTTGTTACATTTTTTTTTTTTTAAATTTAGTTCTTTATGTTACGGTTTTTAAGTCAAATGTGTTGACATAGCGGAATAAGGGAAAATAATTTGTTTTATTTGAAATCTAAATTATATTAATAATATAATAATGAGCCGTGTCGATACCAGAAGAATATACAGTGTAAGGTATTCCTGTTTATTTTAGTTCTTAATTGGGAATTTTTGTGACATTATATTGTACTTATTTTACCTCATTTTCTGTCTCTACTATATGTATTAAAGACTGATATTTGTATATTATCTTCCTGAAACTTGGAGAAGCACCTGGTCATGTACGGAGTGTCAAATAACCTTCAGGAAATGCCTTCAGTTTTGTCTTAATGTAATTTTTGAATTTCATAATGAATTAAAACTGCAAGCAGTGATATGCGGCTCCCTAACATGCAGCATGCGAGGGTCCGCATATTACCGCTTGCAGTTAAAAAAAAATGATCGATCTCGTTCCTTATTCTTCTTAAAAAAAAAAACTTCCCTTTTTTGGATGTCTTTAACATCTTCAAAAACTCATGAAAGTTGGTGCCTGACGCATGTGCAAAGTTTTGTGAGGTTTGGAGCATCATTTGATCTTAAACATCAATTTCCTGTGTCACGGCGAAACATCAAACTTAGCTGCATCGCCCTGGCTATACTATATAACTTTTTGGAGTGCGACCTTTTTCTGAACTGACATGTATGCCTCAAGTAGGGATCGAACCCAGTTACTTCTCACTGAGGCAACTGCTCTAACCACTGCACCACTGTGTCATACTATAGCATGTTGTCCAAAATATGATTAAAAAGCCATAGTATAGCATTACAATGTATTAATGGGATAAAGTTTGGACAGAAATCAAAGAAGAATTAAACAGCCTTTATTTTTTTGTGATTGCTTTTTGTGTAACGTTTTTTTATTTTTGTTCTGTGTTGTTGTTGACCTTAAGTATGACTGCATTTACAACACAAACCAGCAACCATGTGGCTTACCCTTAGGGGGATTCGCACTCCGTGAAACACGTGGATTACCTTGAGCAGGGCTCAAACCCTCTTGAGGTCGTTTCCAGCTCTGAAGCAGCCTCATAGACCGCTGGACTATCTTCAGGCGGTGCAGAGGTTAGCACTGTTGCCTCTTGCCAAGAAGGAATGGGGTTCAAGTCCCCCCCCTTATCAAGACTCTTTTAAAAAAAAAAATCAAACTAAAGCATGTTCTCCAAATTCTGAAAAAAATGTACCCAAAAGTCATTTTTGGGTCACTTTTTGGCCGCCACGCCAGGGGCACACCGATCGATGAAAACAATTTTGATAACTTTTAATTCCAAACATGTTAAGAGTGCACAGAATAAATTTCAAGTCGGTCTGACAAAATCTGTAGGCGTTTGTTAAAGTATAGCATGTGTGAATCGCCAAAAATGCAGACTAAATAAAAAATGGCGGACTTCCTGTTGAGTTGACGTAATGGTGCAATGTAACTTTTTGTGTGATACACGTGTCCACCGAATTTCGTGCATGTAGGTAAATGGAGCCACCGGGGCATCTCTTTAGAGGGCGCGAGCGAGCCATTTGGCCACACCCATGTACAATACGACATTTTTCACCGGGAGAGATGGGTGTTACCAACTTTCATGAGTTTTTGCATATGATTGTTTACCGAGAATAATAATAACGCGGAATAATAATTCCTTGAAGAATAATAGGGCTTTCGCACCATCGGTGCTCAGGCCCTAAATATGAAAATATGTTACTTTTATGAACTTGAAGGTGTCTTTATTTTAGCTGCGTTCTTAGGACCAGTATTCATTTATTAGTTGTGCTACTTGGTTTGGTCACTTGATGGTGCTCCATATTCTCTCTTTCTCTCTGTGGACTCCAGTCAACATCTTTTTGTGTGTGAGAACATTTTCTTTGGTTTTGTCTTGTGAAGCAAACAGTGGTTTCATCACAAGACTCCACTGTTTTTTATTATAAATAACTGACTGTTAAGCAACTGTTTCCTGTAAAGGTTTCAGAGGAGACATGAAACAAGTTTGAGAAAGTGCAGCCAGCTGGGACTTCTGGTTGAAACTTTCAAAGTAAAACATTTACTCATAAACACTGCATTACTGTGAAAACATATATATATATTTACATAGACTTCTATAATGTGGCATTATAAATACATTTTTATGTTACGTATTGTATAATTTCCTGTAGCCCACAAATGTATGGTTACAATCCCATGTAGATCCTTCTTCGACAGAAGTGATAGGTGCCACTGTTGGTGGGGATGTGCTGAAGTTGTTTTTTGTACAACTGAATGTAAGTTGAAAACTTGCCTCTACATTTAATGGTATTATTTTAAGACGATGACTAAGTGTGTTTTAGACAGAGGCTCGTGGTTATAACTCTTAAAAAAAAAGTTGTCTGAGACTTATTTAATGTTTACAATGGCAACTAATTGAGAAAATACATTTGGTTGCACAATGATGTATGGATCAAAATCAAACATGGCTGAGACATTCAACACCATTTAAAACAGATATATTAATCACAATCATTCCTGTTATTGTAAATATCGAATGTCAAGAATGATTTGTCATGGCCATTATTTATCACGTTGCTTATCAATTTTTTGTAAATAATTGGTCGAAGACTGTTGGGCATTGCTCTCTATGGAGCATGTTAATGTGTTTCAGCTCATTGTTTTGGTGTAATGATGAGACTGAATTGAGCTATATTGTTTCCCAGCATCAAATCGTGTGTAGGCTGATAATACAGCTGTGCTACCTGCCAAACACCAAACAACAGACCAAGTCAGCAACTAGCTGTTAAACATAGTGTGTATTTAACGTCCAAGGATCTTCATGTTTTTCTCAAAGGTTGGTGGCAACGAAAAAGGGCTAAAGGTAAGTCAATTATTGGACTTATCTTATTCATGTAGACAAACAGGACGTCTCTAGCTCAATCTTTTAACATGCCTTTGTTGTGTTTACAGCTTGTCCGACTGCAACCGTGGCTACAAACTACTACAAGGCAGATTGTTGAATATTTGAATGTACCTTAAACTCAGACCTTTACTTCAGTTCGGATTGCGGTGACGGAGCCCAGGCTTTTATTGTGAAGGGACCGGCTCCAGGCGCTCGGTCGCGGTGTTTGTGCCGCGGTGTTGACGCAGCTGAAGCCGGTGAGTGTGAAGCGCTGACAGGACGCTGGTGGAGAGCAGCTGCCGTCGCACAGAGCTCAGTGAAGTGTGTCTGCAGCAGAGAGCACAACGCTGGATCACCACCACACAGAGGTGAGTGTCCCCGCTCACAATCATTGCTGCGGTTCCTCAACATCTTTATTTACATTTCCTTCCTTTTTTGATTTATAGCGACTTTTTTTTTTTTTTTTTTTTTTTTTTACCTACAAGGCACGTTGAGAGCTGACTTTTTTTTTATTATTATTATTATTATTTTTATCATTTGATGCAAAACCAGCGTCACGTAAATTCTTATTAATCTCAGCCCTGTACTGTGAGTTAAGCAGGCCTTATTAAATATGAGTGCGTCTGTGAGTCAGTGGATGTTGATTTTGCATCTCAGAGAGCAGATGGGCGCTCTGGCTTTGGGACAGCTGCTGCAGTAGAGAAGGATCCATACAGTGGAAATGCGACCCGCCATGGGTGCCGCACTCTGAAGCTGAATGCCCAGGAGGAATCCTCAATGTATTAATCTGGGAATTAAAAGCTTCCGGACACCACATCCTGCTGAATACCACTAATAGTATCATTTAAAAAGTCTGCTTCGTCCTCTCCAGTGCGGTTTGTTTCTTCAAATCGGCAGCCAGCGGTGCAGCTTTACTATTAGCGGTTGTCATTGTGAGTCATAGGGAGCAGACTACAAGCTACTCCACATGCATACTGTGCCATCAGGACCTTGCACTTGATGGACTGCATATTATGCGGCATGAAGGTGTTTATTGACCAGTGGTTCACTGTCATATTCACAACAGTGTCGTCAGGCTAGACTGTTGCCTTTGTCATGTTTGATTAGGTGATTATGCAGGTAAGCAGGCATGGAGGGAATGGAGTAAATGTCCATGAGGTGCATCAGCAGCTGTTTCACACAATTAAAGCATATTCTTAAGTAGTCATACAAGAGGTGGTATTATATTTTGGAGGAATGTCTTAACCACGTTTCTTATGTTCCACTTTTATTCTACTGACATCTGTGACAAACTGAGCAGATGTGTTGTGTAACTAGACAGTAGTTGAAGTTGACACAGTGGCCTGAATGTTAAACTATATGTTCTAGTCTGACCAACAGGTCAACCTGAAGACTCACAATGAACATGTGACACTGACAACTGCTTCACAGCACGAGAGTGGACTTGCATAGACAATAAAAACTACCTCCTGTCCACATATGACGCATACATAGAGTCAGCTGTGATGCTAAAATGCAACCAAGTGAAAGTTTATTTTAGTCCAACAAACATGCAGCCTGAACCCTTAAGTGTTCAGTGTACTTCAGTTTATGGATGAAATTCAATCTCAGTAGAAAGAGAAAATAATTCGTCATCCATCCTCTTTGAAAATTAGCTGCTGTTACGTCAGCGGGTTGTGTGAAACTCCACAGATGTGTGTCTCTCCCTGTGTTTTCATTCATAATTTTTCTCCAAGGGATTTGCGTAACATGATGCTCACCTAGCGTGATAAAATATTAACCCTATTGCACAAATAATTCATCAAACTGCTTCAAGGATGGAGGGAAGCACTCCGGCGGACTTTCTCAGAACCATCAAGTTCAGTGTTTTGCTGGACAACTGGAACATTTCAGAATATCACAGTCTGTTCTGCTTGTCTTATCACGTGGTCGTACTGGATTGGGTGAACAGAGATATGCTGTATTTAGACAATGGACACGGAACAGGACATCCATCAGCGTCCCACATGCCAAAGAGTACAGACTAGTTCAGCAGTGAATGAAACACTTGTGGTGAACTAGTCAGTAGAGGAGTTGTGGATGTTTACACAGAGATTTTGATGGGTTTACATGTACATGTAACAGAAACATGAGTCATGTGTTTGGTGGCCAGCAGCTCAGCCGTGAGCCGTTTGTTCAGTCTGTCAGAGAGCAGCTGAACGTCTGAACTTTTGCACGCATTGTTGTGCAATTATGTCAAACATAAGCTTGTGAAGTAACATTTTTGTTGATTTTGAAAGGATTCAACACGTCTGCATCCACATGCACAATTGTACTATTTATCTTCGACAGTAGTTCATTTATTTAGCATGAACTAACCTCAGTGCACACTATAGGGGACTGATTTTCAATTTCCTCTCAAATTTTCAGAGGCAGTGATATCTTCAGGTGTTTTAATATGTGTCAATGGGGCTTCAGGGTGCAGAGTAAGGATGGGACCTGTTGGTGCAAACCCAGCACTGTGGTTAATATTTTATGAAGCTTGTTTGGAGTCACATTACACAGCTCTCCTAGATTTGAGAGGAAACATGAATCTCAAAACTGAATTTCAAAGATTTGCCAAAAGCAGCTGGATCGCACAGCCATGTTTTTACAACATGATCTCCAAGTGGTTTGGCAATCTGACAGACAATATTAGAACATATGAGTTGGTCACAAGCAGCTTTAAAGGGTTATTTTTCTCACTGGATAGAATTGGCTTGCTTTCACCTTTGACACATATTTAACCTTTGTGGTGTAGGCTTAATATGACCAACACTTGAGAATGCATGTTGTCCTTAATTTACTAATGTAGTACAACATTTTACAGGACAACAGCAAAATAATTGAATGATATTCTTCTCTTCGTTAAGGCCTATTTCCTAAAATCGCCATTATTTATGAGCCTGAGTTTCTGGCCGCCGACTGCTCAGTGTCGCTGGATATTGGCATGACGCGACCACAAAGCTTTGTGTTGACAGTATTTGAAGAGAGCTGCTTTGTCTTTACTGTGGATAACAAACGGCTTTGGATCAGGCTGGATGCTTCAGCCAGACACCAGGTTTCTGTTTTCACTCCTTGTTAATGTTACAACAGGTTGCTTGGCAACCTCCTCCCCCCCTCCCTTGTCTGCTCTCACCGCCTCCTGCCATTGGCTGAAGTGGACGGTGAAGTGACGTGTTATGCTTTGGCTTTTCAAGGTCCGCGAGACAAAGAAGGCTCCCCCCCGATCATGGACGCATGTAAACAAGGCAGTGAAAAGACAATTTACGCTTTGGTGATGGATTTGAGCAGCACCCGCCTCCACCACCTCCACCACCACCACCACCACCACCAGCGCCACACCTCCATCTCTCTCCTCTTGTTTATGTCAACTGATGGAAAACAAGAGCATCACGGCTGTCTCTGCTAGATATTTTCAGAAGAATCTGCATATGTCCTGACTCATCAGCACACAGACCAAACCAGACTTATCAACTGACACTGATGCATTGCAGCTGGATAAATCACTCACCCCAAAATGTAATAAACAGTAATGAAAATCTGATATGTGCGCTGCCACCTGTGAAGCCGGGCTGTTATTGATGGAGCTGCCTGTTGTGTTTGTTTCTGGGTGTGACGCGGCGAGTCAGCCTGCGCCCGCATTCCTGAAATAGATGGATGATGGGGACCCGCTGGAATCCTGCTGCCCGCTCATTTCACACGAGGATACCTTTATAGCACTTAAAATTGCTGGATTATCACATCGCTGTTTATATTCACGTTTAGCCGCCATATCCTATGACTCAATTATCAAGTAGTCCTGTCACATAGGTGCTCAGAGAGTTATATTGGGGAGCACACTCAGAGCTTCCAGTCCCGTCGGAGTCAAAACATCCAGCGGAGATGAGGAAACGCTTTCAGCACTCTCTCAGACAATGATTTGAATTGTCATCGCAGCTCACCTAATGTGCAGCTGTAGTTATGTAGTTATGACATTTAATAAACATCATATGTGTCTTTTATTCTTTTCCCCTAATTAAATACCACAATATGATCTCAAGGATTTTGCCCCTATTTTTTTCCCAATTATATCACTTTTCCGGTTTTAAACTTTTCACTCAGCGCCTACAAAAGTAAACTCTCCAAAAGTCCCCTAAAGAGACACCGCAGAGCTAGTTAAATATTCAGTCCAGTGTTTATCTTCCCTGCGAGGCCTGCGATCCAAAGCTTTCTCACTCTTGGAGTGTAGCCTGCAGCCCTTGCTGTGAAGATGTATCACCCGGGGTAAACTGTCAGCTCGCTGACATTCTTATTACGCCGGCTCTAAAAGCCTAGCAGGCATGTCAGAAGCAGCCTGGCTCTCTAACACAGCACCTGTAACTGCAGTCCTCCTCGGGACCTTCGCACATCCAAGTCAAGTGCTCCCTGTCTCGAGGATCTGGCCACGGTTACGTCCAATAGCTGTCTGTGCTTCTCGTGGACACGCTGGCAGGCTGAGCACTCAGGGACGCATCTTTCGTTGACAAGTGTCAGTTGTATTTTTGTTTTTCCGTCAGAAAAGGACCTTTTATCTAAAGGTCAGGAAACTCAAACCTCAAAATATGCCGTTGAGTGATAGCACAGGATAAACTCATTTAGTCTCTGTGTTGCTGTGATATTTCATTAGTTGAGGTTCAAAGAATCCAAAGGCATAGAAGCAGCGTTCACATAGACTCATTTTAAGCTCCATCCATTATCAACATGAATGTGTAATCCCGCTCTGAGGCCTGTGATGACTGTAGTGTGTAAGTTACATGCATTTCCTTTTATGCTGCAGTTGTTTGAAATGAACTTCAAATAGCTTGGCTGGAGGAATGTGTAGAATCCCAGGCTGCTGTCCAGTGTGGAAGCTGTTTATGGAAGAGAGTCGGGAGGGAGGACGGGTTGGTGGAGGGACTCTCCTCAATTAGGGGGATAAGCTGCTGCTCCGGAGCGGCCCTTTCGAGCCATGTTTGGAGCTGTTTGGTGGGATCCATGTGCAGCGCTGGGTAGCTTCTCCCATCTCTGCCGTTTGTTGACAAAGCAGAAGTCAAGCGGTGTTACGTAACAGGCCTTTCTCTCTGTCCATAGCACAGCTGAGCGTGTGACGAGAGCTCTTTTGTATTAACATAGCTCACATTTAAGGCGGCCTCTGACTGTTTAACAGAGGCCCCCTGCGTGAAACCCATCATAGTTCAACTCGGTACCACTCACCGTTTGTTTAGTTTTCAGAAGGGACAGAAAGAGGAAATCAGGAGGCTGATTCAGATACAGTGAATGTTGCTGTCAATAGAAACAAAATACTGTAAGTTTGTGTAATTTCTTGAAATAAAAACAGATAAAACACGTTATATTTTTGTGTTGAAACTAATGTTTCACAAAAACAGGATTTCTTAAAGTCAGTAGTGTAATGACATTTGTTGAAGTAACGGAGTGCACCCGTGATACGTGCACGGCAGGGCACACATGGGCGCATACAGCGGTTTTAAATGTTGTGTCTGAGGGGACGTTACCGGCCGTGCTTCATGGGCAGAGCCTCCACACCAGCCGAGCTAACTTAAGATCTCCCACTATGCTCTTCTAGACCTCCCAAATTTTATCGGACCAAATGGATCAAATTCTGATTGTGAAACGAATCATTTTGCGGGGGTTGTAATGCCTTTCATTTAATTGATCCCCCTTTTATCCTCTGTTTATCCACCGTTTTACAGCTGCAACAGCAGCAACGGGGTAGGCTACGATGGAACCTGTGACATAAGCATGTACCGACCACGTTTGTCAGGGTAATTACTAACAGGAGGGAGAGGCAAAAGTTTTTCACTGCGAGTTTCACATTAAGGAATAGTTTGACTTTTTGGGAAACATTTATTCAAGATGAGGACATAAATACACAGTAACAGCTGCGATGCTGAGGCCAGAGTCTGGTTAAGCTTAGTTTAACATAAACTGGAAACAGGAGGCACTTGGCTCTGAACATCTATCAACACCGTTAAAGCTTGTTTGATAAAGTTTGTAAAAATGTGTTTTATTCATACACAAACCAAAGCTAGGGTAGCTGTTTCTCCCTGCTTCCAATTGCTACGCTAAGCTACGCTAATCGACACCTGACTTCAACGAGTTGACACACAGACATGATCGTCTTCAGGGTTTCTATAATTGAGCCGATCTCAGAAATACTAGTTTGACCCATTTTATCAGGCAAGCATGGTAAAACATTTTAAATCAAGATTTTCAGTTTTTCTGTCATTTATGACTTTGTAAATTAAATATTGTTTAAATTGATGGTTGTACAAAATTGAAAATTAACTTTTTTTTACAGTGAACATAGAATTCAGGTTTAGAAATTGTTGATCATGAAAGTAAGTATTAGTTGCTTCCTTAATTAAATCTGCGTGTTTCTGCTACTTTACATGTCTTTAGATTTTGGTATCATAAATCTAATCCCACATTAACATACTGCAGTTAAGATGACCTTTTGGATAGTTGAGTCATCCAGTAGCGAATTGCAGGCGTCCTGCAGAGGTCTGTCTGTCTCTCATCTGCTGGCCCTGCGTGAGCACGTCGAGGGGGAGGCGGATTTTTATATGCTGGTCTGCACAGTTGTTGAGTGGGTGCCACATTCCCAGGTGGCATGTGGTGACAAGTTCATCTGGACACACCTGTTGTCAGAAACAAACAGACCCCCTACATAGCACGGGGTCAAGGTCAATGTTGGGATCGTCCCACCCAGCTGAGACCCTCAAAACCCAGTCAGAAGGCTCAGGGGGCTTCAGAGGGACCTGATGTGCGGGGAGAACGGACTGTCTGTGCACATCAACAAGTAGGTAATACATCTCTCCTGAACTGCAGTGATCCTCTCAGATGGTCGCTGCCTTTTGGGAGTTGTTTGTTTTGGAAAGGTATTTTAGTTTCACCGCAGAGGATTCAGTTAGAGATTTATGTAACTGTGTGTATGTTCATGTGAGTGCGTCACGTAGTGGAGAGATGCAAATGGGATGAATCATCTGGCCTTTGTTGGCTTTCCACTGAAGTCTGACCTGAGACTGTTTCACTGACTGTGATTTCCCTAATTGAATTTCAGTGTATGAATAACACCCACTCTCTTCTCAGCTCTGTGAATTTATTTGTATTTTATGTCTCATTTCACCTTTTTATCAGAAAACTACAGCAATAACACTTTAAATCAAGTCTCCAAGAAAAACAGGTGAAAAATAAGCTTTTTTTTAGAGCTTAAAAAATTTAACATGGTATCTTTTGAACCTTTGAACCTCTTCATTTATCTGCTGTTCTTTGAACAAATCCAACAGATAGTGAGTTAAATTTGTCTCTGCTGGCTTTTGCCTCACAGAGAGGCCAAACTGACCCCAAATAAAGGCATGTCTCTTTACGGCTTCCTAGATTATAAGAAGTGATAAATTTACGAGTGTTTTCCGGATACAGTGTCCTCTTTTTTTTCCCTTTTTGCCTTGGCCCAACCAACGCTGGGCATCTTACAGTGGCAGCCCTGCTCTCCTTCATTCTCACACAGGCTGGATGGTTGGTGTTCTTTTCATTGCTCTGTTGTCACTTCCTAAAAAGGCCAGGATCTAAAAGATCTCAGCTCTCGTGTGTTTATACAGCAAGCTGAACGCTGCAAGCTGTCATCTTCCTCTTTATCTATCATGTGCGAGAGGTTCGCATACTTTCACGATGCTCTTCCTGCTGTATATTCACCATCTCGGGGTTCATCTGAGGATACAGCGGAAGCAGCGTTGAGGGCTTTGAGCACTCCTCAAAGGAATGTCTGCTAATGGTTTTGGAAATGAGATCATGGATGCATTGCCTCTCTGGGATGCAGGGGGTCAGGAAGCAAGTTGATTTTATTAAGGAGAGTGGAAATAAATACAGAGTCTGTGATGCTCGGGGACAGTGCAGCTCCAAGACGGGAAGATGTTTTAAAAGGTTTTTGCTTGGTGTCCCTTGGGACTTGTTTGGAATCACTCCCATTTTCCCTCATCCATTTAGGCCTATTTGTGGAGGTTTCCAGCTGGAACATCAGTCCCCAGCCTGTTCTGCAGGTTAGCTTATTTACTGTTGTGTGTAAACACACGCAGTCCTACACAAGCTCAGACTGGAAAGATGCAACTTAAAAGGCAGCTTTAAACAAATATCATAGAATAAATTCTACACAGATTTTTCAGTTTTTTAGTCAAATCCACAAATGAAAACAACGTGTTTGTTTGTATGCACGAGGGACAGCTTGAGCGCCTTTGTGAGTGTGTTTGCATCTTGACTTAATTAGCCTTTTTCTTGGCGTTTTAAATGGGGACGTCTCCTAAATCAGTCGTGCTGGCTGAGCACAATGGGAAGCCCAGCAGAGCGATGGGAAGGCTTTCACAGTTACTTTTCTGGTGGCCCTGGTTTTGCTTCTGCATGCTCCACTGATGCAGCTCAGATTAACATATGTTTGTTCTCGCATGCACCCTCCCTCCCATCCTGTCCTTAAAGGGGAACACAGATCAAATGTTGAATTCATATCGTCGGTCAGAGGTAGGCCAAACTTCCTCGATGAATTCAATGTAGTAAAGCCTTGAAAAACAAGGCTTGTCAGAAGGAAAGGGTCAAATTTAGGGCACCTTTAAAACTTTGAGTTTTAGCTGATAATGAAGTGACTGTTATATTGAAATACAATATTATCCACAAAAAAATCTCTTTCCTAATTAATTTCACATGTAGCAGTTGTTGTCATCTTAGATTAGATTGTTGGCTTTCTATTCATAGATATCATGGATGAATACAACTTTAGTAATTGTGATTCTGGACTGTAAGGATGCAATTAACAGATTATTCAGGCATCTGATTGATGCCACTGTGGGCTCCTTTTAGTATCAGTGAGTTTTTGTATCTTACTTATCAGGACTGGATGGAAGAAATCATCATTATAGATATCAGATTTTGTTATATCTATCAATAAAGGTTTACTTTTTAATATATAACGGTGCCATTGATTTCCAACATTGAGTAAATGTGGGATCTTGTGTGTTCCAGACTGGATTTAAAGAGATGACTTGAACTTCACCACCTTCCAGTCTGGCTGTGTTGTATCTCATTTCAGTGTGTAACCCAACCACAGAAGTAATACCACAATTTCATTAGCTGTATGTGGTCCCCAATTACAGCTATACATTGCAGTGACTCCATTATTACTACAGTAGAAGCTGCAGCCAAGCCAGCTCTTCTGAGGAATCTGGTAACATTGCTTCAGTGCTTGCAGTCCTCCATTATGAAATAGACTTTATGCTGCAAAGCACCAGCCTGCTCACCGAACCCTGATCCAATATTAGAGTCCATTTGAAGGGAAGTTTCTTGAGGCTGTTAGGGAGAAGAAGCTATAGAGATATTATATACCAGTAGATGTACTGTATCTGGAGGTGGTGCCACTGCTCTGCTGCTACGTTTGTCACACTAAATACATGACAATTCAAAGTCAACAGGAAGGTGACAAGACTAAGTGCAGTTTGCATATTCTACCTCTGCCTGTGTGGATGTTCTCCATGTGATCCGGTTTCCTCCTGCAGATCCAAAAACATGCAGGTTAATTTAATTGACAACTCTAAATTGCTTGTGGATGTGAGCAGTTGTTTGTTCAATGGAAGCCCAATGGTGACCTCTGGAGGGTTCGAAGGTTTAAAATCTCTGTTAAAGTTCTCCAGAAAGAATACAGTAAACTCTGTCTATTTTTTGCTGCCTTTATTTCTGCAGTACAAAGAAGAGACATCAATAGCGATCTATTTGTGGCATGTTGTTATTTTTTTCTACATTGTCATAGTCTTTGTGTAGCTGCCTTCTAGGACTTTATGATATATCACACCAATCCACTCTGCTCCTGCTGACTTCACTGTGTTTCTCCTCCAGGGCTCTCCAGCAGAGGGCAGCAGAAGACCAACTCCCAGTAAGTCAGCTCTACGTCATCAAACAATGTCTTACATACCAAACTAAAACTAAATCTTTGTTGTGTATTAATGCAGTGTAAACAGTACAATCTATTTGCTGTAAGAAATAGGTGATGATGAAGCACAACAAGACATGCATAAAATGGGATGGACTATGCCTTAACTAATAGACACAAATGTCTTGTTATCTGTGTGTGTTGTTTGTGTTGAAGTCCCATCCGGTCCTCGAGCAGTCTGCGCCATCAGGATCACACCTTTGAAAACCATGAAAGGCTCTCCTGACCTAATTCCTGCAGCAGGTGATGTTTCCCTCCGCCTCATCAATATTTCAGTCCTTACAACTCACAGAGAAAACTTAGAAGGAGGCTTTTAAAGGCATTACTATAACCACCTGCGTTGGGAAATTAATAAAACAAGACAAGCCTCTGCTGCTCTACTTTCACCTCTGACGGTGTGATGATGGTAATTAGTTTTAGTAGGATATTAATTTGAAGGCCTGGTTTTGACTTTACGGTTCTATTTCGGTCATTTGGGGCATGAGGTGGCAATAACTTCCCTGCAGCTCTGAGGCAGAAGTACACTCTGAGGATGTAGCACTCCGAAATAAGACTGAAATGCCTTGAAGAGAGAAGTGAAAATGAGAGTTTCCTCTTGTGTGGTTTCAGATTTGGACCCGAGCAGAGTGTGCAAAGGGAAAGGAGTTGTGACTCTGAGGGCGACCCTCGTCCACATCGATGATGAGGGCTGCATCAGCGAAGAGCCAAACGTCATTACAGCGCCAAGTAAGTCGGAGCAAATGCCTCAGCTGCTTTGTAACAACCCCCAACATGATGAAAAAACATTTGCAGGACGGTAATAATTGCATGGCAGTGTGAAAAAAAGGAGCCGTCTGTGTAGAATGTGGACAGAGGATGTAAACGTTGCTTTAATTTAAAAGGCATTTCATCATGTTCTTTAGTTGTAAAAAATTCCCCACATCAGAAGTCTGTTTTGATGTCAGGATTATGTAACTCCTCACGTTTTGAAGTGGATGCTCCGAGCACACTCACTGCTGGGATAAAGGGCGATCGCTCATATTTTTCATGCGAGTCAAAGAGCTCTGTTGTCGCAGCCTCCCCACGCTGCACTGTGGAGCACCGACCGTGGGCTTGTTTGTTACGTGGAGCCCAATGGAGCCGGACTGGAGGCCGGCCAGGGCTATTGGGGGACATGCTTTAATTGTTGTCAAGCCTGAATATAAAGGCCATCGGAACAAACAGTCTTTGCAGCTCACTGAATAGACGCTTTGTTCTCATGACAAAGTTCAGAGATTGTGGGAGAATCTTTTTTTTCTTTTTTTTCTCCTTTCTTGGCGATATGAACTGCTCTGTGTATGAAAACCACCAAGAAAAGCATCCACACCCTGCGGAGGGAAATGAAGATTTATTTGATCTGCAATTATCTGTTATGGTTTGCTGTTTTAAGCTCTTCTCAGTATCATCCTCAGTGCTTTTGTACTTGCCGCATCGGCTGCCAAACTGAGAGAGTTCTGGACTGTTTTTAGGTGGCTGGACAGGCCAGATTAATGGAGACAGCTCGAAAGCAGGACTGGCTGAGGGAGGCAGCAGCATCACAGCTGATTTACCTCCTGTAAACAACACTCGGTGCCAGGTACGTTTCCACCACACTGAACACAACAGCTTTGTTGGGCTCTGCAGTAATGAGAGCTGTGTGATCTCTGTATTTTGTTTGTTTCTCGACTCTTTGACCTTTACAGCGTAATTTCTGTCACTTTTAGACCAATTTACCCGAAAGCTTGAAAGAAAACCAAGTTCCATCCTCCACTGAGATCCAGCACTGTATCTCTCCGACCTCCAGCTTCGTGTACCCCTGCACGAGCACAGTGAACCCCACCATCGTCCTGCTGCAGCACAACAGAGGTGAGCGCACCTACCGGGTCCGTAACCCAGGGGATGACAGGTGTCGAGAAAACCTTTCAATCTCCTGTGGGACATTTTATTAACCAAACTTCAAGTCTTGACAGTGTCTGTGATCCATTAGCCTTGTCTGTCTCTGTGCCACATATTAAAAGTGCTTTCACACTTTCGCATCACTGCTTAGTCACATTTCACTGTCATGTCCCTGTCTGTCTTTCTCTCACAACAGAGCAGAAAAAGCATCTGTCTCATTTGGAAGGTATGCATCATCTTGGTGACGTCTGACAGAAATTTTTAATTTATTTTTCAGTTCTTAGACTGCTAGCAGAAATCACAGTTTTATTACAGGCAATATTTTTTTTGTTTTTCATCCGAGCCATCTGTCTCCTTCCTGCTGCCACGACCGACTAAATGTGTTTTAATACAAGCGTCACGAAGTGAATGAGTCAAGTTTTATGCGTCACTGTGTCAACAGTACTGGGAACAGTATTTTTTTTTTTAGAACAACAATGTACCAGGCTATATAGATGCATCTCAGATATTTAATTTTATTCCTGTTTATTTTCACATTTCATGCCATTTTATCAAACCTAGGACAAACAATATTTAATTTTAGGTTTTTGTTCCCTGGTAGAAAATGGTAAACAGACAGCAGTATTAATGTGCTTTTCTGCGATGACATGTAGAATAATTGCTTTGAAAAAAGTCTGTTCTGTTTATTTCCCACATGTATTTATTGCATAAAGCCCACATTATCTGTGTAGCTTGATTAAATACATATCTGTTGCCTGACCTTGAACTTTCTCCAAAAGTGATCTGTCATGTCACTAGAAATGTGCTGTTAACTTTGAAGTTTGTCGGCTTACAGTTGATGCTGTTGTTTTATTTTGTTTTTTTTAATTCTTTTTTTGTTGCTCTTTACAGACCCAACCCCAGAAAGGGACAAAAGCCCTGATCCAGGGAGAGACTCAGTCAGTCCGGTCCCTGATATGGACGGGAAGAGGCTGCGGCTATCACTGCACTCCTCTGTCCTCGGCCCTCTCAACAAGCCCATTGTGCCTGTACGGGTGAGCAACAAAACCGACCCGTCGAATGAAGACTAATCCGCTCACTGCAAATGTTTCATGTTTCTGTGCCTCCGCAGCGAAGACAGACGTAGACGGAGGCATTATGTCTGTCTGTCCACCCCATTGTTGTGAATGCGATATTCCTGGGACATCTTGAAATAATTTTTCCAATATGACACAAACGTTCACTTGGATGAACTGATTCGATTTTGGGGGTCAGAGGTCACCGTGACCTCATGTCTAATTCTCGTGAACGTGATATCTCAAGATTGTCTTGAGGGAACGTCTTCAATCTTGACGTTCACATTCATTTGGACTCAAGGATGTACTGATTAGATGGTCAAAGATCAAACGTCAAGGTCATTGTGACCTCTCACAAAACACATTTGTGGCCATGACGGCGTTTACAGAATGACAAAACGATGGCATTTTATGTGCAAAATGTCAAAGGTCATCTTCACTCTTCTACCTTCAGTAGCTTTTTGGTAACAACATCCATATTTGTGGTGTGGTCTGCTGTCATGGCAACAACTTTGTGTTCTATCATAACTATATTGGCCAAATTCCTTCAAAGTCTTCTCTATGTATATAATATAAATCTGGACAGACTGGATGTAAATTGCAACGTGACTGGTTGGCAAAGGCATCCGACCACCAGGCTGCGACTGCCAATGTGAAATGCTGAAAAATTGTATTCATCTCAACATTTGCCCCTTAATATTCTGCAATGACAAATGGAACTTGTTAATTAATCCAAATTAATTAATATTAATGTTATTCCGTACACTTGTGTCTTACGGGTCTAATTGTCCTACCAAACCCACCCAGTCGAACATCAGCAGGACTGCTGCACTCCTGCTTAAAAAGTAGGAACATTCTCACTTAACCCGTCATTAATTGATCATTTTCACATTTTAATTTCAGAACACTGAAAAGTCCAAAGACTGGTATAAGACAATGTTCAAACAGATACACAGAATACCTGGTAAGTGATGCATTTGGTTGTTTCTGTGTTTGATCAGTTTTTGCCCGTTGTGTTTCTCTGTTTCTGTCCAACACCTGTATGTGTGTGTTTTTCTGTGTGTCTCTGTGTCCTGTCCTCTGTCTCTCCATCACTGTGCTCAGAGCCTATTGAGGAAAACCCTTACCGCCCCACCTACATTTTCCCTGAGAACTATGACATTCACATGAAATCAAAAGGTATCTGATGGTAGTAACTCCACTCTTTACTAATCTGCAGCCATCTTGAGTCCTCTCAAATACTTTTGCTGCATTTAATCTGAGGTAACGTGCCACATGGCAAGTACAAAACCACACACCTTGAAGACGCACAAAGTATTTGAGAGGCTTTAACCTAATATTTTCCAACATTTGCTCCATACCATAAATAGAGCCTCTATCGCCATAAGTTTTGAATACACTGCAAGTTTCGTGCAGATTTCCTGATCAAACTCAAGACAAGTTATAGACAAGTTTCTGTTTGGATTCAACAAGGCTTTTACACTGAAGACATGTTGGCTCGTCACAGTAGGAAAAGAGCAGGTGTAAATAATACAATGCCTCATGGCTGGAATCCTTTTAGCTGCGTTGAAATGGGGTCGTATTTACCGTGTGCACGACAAGAGTCCATATGAACGTTGTGGGATTCACGACGTCGGAAGTCAAAATTTTCTATAAGCCTTGAGTTTGCAGACATTTATGGAAAATGGAGCAATGGCAATGGAGGTTCATTTTTCTTTGGATGTTCGCTAGTATATTGTAATTTCAGTCTTGTAGAATCTGTCTTCATAACTTAGATGATAGCCTACAACAGAGGAAAATATTGATCTTCCCAATGGCCTCATCTTTTCCCTCTGTGCCTTATCATTTCCTGCATTATGTTATTCCCCTGTTAGCTTGCTGAATTGTTTGCCTATGTGGCTTCTAGACGGCGTCCACGTTGCTGTTACCTAGCAACAGTGTTTTTACAACTTAATCATTTGAAGGCAGCATTAGTTAAGGATCCAGTCACTGCGTCATTGACATGATTCACACTTTTCCCGCTGTGACAAGTTAAAATGTCTGTTGAGAAAAAGACCACTGCTCTGAGTGTTACAAATACACAATCTGGGATCAGAAGAAGAGGCTGTCCCCACTTCTGAAACTCAACATATTGAGTAAGTTTGTCCCTTGATGAGCCAAAACATGATGACCCACTCCTGCCTAATAGACTCTTGGTCCCCCACGTGCCACCGAAACAGCTCCAACCCTCCGAGGAATGGACTCTGCTCTGTGGTTTCTGGCACCAAGACATGAGCAGCAGATCCTTTAAGTCCTGTAAGTTGAGAGTTGGAGCTGCTACAGATCACTTGTTCTAGCACATCCCTCGACACCCTGTTGCTGGGTCACAGTTTGTTCTTCCTCGGCCTACTGATACTCACCACTGCTGATTGGGAGCATCTCGCAAGCTGTGGCTTTTTCAGAGAAATGCCGTGACGCTGGTCGTCTGGCCACAAAGTTTTATCCCTGGATGAAGCTGCTCAGGTCTTTACACCTCCACATCTTTACTTCATCCATCAGGTTGACTATAAGAACTGACTGTTCCCTCACAGTCTAATTTATATATAGATCTTGAAACCTGCGAGATAATCAACTTAAGTTACTTCGTCTGAGAGGTCGTCATGTTTTGGCTCAGTGGGTTTATCGGATGTTTTTCCTATAATACATTTGACACTTAAAAAAAATTTAAGATATTAAAGGGATAGTCCTCCGATTTTACACATACATGTAAAAGTCAGTTAACTCATTAGACAGGAGTGACCCTGATGATGTCACTGGGCTTATCTCGGATAAGGCTGAGACTGCTCCTTTAATAACAATTCTACATTACAAACTAATGATGTGGCATCTTGGGAAGTATAGTATCAAGTGTATTTGAAGCAAACCAATACTAGGGGACAAAACTGCATCAGCTGAACAGTCTCTTGCGTGTCTCCCCCAACCTCATGGTAAATGTATTATGTGTACTAAATTGCTGTAATGTTAAACATAAGTAACACATGCAAAGTTTGTGAATATACTCTAGTTAATTAAAATAAATTTTGTCACAAAAACTATGGATTAGGCCTTTGAAATATCCCTTTAAAGATGGCTGCCTCTAAACAGGTTGACCTGTGCAGACATAGACAGATTTCTTTTAAGTACTTTGATGATGACATGTTGACAAGGATGATGCACGAAATCTTCAAGTGTCTTTTTCATTTTACTTCACAGAAAGTAACAATTCATTCATAACAATTAACTCATGGCCTTTCATTTTTCCATTATCCATCTACTATTAACAGCTTCAGAGAGCTGTCTTTTCAGTATCTGACTCATTTATAGATGCTTATTCCTCTAACAGTTCTGCAGTACAGCATGAACAGTTACTGGGAGGTAGTGTACTATTGTGGCCACTAGGTGCTGCTGCAGTCCTGCATTGAGGTCGTTTCCTGTCCTGTCCAGAGCTGAGGCTGTACACAACCTTTACTCAGTTTGCTGCACATAATAATCAGTGTTTAATAATCACGTATCACTGTTTAGGTTTAAGTTTAAGATGCTTATGGTAGAGTTTGGTTTATAGAAGGAGGCAAGATTTAAATGCAGAATGAGAGAAACTGCCCAGTGTGATCTGTCTCTCATTCTTCGTCTGGGTTTTCAGTCTCAACAGTGAACATGAAGTAAATGACTTCTGTGTGTAGTTGTGACTGATATGATTCTGTCTGTGTTACCGCTCAGAAAATATCACCCTGACTGTGTCAGTTATGGCCCTCTATGCTTTCCAGTGCATTACTGATCCAGAGCCTTGATGCTTATCGATGCTTGGATCCCGTTTTAGCTCAGTAATGCTTCCTGTAAACGGCTCTGATTTGACACACTGTGCTTGTGTTTAGTGAGCCTGTAATGCTCGGCCTAATGGAGGGTGTAAGGCAAGCGAAAAACACGGGAAAACAGTGTTTATAGTGCCTTCTGAATTATTTAGTGTTGTGCAATATTCATTACATTTGGAGTAACAGAGACAGGCAGAGAAATACCTTATGACTGTTTTATTTCTGCTCTTTTAGACGACGGTCCGACCCCCTTTGGTTACTTGGAAGATGGTGAGTTTTGGAGCTGGACTTTCATTTAAAAAAAATAATCTGTGTATCATCCATCATGTTTTATGTTTAAACATTTCGATTGATCCGACAATGCAGCTCATTATGATGCTGATGATGTCTGTCGATGTTTTCAGTGAGAGCAGTCCCACGGTCAAAAAGTGACGATGAGGTGGATTCAAGAAGCCGGTCGATGCCGGTGCCAACGCGGTCCTCTTCCCTGAAACCCGCTGCCAAAAGGTCAGTGTCCTCCACCTGCTCCCAACTACTGTAGGCCATCTACTTTGATACTTAACACACAGCAGAGTACAGCAAAGAAAGGAGCTCTGTTTATCACTCAGAAAAGATAGAAAAATGTGAAAATTATAGGACGAATATGCAAATCCTACTTCTGTTCATTTCCTTTTATACATAACCATGGCTGTAATAATCTGTAGATCAGTATCCATAATGTGCATGTTCTCGCAGTACCCCTAGAAAAAAACGATCTTGTAATGAACAGTTTGTATAGTTCGGTTTTGAACTGTGGAGCGCTCGTCCCCTCGATCTACGTCTGGCAGTGTCAGTTGACGCCTTCAAAAGACGTGTTGAGACGTATCTTTTCAGATTGGCCTTTTATTGGCTTTTATTTCCGTGGTCTGTTGTTGTGTACTGTGATTGTAGGTTGCTTTTGATATTGTTGTATTCTGCTGTTATTTCTGTTGTGAAGCACTTTGTGACTTTGTCTGTGAAAGGTACTTTATTAAATACACCTACTAACTAGTAAACAAAAGCTATTCCTTCTCCCTGACTTTGCAAATCTGAGGTTATTTGTTTTCCACCACTGTGTCCTCCAGTTTTTACTCTGCGTGTGATTAGTCTCACACACACACATGTCAACACCAACACGGGATGATCTGCTCCCACAGAAATGAGTGATAGAGTGATGAAGGAGGACAGGTGATGGAGGATAAACTGCTGCCCACAAAAGCTGCAGATGACACGTTGAGGACTGACCTTCGTCGCTCCTCCGTGGTTATGGATGAAGCGCTGCATTCCTAAACACGTCGTTATCAGCGGTGCTGAAAAATGCCGCCTGATTCTCGGCGCTAGGAAAGAATTTGATTTGAAAGAACGTGTTGGTTTGTGTGGTGAGAATGATCATGCGTACGATAGGGGATTTTTCTTTTTTCAGCCTTGGCTGTCTGTTTAGAAATCCTCCCAGGAAATGCTGCGTTCTGTTTTTTGTCACGGGGCCCAATCTTGTTTACCTGATCAAATTACTGATGTGGCTCAGCCGTGAATTGGATTTTCTATCATATCATCATTAGAGGAGGAGAGAGATGGGAAGAGACAGAGAGAGAGAGAGAGAGAGAGAGAGAGAGAGAGAGAGAGAGAGAGAGAGAGGCGTAATGAGGGCGGACGTCACATTAAAAAAAAAATCAAAAAAATAAAGCCTTTGCTGGTTGCCATGGAGACTACTTGATAAGGATTGGCTCTCTTCGATCCCCTCACCCCACCCCCCTTTTCCACAGGAACGAGTGGGAGCCCCCGGATAAAAAGGTAGACACCAGGAAGTACCGCGCCGAGCCCAGGAGCATCTTCGAGTACGAGCCGGGGAAATCGTCGGTGCTGAAGCTGGAGAGAACGGTACGCTAGCCGCCTGCCTCCTTCCCTCTCTCTCTCCGTCCCGCTCTCTGTCTTTCTGTGTTCATGTCGTGTGAGCTGTCCCCCCACTCCACCCATCATCCCCTCCTCCACCACCACCACCACCACCTCTGTATCTAAGCTCCCGGGTGGCAGCTTTACTAACAGCTCGGAAGGCGACGTATGTGAAGCCCCCACATTCCTGAAGGGTGTCCTGTTGCGGTGACAGACGATCCTGCTTGGAAGCATGCGGGGGGAGTATCACTTACAAGGATAGCCATTGTCTTCCTCTCTTCAATTTAAGGTTATTGGGCTGAATCATCTCGCTGTGAGAGAATCCACACAGACACAAAACATAGATGCTGTGTGTTTTCTTCGGAGGAGGTGTAACGCTCTCTAACCCACTTCCACTTCCATTTCCAGTTTGTGGTGAATGAAATGATGCGGCATCATTCAGTGTCCTTGAGGGCTTTTTTTTTTTGCATTTACATTTCACTGGTTTCAAGTTTTTTACATTTCCCTCTTACATAATATCGGGGATCATTGTGATGAAGGAGTTAGTTAGTTGTGTAATTACCGCTTGTCTGATGCCCATTTACGTCAAGCTAGTGGATGTCGCTAGCCGAGACGTGGCCTGATCCCAGTGCCAACCACTGCACTCATCACAGTTTGCTCCAGTTCGTCCTGTGAAATATTGAACTCTGTTGTTCTTCAATTACATGCTCACTGATTTTAGATGAGTATCCTCGTTGCTGTAGGTGGTCATTTTCTCTGTTAGGTCCATTTATTGTACTCTGTGGTTGTTTTGTGTTGCTGCTCACTTTATTACTATATCACATGTAAAAAAGTAGTATGCATGTGTTGTCAGTCATCATCTGTATGTGTTTTGTTTATTTGATAGAATAAAATGAATATATAGTACACTTTAAATAACAGTACTTTGTAGGGAAAAGACTAATTTAAAGGATACGTTCATAGTTTTTGCAAGTGTATTTTAATGTAATACACGTATCCCCGTATGTACACTGAAGCCATTTTTATGGCTGAAAATGAATGTTGTGTCCAAACTGAACTCCAGAGAGTTTCCCTCTTAAAGCAACTGCATCGGAAGAGATGCGAGGTTCGTTGATAAGTTCAGCAGAGGCTAAAATCCGGCTCCAGCAGTCAAATAAGTGAGTTTCTTCTTACGTTAAAGAAGTGCAACATTTCCTCACAGTGATTATTTACTGAGCTACAGTGGACAGTAAAATATGGATTGGAGAAACATTTACAGAGAAACGCTTTGTTGATGTACATATGTGTATGTGGGTATTTTATTACAGGAATAATACGACATTTCGGGCACTGTGCTTATTTGTTTTCTTGTCGAGGGTTAGATGAGAAGTTAGTTGCAATGAGAAGTCCACCTGTCCAAATATCGGGCTAAAGCTGCTTAGCTGTGCACAAAGCCTGCAAACAGGGGTGTGCCAAATATCTTATCAATCACAATAATATCGGTACGATTCTTAATATGATTTTAAAAATCCATTTTATAATAATGGCAATATTCCGACTTGTTGTTGTTGTAGTGTCGTCATACTTTACCATATGACATACTTTACGTATGTAACTTACACACAGCAACAACAAGCATGGCTAAAAGTGGCTAAAAGTGGAAACATTAGTTCCACAAAGAGGAGCAACTTCAGTAGAGTGGAAGTGGTTTAGTCACAAAAGATCAGATGCACAGCAAACCACAGATATATGAATATTTAAAGGCAAACACTAACATCTATGCTCACTTACAAAATATACAAAAATATAATACTTATTTAATTGGAATTCGATGTTCTTGAAATTTAAAACTAAAATCATTTTCAGTATTTTGTCATATTTTCAAGAATTTTATTATTGATGATATCCTTGACGATTTGACAAGATTGACAAATCTTATACCATATTGTCCATTTTATCCTGATAACAACATCTGCCCGGCAGCACCTCTAAAGCTCAATGACTGTGATTTTTATTCTTGTTTGTTAAATTTATAAAAATGATAAATTGTAACCTCCACAATTACAATCTCATGCTGGACTATCATGTGGCTGAAAGCAGTGAGGTCTCAACTGTTTGCCTCACAAGAAACTTCTAGTTTTTTTTACAGATGAAGCAAAAGAGATATTAAGTATTAATATGTGAGCTCGAGAGGTGCTGGTAAGCAGATTTTGTTCCTGTTGAACATCGCCCGGCTCGCTATTTCCACCTGTTTTCCAACTGTTTTCAGTCTTTATGCTTTATTAAGTCAACCTGCTGCAGGTTGTTGCTTTATATTTATCATATAGACAGCATTTTTCCAACATATCAAACTATTCTGAACATAGACTTGGAACAACATGAACTTATCCTTTAAATCAGTGGGTGTCTTCTTCAGTGAGAACACCTCCAGTGTTGCTGATCATTCACGGTTTTGGGTTGAAACACTGGCTCTAAAAGTATCTAACAGTATCTAAAAGGCTCATTACCCTGGTATGTATATTCTGTGCTGTCTGAACTGTCTTCTCTTTGTCTTTCTCCTCCTCTTCTTGTTGCCATGCTCCTAGACTCAGGATGTAAGTCCAGAAGATGTAGATATAGAGAATGAGCCTTGGTATAAATTCTTTTCAGAGATGGAGTTTGACAAAGCGGTAAGTGGTCGCTGTCCTCAGACGGATAGCATATTGTATTTTATTGCATGTGATAACATCCATGTTCAAATAATGTTTAAAACAAACTGTGTCCGTCTGTCAGGACTACTTCAGTTTCTTCTCCCACTTTCCCTGACAGTGTTATAATGAATCATTTTTTAATCGACCCCGCACATAAAAAGTTCTGTGATAGCATGCGTGTGGGGAAAATGTATTTCCTCTCAACAATCATACCTGAGACAAACTTTTCAAAGCACCTTTTGTAGCGACTGTGAGTCCTCATCATCACCTCATGTAATTTGAAAGGATTTTATTTCCACCGGTGTCCCAAATAGTAAAAGGAGCTCTATTTTTGCCCTCACAGTGTTTCTCAGCATTTTATTTGCTTGTGAGGCTGAGTGAGCACAATCAGCTCAGGCAACACAAAACTGTCTGACCACTTGCATTAGCTGTGGCTTTTATCCCTGTGCTGTTTAGATAATTAATGTTTAATAAGGTTTATTATTGATTAGGATTTATTATACTCCAGTAGTAGCACAGGTGCTCATGATAAAGGACCAATTAAATTCTAGCAGGACGGTATATCTCCGTTGTATCTTCTTTACAATGGGATCTGTTGATCTCTTGCCAACTATGGCAGCTTCCCTGTTCTCCCGCGTCGTTAACTCAACACCCACAGAGGAAACCGTTTTGTTCATTTCGATGTGCATCCTGCCAACTAGAATACATATCATAAGCTGGAGACCTGGACTGGATTCATCCAGAAGTCACTCCTCACTTGGAGAGACTACAGTCCACGCGAGCATTAGGCTCCAGGATAATCCCCAGCACTTGAAATAATAATTGCTGTCTGTCTGCCTGCCTGCTATCTGGTATATTTACCAAAATATCCAAAGGGGTGCGGGCATGCTGCAGCAGTATACAGTGTCATGACAAATCCACGCCTCGGGCCTCAGCTGGCACCAGACGAAGTGTGGCACTGGCCGCCCACAAACAGATGTTGATTCTCCTCGCTCTGTTGTCAGTCCACCGCCACACCCTGGATCATATGAGGTGGCACCACTGGCTGCGACATGAGGTCATGTCCTAGCATCAGCCAGTCACAGGGGCAGAGCCCCCTGTTCCAGGTTAGTGTATATGTGGAGGAGGTTTAGCGGCCGACTCTCATGTCTCATGGCAGCCTGGATGTTTGCCAGATGAGCTCGGCTCGGTGACTGGCTCCTGTTTAATGTCAAAGTCACTTCTAAAGCTGCACCTGGTATGTGCAGCATTTGACCTTAAGGCTCAGCCAGACACACTGGCTCATTGGAGTTTGATTGACATATCAGCGCTCACGTGGTTTAAACGGCGGAGAGATGTGGCTGGAAGTCTGCAGAAACCACGGTGCCGAGGGGTTAAATGAAGAGCCGGGCCTTCTTGGCTCTGGTTCAGTTAAGTCTAGTCTTTTTTTAAAGTTCCTGAGGAGATCCACTTCTACTAATGAAGTAGTATTATATTATGGGTAAACCTCTCGGACAGTATTAAAAGGACAATTAATTCCTTTGATCCGCATCTTTAACAGTTTTTGTGTGGTTTCACACTAATGGTAATTAGCCAGTTGTCAACCAACATCTTTAAAGAGCCGGCTTACAGTAAAGTACAATCTAATCCTACAAGACTGGACTCTTTATTCTTCCTCTTAATCCTGGTCTGTCAAATTATCCTTACTTATTCATGTATCAACTTCTCGTCGCCTAATAGCTACTGAGTAAGAGTGACACCTGTGTGTATAATCACAATAATGGTCCTCTTGATTAATATTAACGACTTCTAGGTTGTAGATGAGCGCGAAAACTCCTCCAGTGACAGTTACGGTCACACAGTGGCTCATCGATACGTGCAGCGAACTGGAGCTGGAATTCCACACATGTTTATGGTCGGGAAGAGCGTTTTGGCCCCTACAACCGACAGAGTGACTCCATCTGTCGAGCATATGCTGACGTGGGGGCTGCTGCCACACTGTCTCAGCGCCGAGTTAGAGCCCCCACCATCACCACCTGACATATTCTAAAGGAAGCGACTCTGTAAGCCCGCCAGCTCATTGTGCTTTCATATTTAACCTCTCTTATACACTTAACCTTTACCTTTAAGCATTTAGTGGCGGGGAGACGGGGCTATAACAGGCCCTTCACACTGGGGGAGCTGTTTGTTTTCATGAGAACATATCAACACAAATAAGGCCCTGGAAAGAATGGGATTCATGTTACCATGACACACTCATGATCGCTATTTTGAATATGAAAGCGGCATACAGGAGTCTGAGCTCTGAGTAGCAGGGGACACCTGTTAGGAAACATGCACATGAAATTCTGCAGAAACACTGTCATCGGTGTTCCACTGACTCACAGAATCCTTCCTTCGCGTCCATATACAGCTCCGGACCTTTCCCACTCGTACGGCTTTAAAGGGTCAGTGTGTAGGATTCAGGGGGATCCATTGGCATTGACATGTAATATTTATCATAATTTTTTCATTTGTATATGATCACCTGAAAATTTGAATTGTTGTGGTTTTATTACCATAGAATGAGCCCTACATAATTACATAGGGAGTGGGTCCTCTTCCATGGAGCACTGCCATGTTTCAACAGCAGCCCATAATGGACAAACTAGCAAACTGTCAAGTTTGACAGCCACCGTAGATTCTCTCCAAGCGTCAACCCACCGTGATGTCACCCATTGGTTTGTGAACTGCTGTTTTGAAGCCTTGAGTCTGGCATTTTGTCAGTCGCCATTTTGGGGGTTTTTTTTAGAGCCAGAAGTGACCATATTTGGGCTAGTTGGGGAGGAGCGAAAGATAGATATGACCAAGAACCATAGAGTTTATATAAAAATGGACATTTAGCTTTCAGCTCTAGAAAGTGAGGTCAGTGTGAAACTGCCTTATATTACAGTACCACTGTGGGTTGGCTCCAGAAAGGCCCTGGCGCCGTAGACTCCCATTGAACTTCTCTCATGAAATACAAAGTCAGTCAATTTTTTTGTCCATGAGTCATTATGGTGTCATTTGCTAAAGCCACTCCTTCTTATTAGTTTTCTGGCGGTCCATCCGAAAATACTTCCATTGATAATTAGATATTAGGCCTCAAAAAGAGGTATATTTGATTGACAGGCTTGTAGTGCAATCACAGTTCTGCAAGAGGGGGGCGGAGCGTAGTGTCCCTGGAGATCGAGTCAGATCCATCGCTTCCTCCTCCCCAGCTTGTCCAAATATGGTCAGTTAGTTGCAATCTGAAATCTCACTGCTAGATGTCACTAAATCCTACACACTGTTCCGTTAAGCAGGTTGTTTCATCCTTTATGTGTGACAGTACCGCATACATCAAACCGGTCATAGGGTCTCTCCTTTACGCTTTCATTCCTATTTTCTATTTGCTGCCTTTTTTTAATAAACCGGATTAAAAAAAGTTGACATGACTATCACAGAATAATTTTTAAGATTAGTTACAAATTGAACAGTTTCACCCGTTAATGTAAAAAAGTTCACATAAACTGACTCTAATCAGGCATCTTGTAAATAACCAGATTAAGATTCCATTCCTTTGCTCTAGATAAGCCTCCCATGCTTGTTTCCTGTTTACTTTCCACTGATGCTGCATGCTTGTAAGCCCAATTATCCAGGGGTGTCAGAGGACACTATCTTCCCCCGGCTGCTATCAGATTTGAGGGGTGCACAAGACGTGGCGGACCAAGGAAGAGCCGCAGATTATTCAATGACACTGATGTGTTCTCTGAGTTGACATGGAACATTTGGCTTTATAAATAGATCAAACTATAGACCTGCCAGCCTGATGTTCTGCTCTTATAAAGATAGGCACCTATTCTGAGAGGTTATTAATGATCACTCTGCCCTGGCAACTAAGTGGAAAGGCATGTTGTGGCAAATGAGCTGTTCAGAAATGCTCCTTGTCTGGTCATCGGTGTGGGAAGCGGAGGCCTGGCCGTGCCGTGGGGAAGTGGATGTGGTATTAACAGCAGGGCCCGGCTGGCTGGGATGGGGATTGTGCAATCGTATTTGCAAACAACACTTGTGCTCTTATTCATAGTGCCCGTGTCACGTCTGTTATTTTTACTTGCCGTGACGTCCGAAAAGCGGAAAGCAACAGAAACAGTGGGCTAAAATTAGTTGGCTCTAAACCATTCAAAATGCTGGTGCTGCCACGGTGAATGAATGATGCCCCCTGTGTTATGCTACTAAATAACAACTACACTTGTAGTCCTTTAAACACTTATCCTTTCACTTTGGGCTCGCAGTCTATCTTTTTATTGTCTTCATATTTTTCCTCTTTGTCTTTAATACATTGTTATAATTATCTGTTTCTACACTGAATATGTTTTTCTGTATTTACTTTGTCAGTCAGCATTTGTATCGATTTTGACAGGTGTGTGTGTGTGTGTGTGTGTGTGTGTGTGTGTGTGTGTGTGTGTGTGTGTGTGTGTGTGTGTGTGTGTGTGTGTGTGTGTGTGTGTGTGTGTGTGTGTGTGCGTGCGCGCGCGTCTGTGTATGTGTATGTGTATGTGTGTAATTCGGCCTCCTCGCACCACCAGCTGGTTAATTGTCCCCCCGGTCTGGTCGGGTGGTAATGAGAGTGACTCAATACCAGACAAAAGAGATGGCTTCACAGGGAGACAGCAGCCCATTGGCTGAGCCTGTGACAGCCCCCTCCCCGCATGGGCGCCCCCTGACCGATGCACGCCCACCCACCCCGTCCCTCCCACCCTTCCACTCTCTTTACTGCCGCTTGTTTTCTCCAACTTGCATGCGGGCCAAAACACACGCTTTACTCCTCCATGCCAAGCCGAGTCCAGAGAAGCTCAGAAACCCGGGTGCTCCAGACAGAAACCCAGAGCAGCGCCTGAACGGCAGAGAGGAAGAGAAGAGAGAGTCTGGCTCTGGCTAATGCCCCTGCCTCTGTTCTAGCTGGAGGAGACCTTCCTGTGGATCTATCAATGACTTCTTTGTTTGGTTTGTTGCAGAGTGCCCCCTCTTTCAGCCCCCTGGAAACAGCGTCCGACCTGCAGCAATAGTAAGTCCATGCCTCCCCTTCTTATTTCAATACTTGTGCTTTAAATCTTTGCATCCTCCTTCCAGGATGTAGATGATTTTTTAAAGCTTGCTCTGGGGATAAATGTCAGTGAGCGCTTTTCTCCACCCTGTAGGGCTCGCCCGCCTACAGCAGGGGGACTCCTGCTTCCTGAGGAGATCCTGTTAATAAGGCAAAAAGCTTCCAGAACAGTGTGTCCTCTGTCTGTATTTAATTTTTTCAGAGGGTGGGTGGTTGTAGCTTGGAGACATGGCTGCTATGTGTTGATTTATTTAAAGACAGCAACCTGGATGTCACTGGGATAGAGGGAACTCGCCCAGCTGCTGCATAACTTAAAAACCGTTATCTCCCCCTGAATGTGTGTGTACAGATCTGTGACCAGCAAGCGGGTTATGAAAGATGAAGCGTGCTTGTATTAAAACAAAGCTCAGCAAGCCCCTTGGTCTTTTAGGTTTTTGTCTTATGAGATTGTCATCTTGTGTATTTATTTGTGACTGAGCCAAAGTAACAGTCCAGAGAAAATAAACTTCTCCCTCCATTTCTGCTGAGAGCTCCCCATCTGCTACAATCATTATGTCATCATGGCCAAGCATTTAAAAAGACATTTCTAATCCATCATTTTAATGTGTTGATTCGCTGTTAATTTGAAAGGAAGACGTTGCTGATGAAAGGGTGGTGGAGGTTCACATACCCAAAGGTTTTCAAAGGAAACCTCAACTCATAAACTGACTTCCCTCAAAGGCACATATGTTTATGGCAGGATGTTTTTTTTGTTGGTTGAAATTGGAGACCTTTGAAGAACTTCCTTGTAAAGATCATGTTTGATTGAAAAATCCAAAAACCTTCTGTGCATGTCTACTGTCTTTAGATGAATGAAGTGCTCAGTAAATGTGTATTTTCAGCTGCACACTCACTGGGTGTGCATGATTGTCTCTCTCTTACAAACAGACAGCTAAAGTAGCAAGCAGGTATCACTGCAGTGTGGAAGGTTGATGTAAATGATCACAAGTTGTTTGTATGACCTCAAAACAAGAGCTGTCTGTTTGATGCAGTAGTAAATAAATGCTCAGTAATTGCCATTTAAATGACCTTAATTCAGTCTAGATACTCAGATAATCATTACTCTTAAACTGCAGTGAGCACTGCTCTCTCAGCCATTATACTGGCATTTGATTTCACTAGAACCTTCCCAGGAGAGGATCTGAAATCCTGCGTGGCTCCTGTACTGTACTGTACTGTACATTTCCCGTAAAGCATTTATGTGAATTTTTGTGAGTAACCTTGAGCCAAAATCATTTTAATGGATCTCAGCAGTCAGCAGTGCACATGTGTTTTTCTAGCAGCTATGAAAGAGCTTCTTGTTCAGGTAGTGAACACAGACAGTAATGTATCCATACATGTGTGCAAGTGTGTAAAACTCTGTCTTGGCAACACCGCAGATGTTGAACACATTTTGGAAAATATACGCTATCCCTCTCTCTTCCCACACTAGTGAAAAGGGTTTGGGTGTATTTTTATTCCAGCCTAGACGCTGTCTGTTTAATGACCCTGTTTGTTACTAATAGAGGAGCAGCGTGAGTAACACATGACAGCATGTGAAAGAGAGTAAACCTGAGAGTTGTGCAGGTGCGTGGCAGCGGCTGATGCACCATGTGGGAATGTTCAGGGAATATTTATAGAGATCTGTCCTGCTGGCCTCTGGAATGCCGAGATATCTGTTGTAGTCGGTGCCTGCTCTCAACATCGGCCTCCAAACTTTGCACTTTCCTACCCGAGTTTGGCTTTTTTTTTCTGTCTCTGATTATTTTGTCTCCCCCAAGTCTGCAAAGACAAGAATTACCCCAAGATATGCTAAATAAGAACCAGATGACAGCTCATTACCCAATTTGTGTGCCTCTGTTTATTGCAAAAAACATGTAGCACAACTCCACTGAATGAATTTTACTGTTTAATTAGCTGTCTGCCTTCCTCTTATTTTCTGTCTAGCTCCTCGAGCAAGTCTGGACACAGCGAGGTGGAGCAGGACAGAGGATCATCCCCTAGCGAGCCTACGGCTCCAGAATGCGACCGCCATGTTTACAAGACCGTCCTGGAGGGCGGCGACATTCCCTTACAAGGTCTACGTGCTCTAAACAAGCGCCAAGGCAGCTCCTCCTCCTCTAAAGGTAGGATACCAGCCACTTTACATATGTGGCCAGTAAAATGGCCAAAAGGTGTGTGTGGATGTGGTAGACAGGACAGCAGCACGTTAAACACTCTTCCTGCTGAGACAGAACCTACGAGTTAGAGTTACAGACACTGATGTTGGACCGGTCAAATTGTCAGACAGGGTTACATATGTGTTTCCGTTTACCTTTCTGTTGGAAGTCACACATTTTCTTTGCTCCCAGACCTCACAGCATCGGCCAATCACCTCACAGCATTCATTCCCCTCCAACAGTTTTTGATTTATTATTGATGCCATGGATGTTTTTATCAAACGCTTGCTGGCCATCTGCTTTGGAAAACTCATGGCGGGAGCGAGGTGGTCTTGTTAAGTCGATGGAAGCTAACCTTGGGGATTTTTCTACACCCCCCCCCTCCCCCCATGCTCCAGTTGTGAGTCGCCAGTCGCTAGGCAGGCTTAGGGCAAGACTCCAGAGTGTTCCAGTGCCAGGGAGCGGAGAGCCAGAGAGTGGATGGATGGGAAGGTACAGGCGAGATAAACAGAGCTCTGCTCTTTACAACCCAGGCCAGACAGGGTAGAGATAAACAAGAGGGACACAGAGGGAGGGCAGGCATGAGGAAGTCAGCTGTCAGTGTGAGGTCAGAGGCTGGAATGCTTGCGCACATGGCCGGGGAGAGAAACACTGGGGGAGGAGATGTAAGGAAGAGGAAGGAAGGGACAGTGTGACCCGTAACTTTTCATTACATGTGGGAAGACGCACAACAGATGTCAGATAAGAAACTGCCCACCCAGAGTTGAAGTTTCTAATATTTTCCATGATAATGGCTATCATTTTAGACATGAAAAATGTAAAAGAAGAATCATCCATGTCAGTACTTTTACAGCAAAGACATATATAGATAGCTGTTTACATTTTTGACCATTTGAAATGTGGAGCCGTGCAGTCACCTGACACGAATGCTCCTCCCTGCCAGAGGCACCACCTTCATCATTAGAGTTGCTTACTCATCATGACACAGAAGGTAAAGAGTAGACAAGCCCAAAGAAAAAAACAAAAACACTTCGTCATGTGTTTCTGTCTTGTGCTCATGAAATCAAAAAAATATCTGTATTAATCTCTGAGCCTCCTCCGGGGCTTTATTTAGTGGCCAGAACAGTAACTCTTCACTTGCCATACGCCGTGGATATAATATCAAGTCGATTTCTTCAGTGTGTGTGTGTGTTTTCTTTCTGGCAGATAATGAACGTGACAGATTGGTCACTCATGCTACAGAAGTGCCTCACAGCATGTGAAAGTGTTGTGTCATTTCCCAGTACCATCTGTAGTGCAATCACAAGCACGAGCTGCAGCCAGGAACGGACATGAGTGTATCTCAGAGGGTCTGACAGGCGTGTTTTACCGGGCAGGTTGACTAAGGATATATTTTTTTATTTACAGCCGTGGAGCGCAGCAGTTTATTAACAGCAGTGCCAGCAGCCATTAATCACTGCAGCCGTCTGTTTAATTGCTTAAAGTGGAGGAAATGTATGTCTGAGGTTAAAGCAGCGGGAGAAGATGTTACTCCTAACGTGAATAAAAATAGACAACAGAAAATTTGAATAGTTTAAGGTTGTAAATAATGTCCAACATCACATAACATTTCATGGTGTTTTACTGTTTTATTACTTTTTGTTTTACTTGTTATATTGCTGTTTACAGTGGTTTTAATAATGCAGGATTATGTTAGACACTACATTTCCTCTGGTTCCATTTTTACAAAGCATAACTCCTCACTGCAGATACATGCTGTTATCGGAACAGTCATCTATAACTTGATGCACTATGCATCAAGTCTGCTTCCTCTTCTCATCTACTTTTGATTGAACTTGGTCTTTATTTTAGAAATGTGCCCGACTGTTTTAGTGTGTATGTGTGTAAACCTGTGACCATTGTAATCTAATATGTTGTTTATTCTGTTGTCCTGCATGCTTGCCAGTGGATTATAAAGGTGGGAATGGCTATATAATTTCACCCTGCTCCTCTGTAAATAGTCGATCGGTTCTTGCCAGTAATGCAATAGGTAACCAGTGTAAGAGTAAGAAGCCCCTCTCTGCTGCCAAAGCTTGCATACCCCAAATCCTGCCCTCTAAATTCAAGCCCAAACTGCTGCCACCCGGTGGCGACATACAGGAGAGCAGGACTAGAACTGTCAGGCACCCGAGGGCGCACAGCTGTGAGGATCTCTACACCGGGCAGTGTGACACAGACTGTGCCGGAGCAGTGGAAAGAGAGAGTGGGCATCATTCAGACTCTAATTCCAGCTGTGGCGCTGAGTACGCTGACGGTCTCGGGAATGATTCCCCTGCAATTAGGAGGAGCGCATCAGAGTTTTCCAGCCTGTACAGGACCATGCATCACATCCAGCGGCCCAGCTCGGCCGGCTGCAGCCCCCACGGCAGCGTCCGCAGCCTGGCTTCTCTTTTTGACAAGGCAAAGGCCGACGAGGGCGAGAGGTCAGAGGCGGACGAAGGGGGGAACATTCCACGGGATGCCGTGTCATCACGGGTCAACGAGTTTGAAATGATCATCCAGCGGTCCAGCTCAGCTCCCAGCCGCTCCTCCTCCCTCCCCACCCTGAACTCCAACCACAGCCACAGCCCCAACCACAGTCCTGCCCTCCTCTACATGGCGTCTGCAGTGTCAGCGGAGTCCCTTCTGGTAGCCAACACCACACATACAGATGTCTGCTCCCTAGTGGAGGCAGAGGGCAAAAGCTCTGGGGAGGAGGCCTTGTCACCGGACAGTGTGACAGTGGAGGAGGCTGCTTCCTGCTCGTCGGACGGACAGGACGTCCGGACCGAGTCCCCCTGTAACACCGAGGCCGAAGTCGAGCAGATCTTTAGTAAAAGTTCCCCTGAACTGATCCACCAACATGTCAGTGGATCAAGGAGTCCCTCAGCGCTGCTTACAGCATCCCCTCCACAACACAACCACCTCCACCACCACCTCCACCACCTGCACCACCTGAACCATCAGCTCCTCCTCAAACCCAGCAAATGTAAAGGCTCCTGCCCGGCCTCCTACACCCGCTTCACCACCATCCTCCGGCATGAGAGGCAGCAGGCCACCACCCAACAGGAAAGGCCTCCACCTTCTGAGAAGAAGATGCTGCCAGGGAGCCTCTTCCTCATGGGCCCCACCCCCTTCAGGTTACGGAAGAACCTGCAGTCCCACCAGACTCGGAGGACGCTGTTAGCCACCAAGGTGACGACGGGCACCCACAGGCCCTGCAGCCTGTCCCCTGAGCTCAGACCTCTAATCCCCCAGCGCCTCTCCTCCCTGGAGGTTCTGGAGCGGCTGAGTAACGGGGAGGGGAGCGACACTGACCACCTGAGTAACGGGCAGGGCTTGGACGCCAACGGGAACCTACTGCAGCCGCTGGCAGCTCACCGCAGAGGTGGCTATCTCCATCCCTTCACCACCGTCACCCTCCTCCCTCTGTGGTCACTCATTTACCTCGACTCTTCTCTCCACCTTGTGTCTCTTCTCTCCACAAAGCAAATGCAACCACCTCTTCCATCTCTAGTCTGTGTGGTGTGTTTACAAAGTGACAGGGAATCCTCTCATCTCATTCTGAGTGTGCTGTTTGCTCCTCCTCCATTTCACTGTCAATGTGTATGGTCCCACAAACGCATCAAAACCCCTCAGTGACTGTAGGAGGTTCAGGAGGCTTTTGGTAACGTATATATATATATATATATTCCCTGGACATCAGATTTGAGTTGTATGCATGAGTGCTAGAGGCTGCGTAAGCATTACATCGATACAAGCAACAGTTTGTATTTTATTACATTATTACGATGTAATAATATCCAGGCAGTAACTTTGAATGCCTTCCAATTAAACGGCTATAAAAAGCTACGTTCCCAGAATTCACCTGTAATGTTTAAGCAGGACGTTGTGCTATAACATTGCATACGCTTCCTCAAACTGATGTCTTACCGTGTCTGTTTTTTTTTGGTGTGTATTCTTTCCGTTTTTTGGGACTGTTCACATCTGCCATCTTTCATCTCCTGTAGTCAGACGGGATGTTTCCTGCTTTGACTTATTTTATGCAACAGACGGTACTCGGAGCATCAGACACAAACCTGAAACTTTAATAGCTGTTTCTTGTGGCCCCTCGCTGCGGGGACACAGAATGAAACATCTATGGGTAGCAAATTAAGTAATGATCAAGTAAAAAAAAAAAAAAAAGATGCTGGTTGGTTGATCAACATAAACCATGATGTAATGTGTGTGTTTTTTTTTGGCCAAGGTAAAGTAGGTTTCCCATTTGTTTTTTCATGAACACATACTGGGTCATTCTGTGTTGGTTCCTCTGTGCATGCAAGATTACATTTGGCTTTTTTTGGATGTGTGTGCAGTTTGTTTTGGTAGTGCAAAACTGATGGTGTTCGTTTAAAGCATGCATGATTATATTTATTGTATATTTTTTTTATGTTTCCGTTTACTGGAATTTAAGGAGTTGACTGCAATATCATCACCTTCTGTTTGATAAGTTTTGTTCTCTTTATCTCTTTTTTTTTTGTTAGTTTGCCTTCAGGTTGTAGGGGAAAATGCTTCACAGCATAACCTCCTCTCTGTTTCTGTTTCAGACTCGTCTCCAGCTCACGGAGAAAGCCAGGATGACGTACTGAGGAGGCGTCATGGAGACAAAGAGGTACATTTTCTTAAAATGTATGCCAAAAATGTATGTATAATCTCTCACAATAGGTAATATTTTTGGAGAGAGAGCTGTTATGGATGAGTAAAATATATTATAAATTATAAAGAGTGTGTGCCATGAATGTAAGAGTAGAGGAGACCCATATTTGGAGGGGACAAACAGCTCAGTCTGGTTTCCTGGCAGAAAATCTTGGAGGAGCAGCGACGGCTGAAACGGGAACAGGAAGAGGCCGACACGGCGTCGAGGCGACACACAAGCATTGTCCCGACACACCACCAGTTCATCACCAACGAGCGCTTCGGAGACCTGCTCAACATCACAGATAACGCAGAGAAGAGGAAATCAGGCATTGAGGTACAACACGGGGCCGCGTGCACGTCTTATCCTTGTGTAAGCAGGAAGAGAGACGGCAGGTGCTTTGTCAGTTTGTGTGAGTCGGCCTGTGGGGGTGACAAGCCCGGTGGCTCTCTCCTCCGGGTCAAAAATTAAGAGCGAGTGCTGTGATAGAAAAACAGGAGGCAAGTTTGTACCATTTACATTTTAACTTCAGGTCCAGATCACACCAGCCCCTTTTTATATCTGGATGTAGTGTCACTTGTTGTGTTTACTAAGGTGTGCCGGCTTTCTGAGCCGCACAGTCTTAGTAAACAGCACACAGTAACGACCAACTGAGTATGCTCCAGAGGTCAAGTTCCCCAGCCAGTCACAAGCAGGTTATTCCTGTCATTTCAAGAATATTTATGTACAGAGAGGGCACTGAAAGGACAGACGACACAGATTTACAGCTCACCACAAATTCCAGAAAAATACGCATGAATGGAAAAATAACAGAGAGAATAGTGGGCAAAAAGGAACAAAGCAGAGCATTTAGTCTTAAAGAAAACCTTTACTGACTTAGTACAATGCCAAGAATAATACCTACTGAATGGAGTGGTAGCCAGAATTTTTTTTTATTTTTGATATCTCCACAGAAAACTCCAGCGATGGCTCGCTTTGACTTCAGAGCAGAAACTCTAAAGTAAGTGGAATATATCAGAATTTGTATGCAAACACAGAACCCCAATGTATGTAAACTGTAAACCACCAAAGTAAAAAGGCGTTGTATAGATGCATGCCATTTATCATTTTAAGATTATCAGAGTAAACCTTGCTAAAATATTTACAGCCATTTGTTTTGACTGTGGTGGTGTTGCCAACTTCTGATGAAGTGGTGCCAAAAAAATCTCTGACAATCGCAGGAAATTACTGTTGAGAGCTGCAGAATAGCTGCAATGATACATAACTGCTACTAGAAAAGATGACGTGTGTCCCACCCATCTGAGCCTCCGAGCTAATTATCTATTACACTATTCACCGTAAAACATACTTTTCGTAGGGAACTACCATTTCAGAAGGGAGACATTGTGTACATCATCCGACAAGTGGATCAGAACTGGTTTGAAGGCGAACATCATGGCAGAGTGGGGATTTTCCCTCGCAGCTACGTGGAGGTATGTTGGTTCTGTTTGCCTGCTTTTACTCCAAATAAGAATTCAAGGCCATTAATGATTATGCTCAAGTGTAATTCCCGTTTTTTTTTTGACAGTGACTCAAAGTCGCAATGTAGTGCATCTGTAACTACCTTTTGAAGCGTTTTAAAGATGCTATCTTGGTCAGTTAGTTTTGATTTTTGTCTTCTTGCACAGCTCCTCCCCCCGACGGAGAAAGCACAGCCAAAGAAAAGTGCTCCGGTTCAGGTACTGGAATACGGAGAGGCCGTCGCCCGCTTCAACTTCGCTGGGGACACAGTGGTGGAAATGTCCTTCAGAAAGGTGTGCAGTGGGAATCAACCAAAATACAAATACTTTAATGCTGAAAGTTGTTCACCATGTTTATTACTAATGTTCTGAACCTGCCCGTGCGCAGGGAGAGAGGATCACGCTGATTCGCAGAGTCGATGAGAACTGGTATGAAGGCAAAGTCTCAGGCACCAACCGCCAAGGCATCTTCCCCGTCACCTACGTAGAAGTGAACAGACGACCCCGCGTCAAGAACGGGGTGGAGTACCCCGACCCTCCCGTCAGCCAGTCGCCACAGCGCAGCACCAACGCTTCTCCTCAGGTGAGGTCACATAGATTGAGTGGAGGGTAAAGCCACTATCAGGTTGATCCACAGTCATATTATCTCAGACTGCAGTGGTGTCTCAGAAGTCCTCCTAAGTTCAGTCCATTCTGTTCACATTCACTTCCACCTTTTAATTTGTTCTGTAGTGAAATTGTCTCATCCTTCATTTCCTCTTCCTCTCCTTTATCCCCTCTTTCTCTGTCTGCCTCCATCGTCTTCTCTCCTCCCACGCTCCTGTTGCGCTAAAAAGCTGTATCGTAATCGTCTGACCACCTCCCCCATGCCCCTCCCTCGCTCCCCTCGCCGCTCCGTGTCCCCTGAGGTCCACGCCATCTCCTCCGAGTGGATCTCCCTGACCGTGGGAGGCGGGAGTCCTCCTGCCGCCCCCACCCCTCCCCTGCCACCTCTACCCACCGTGTCTTACCGCTGCGGCGAGTACCTGCCCCCGCCCTACTCCGCCAGCCCTGTTCCTCCCATCACCGGCAGCCCGTACTGCGTCTCCCCTATGGCCTCCCCGTCGGCCTCGCCTCTGCCTCCCCCTTACCCGCCCAGGCCCAGCTCGGCCACCCCCTTCCTCACGTTCACCCCACCTCAAGGGAAGGACTTCCTGCTCTCCCCTCCCTCCCCACATCTGTCTCGCAGCGTGAGCCCTTGCGGCGGGCCGGTGCTGGAGGGCTGGCTGAGGGGGGAGAAGGAGTTGACAGAGGGGGAAGGCGCAGAGGGGGACAGAGGGGGCCGCGCAGCCCCGGGCAGCAGGCGAAATAGCCCTGCAGAGGTATCTTCTGCATGGTGTGTGGTGTTGCATCAGGCTCACTCTGGAACATGGGCTGTTGGCCACAGTTTGATTCCCTGAAATAGATGTTGTGAAGCATTGAAGCAGACATTTCTGTGTGGAACTAACTTATAGATTCAGCCTGATGTTGATTTTAGCTCCGAATGGGTCTGCTGGCTCAGTAAAGTCAGAGTAATTAAACTGGTCACATTGCTTGTAGCTGCAAGTCTGCATGTTGGTGTGTGCTCTACTAACATGCGAATGTTTTACAGTGTATATTTAGTTTCAGATTTCCAGGGATTGTAAAAGGAGGTATTGTGCCTGAGATTTCAAGTTACTCTGTTTTCATCAAATTCAGCATGCTGTTGTTGTTCCGTGTAGAGGCGTGACATCTTAGCTGCTGCTGGAGGTTGGAAGTTTATTTAGGACAGTGACATATTTATTGGTCAGTATTTATAGGTTTCACATGTTGGCCTCTGTTTCAAAAGCGGCTACGAGGTTAAAACTTCCACCTACAGGGAAACTCAACCTGTCGGCCCCTGAAGTATGATAATACTTTCAGCCGGACAGGATGTGGTGCAGTCTCCAAGACAGGCTTTCATTTTAAAGTGTGCCAGCTGACATGTTGTTTCCGTGTTACAGTTTGTGAAGAACGAGGCTGACCTTCACGGACGGAGCTCCAGAAGCCCAGTGATGCTGTTTGACATCCATGATAACAACAACGTTAACTCATTTGCGGTAAGATGGTGGAAAATCTCCTACTAAAGATTTACAAAAATAATAACTTCATCATCTGTTCAACATTTTAAACACATCACCTTCAAAGATCCATTTAACTCACATCAACTTTAACTCTCATGTCTTCTATGGTTGTGCTACATGAACAGTTCTTTAGGAGTTTGACATTTTGGGGAACATACAATTTGCTTTCTTGCTGAATGTTAAATAAGAAAGTCAATATCACTCTCATGTCTTTCTGATCAGTATGAAGCTGGAGCAGTTGGCTTAGCTTAGCATAAAAACTGTAAAATTGGAAACAATTATCCTTGTTTTGTACGAAGCTAATAGAAGTCAACTAGCACCTCTTAAACTCACTAATTAACATGAAGTAACATATCCTATAAAAGCATCATAAGGATTGTGTGCTGCTCACTTTTTCAGCAGGGCACAGTGACATCCTGGAGTCTCGTCAGCACAATGTTTGGTGCAAAGAAGCTAAAGCATGCTAAATGTCACTAGATTGGGTCATTTTAACTTGAAGAGACTTCTCCATCTGAATACGAGATTAAACGATGAATAGAGATTTTGGCACAGATTCAAACTATGTGGACAGGGCACATCCTAGCAGAGCACTCTGCAGGAGGGCGTCTGAGGCCGGCCTAGCAAAGAGTCCTCAGCATAGATATATAGACATTTGTCTATATATCTATGTATGTTTATGGTCCTGAGTCCCCTGGTGGTAGGTGGCGCTGGGGTGGTGGTGTGTGCCTGCAAGACAAGGAAGAGGGACAATGAGGAAAACATCGTATTTAAATGGTATGAGACGTGATGGAAGGCCTGATGCTTGCTGTGATTGGATAAATGGGATGAGTGGGAGGCAGGAGGAGAGGAGAGCTGTGGAGGAGAAACGTGTGACTGAACTGGGGTCAGTCTCATGGTTGAACTGCAGTAAACCTACAATACATTTTATACATGTTGCTTAGTCATCACTATGCATCTGAATCCACCTCTAATTTCATTGTTCTGTAGTTGTTGTCGCGACAGATTTGACCTGTTTTCAGGCTTTATATTGAACATAGAGATGTGAATGTAATATCAGTCTTCTCATTTAACTCTCAGCAAGAAAGTAAATTACCCAAAATGTCACACTCTTCCTTTAACTTACCATCTTCCTCTTACTGCTGCATGTTCATACTGACTGGTTTCCTGTACAAGTGCACTAATCTCTCATGTTTCCTGTCTACATGCTCCCTCTCTGGTGTCCTGCCTTTTCATGCTTCTTTTCCCGGGCTCCACCAACACTCCTTCTACTTTTACCTCCTGGCTTTTTTAACGGATCACTTCCTTTTTCTGACCTTGCCTCTCACTTGGACCTACCTTCCCCGCCCCTCCGCCCACATCCCCCCTCCTCCCTCTCTAACTCCTCACCTCCGGGACTTTTGGTGGGCCCCCGTTGTCTGTCTTTCTCTGACGACCACCCACTACTACCACTACTACTAGGAGGCAGTGTGTAATGAAATCTTGAATATAGCTGAGACCTCGGTGAGGTACTGCAGCACCCTGTCCCACCACCATAATGACTCTCTGCATAGACTGCACCCCCACCCCAGTAAACAATGTCTCATCATTTCCCAGCAACCCCAGTCCCACAGCAGCAGCCCGGAGCCGGGCCGTCTCAGCTGTGGAATGTGAGTAAGATCCCTTCCAGTTTCACGCTGGTTTTTTTATATATATATATTTCAGGCCACCCGACCCCCATTTCATTTTTTACTGATCTCACATTCTCTGCTCTGTAAGTTCACCGCCCTTCTCCTCCTCCAGTTTCCAGGCTTTGTACAGTTATGTGCCGCAGAACGACGACGAGCTGGAGCTGCAGGAGGGAGACCTCGTCAGCGTCATGGAGAAGTGCGATGACGGCTGGTTCGTCGGTATGTGCCGCCGGGCCCCCGGGGACGGGATTCCTCCGAGATGCAGTCACACTCGCTGTGTCACATTAATCCATATAGGGTTTCTGCAGAATGACAGCAAGGGACTGCACGCATGCAGTGTGCATGTCCAGGAGAAGTACAGTCATCCTCAATGTGTCACATCGCTTATAGAAGGTTTCTAAAGGAAGACAGTATAGGATTTAGAGCAATGTACATTCACAGGCACAGTACAGAATTTTAAATACAGCTCAAAGGGGTTATTTTTGTGAACAAACTGAGGTCACATTAACCTTTAATCCTGATCAATGTTTCTTTTTTTTCCTCAACAGGTACATCAAAGAGGACAAAACAGTTTGGGACTTTCCCTGGGAATTACGTGAAGGAGGTGAAACTGTAAAGCTATCTAATCTGGCTGTAACACACGGTTGCCTGTCAAGCTTGGGAAGTCATTACTACCGCGCATGGCTGTTGGTTAGAATAGTCGTTTAGCCAGGCGAACACATTTTGTCTGGGAAAGTGATCAGCTCGGCCTGAGGTATGTCAAACTGCACGAGGCGAAGACAAAGGAGGGAGACAGCTCACTGCCCGAAAAAAAACTCAACACACCTCATCCACATTTCACACACCTCTCGACAGAAACGTCCGCTCTCCACGCGTGGAGTTTTCTCTGTGAAAAAAACTCCCACAAATTTGTTGTACAAATAATAGCTTCCATTTTTGTCCGTGTGATAATTTTATAGTACACAAGTGTTTACGTAGCACCTCAGACTCGAGGCCGGCAGCAGAGCAGTGTATGGATCAAAGAGTGGATCTTATTACCTGAACTGGACTTTGTAGGGGTCCGAATGTATTTTTGTGTGATGTGAGGTTGGAGCTGTTTGTCATGAGCTACCTTTCAGGGCCGGAGGGGTTTAATATGATCAGCAAAAGATGATGCAAAGCAAGCATCTCAGAGATAAAACAAAAACTTCCTTTTGATTCTTCTTCTAAAATATAAAATTTAGTTTTTGGATCAATTTACCAAACAGATATGAAATGTAATCTGATGGCTCATTATTTTTGTTTAGTTTAGATTTAAGAAAACTGCTTAAAGTCAGTGCCCTCTGGAGTTTAAATACTTAAAGACTTTTGAAATAAGATTTTGCAGAAACATACCTGTTTTTCTTTCTTTCCCATTTCCTGAATCATCATAAAGTCAGTATTTTCTACTTTTGAAGTAGATCACAGCTTTCACAACCCAACTGCTTTAGATACCGGTTCAGTATCGCCTTCGTTTTCTACCTGAAGGTTGTCATACAGAAGTTATTAACACAATCACGTGCATGACTAGAAACACTAAAACATTGGTGTGTGCTGTCAGGACACACAGACTGTGCTGCATGTCACATGAAAGTGAAACAAAACTGTATATTCACATCCAATATTTTCAGAAACTGTGTCTTGGACCTTTTATACTTCTCTAGTTGAAACAGAAGTGATCACTGATGGCTGATGCCTTTAAGGTAGCTGGTGGTAGACGCCTGACTTCAACCACAGGACAGGCGTGGTAGCACTTAACTTCCTGTTTGGTAATTTAGGAGGATCGAACCTAACAAGATAACAGCAGATTAATCAGCGGTGACTAAAAGCTTATTTACATGTTTTAAGTGAAAGCTGAACAGGTGAGAATTAGAATATAATCATACAGATTTTTTTTAAAATCATATAGAGATTATAATCACAACTTTATTGACATGATTGTATAGGTACATGTAGATGCCTACAGAAAACTTTTGGAGGCCTTTATCATATGACTACATATTATTATATGTAATCAGTACACTGAGGTCAGCATTAGAACTGCATGCACTGTCAAATCAATAAGACAAATCAAATTGGAGCATGAAACGTCAGCATTTTCACCTTTACCTTGAAGAAAACAAAGTGATGAAAGGGTCAACGCTGAGCTTTCGTCGCTCTCTGATGGCCGATTACTTTGAATTCAGCTATCAGCGCATCAGAGCCATCTTCCTGCAAGTACAGAGCTCCCTCATCTCAGCACCATCAGATCCTGTAACAGAGTACATCCTCCACACACACACACACACACACACACACACACACACACACACACACACACACACACACACACACACACACACACCCATAGAAAGATGGTGGCTGTTGTTTTTCTTTGCTTGTTATTTTTTTCTCTTCATTTAAATTCCTCGTTGTCATCGGCCTCATCGATTCCGAGCAGAACTGTCAAGTAGGACTTGCAAATAATTCGTAGTGCTTGTTGTGACCTGCTCCCAGCAGCAGATGGGTCTAGTTTTGTAGGGCAGTTGCTAAAGACGAATTTGAAAGTATGTTTAGTTGATTTCGTGAAGCCATTGAAGGCTTCAAAAAGCTCAGTACAAACATCATCACTTCCCTATCGATAACAATTCTAATCATATGGTGCCAGACTATCAGTGCGCCTATCTTTTAGTATAGCTCTGTATGAATGCCTGAATACACAAAATCTGAAGCATAATGTGAAGAATAGACATTTAAAACAGTAAGACTCACTAGACCTAGAAGTGTTTGTTGACTTGTCTTTGTTTTTATTGCACCTGAATGTGTTAGATACGGTCGTGCAGTGACGATAAACACTGACCTGATCCAGACATGGTTTGAAGCTACAACATATATGGAGTTATATCCAACACCAAACTCAGTACAATCAGTGTTTCATCCTCTCTGATGTTTGTTGTTGGATCAGGTTCCTCTTCCTGTGCAGATCTCCACTGACTATTTTGCCAACATCAGCACGGGGAATATTTTCTCAGCAAGTAATCTAATACACTGCATTGTGGGTTTGCCTGTATAGCACTGATATAATGTTCATGTATTTTGTTTCACCACAAAAGCATGTTTTTTTCCCCTCCACTGCTGGCTAAACATTTTTGCTCCTCATGAATGTGCTGATCGGTTGGGAGGGTGTCGACCTGTAGCCTTGTTAAAATAGTTTAGAAAGTTTTGCTCCACCTCAAGCATGGTGGGCAAACAGTCAGTCATTTAGTCACCAAACGACACACTATAGATTGTTTCTGTGCTCCATAAAACATCACAGGATGTATGAATGTATGAATATATGAATGTGGTGCAGGCAGTGTACACAGAATATGTAAAAAATAAAATGTCTCACCTTGAATGGACCTGCAGACTATCGAGCAGTACGGCACAAGAAGGATTGTAAATATGTAAATTAAGAAAAGAAAATTAGACTGCGAGCGTTGGGAGCGTCACATGGAGCTCTCCGTCACTTGCGGCGGTTTATTTGCCTGAAGGAGTTTTCGTCGAAGCACAGCGTGGAGCATTACTGAGCACAGAGAGTTTGAACATTTCGCTGCCATTTGTGAGCATCATAATGCCTTATGTTAGATGCTAAATTGTGCCTCATTTTCATTTAATATCGTTTTTTTTTTTCTTTTTTGGAGTATCACTGAAATGTATTCATGACATATTTAATGTAACCATGGTTTTTCCCCATTCGTCCCAGTCTCCATGATGGGAGACCATTTACTAAGAACTTGTCTGTACTTTAAAAAGTGTGACACAAAGCTTCAACATGACGATTAATAATCAGAAGAATGGACTAATTTGATAAGACGCACAACCTGCAACAGGTTTGGTTTGTTTGCTTCAATTTGCAGTGCTGTTACATTGACAATATTAAAATAAAGATGCTATACACTGCTGTGACTTCGGTATTATGCAATATTTAATAAACCATTTAAACCATTTTGGGTGTCACCTGTTGTGATTTATGGCAAAGATATGAATGATAGTACAGATAAGAGTCATTTCAAGGTATTGGTCACATTATTTATTTTTAATTTAGAATGGGTACCAACGTTTTCTCAGCAAGTAGACAATCAAACTTTGCATGTGAGTGTTTTTTAAGGAGTGGAGTTGTGGAGTTGTTAGTTCCTGGGTTGGGGAACTGCAGTTTGTTATCTGTTTTATTTTGATGTAACACATTATTTAAACTACATCCAACCAGTGGAAAATGATGTATGACATAAGATATTAATCCATTTTACTTCCTGCAATGTCAGTCATCTTACATAAATAGTTCTGGCTGCTCACTCACAGTCCTGTGAAGCACCACCATGTTCACCTCGAGTGTTAAATCCCATTAAAGTGATGAGGCTGACAGATGTGTGTTTGAAGGTTCACTTTAAAACAAACACCTTCACAGACTTCTCTGGGAGAACTTTAAGGGCTCTTAAAGATGCACAAGAAGGGACGTGTTTCATTCAGTCGGTGTTGCCGGGCCTCTTTTCTCTCCACTCTGGGCAGAGATCCTCTCTGGCAGGAATTCAGGTTTTGGGAGCGGCACATTCCACATCCTGGGATTTAGCTCTACCATAAATGGTAAACTCGCACATAACACGGTGACGTCAGGGCAGGCCGACATCCCTAAAACAAACAGTGGAGCTCATTAGAGAGAGGGGAAAAAAGTCAAGAAGGATCACTCTGCTCTGCTTTCAAAGAATCTCCGTCACACTAAAAGTGATGTGGTCATCGCGTACCACTCATTCAATTGAGTCGCATTTTCCTTTTATTTTAACATGTTTTTAAGTGTCATTTATATTAAAACTTTTAGATAAATTAACATTAAAGTAAAGGCAAAGATTACATTTGTATATTTGCAAAAACTGCAGGTATTTTTTACATATGTTTGTGCTCCTTGGGGAGTTTTATTGTCAGTTTCAAGTATAGACATTGTCCAATATTTTTGTTATTGTCAACAAATCCCATGCGTCATTGTGTCTCTCAATACTTTCCAACTTTCTGTCGTCTCGTGTGTGGCATCCAGTCCCAGGCCTCTGTTTCCCACCAAAGACATAAAGCCTTTAAAATTGGGCACAATTTTATAGTTTCACTTTTTCCAAAGGGTTAAACTATTTCCTAAAACAGCTGGTCATTTATTTTAACAGGTATAACTCAAACGGGAGTAAATTGTGCAGGCTGGGGACTATTTTCAGATGGGATCCTGCAGATAACCCGCATTTGGTGTCCAATAGTGAGTATTCGCAGCAGCTGCATGGTGTACATGGGAGGAATTATGTGTTAGGCCCTGGATGCACAGACAAAAAACAACAACAACAACAACAACAACAACAAAAAACACTTTCATGTTGGTGTTTTTGTCTTGTCGAAAGTCCTCCTGGCTTTTAGTGGCAATTTATGTCACGTGACCTGTGGTGTTTTCATCGGGAACTTCCTTAACTTCCTCTCTCTCTCACACACACACACACACACACACACACACACACACACACACACACACACACTACGGAGTGATCCTTCCTCTCAATACACGATCTTTGGTCTCACTTATCAGAGAGGAAACTTTAAATCGTCCGTCCAGCTGCAGACTGAGGGTCCTCCCCCTGCCCTCATGCAGACTGGAGGGATCTCGGCACATGTCATCGTGCAGTAGGAAGTGAGCCGCAGGTCCGAGGCACATCTCTGAACACAGCTTGGCACCAGTCGGCTCGGTTAGAAGACGTCGGTGCTGTGATGCCTCTGCGGGTGGTGATGCAGGGTCCCGGTCCGTGGGGCTTCAGGCTCGTCGGGGGGAAAGACTTCGAGCAGCCGCTGGCCGTGTCCCGGGTAAGTTGATCTCACACTTAGCCGCTCCTTTGCGGGTCGCTGTAACCGCACCTGGACTCGTCCCGACGGAACTCACCTCTCTCTAGTTTCTTCTTTTCTTCACCAATAAATAATACAAAATGAATACAAACCGGTAGTTAACCGGAGCTCAGCTGATCTCGTGGTAGCTCAGCTAGCGTTAGCTCCTCTGAGCTTTAACGTGTGTTTACTGGACGGAGGTGAACTTCCGGTGCTCCGTGGACTAATGTTTCACGAGACGAGACGAGATCAGGACTTCTTACGGGATGTGAAATGTCTTCGTGTTCATGAATGTGTTCACACCTTTTACCGTACAGGTGAGACTAAAACTCATTAAATACCAGTATGATCCAGATGTTCGGTCACGTGTCCTCTCTCGGGTTAATTTATTCTAATTAAAAGCATCATTTGTTGTCGTAAAACTCTTTAACTGTCTTATTTTGACCTCGCTGTGTCCATGAAGCCCTCGGAGCCTCTTTTTGTCCCGACCTGACTTTCCACCACTGAGGTGTATACATGTTTTTTTAATGATCATCCTGCTGAGAGCAGCGTGAACCTCCTCTGTGGACTTTGCCTGAGTGGTGGCTGCTGATCCTGTTGTAAATGTTGTTCCGGTGTCGGGTCCACCCACGGAAACGTGATTAGGAATTCCTCGACTGTTCCCTCGTCCTGTTATCTCGGACAGTCTCTGGGCCTGAAACCACCTCTGTTTACCTTTCAAACAAAGATATGTGTGGAGGTTCCTGAAGGTCAGCCTTCCCTCAGCTGCTCAGTACAAACTCTGATCAGCGAAGGAGCTTTCAGGCTGTAATTAAAACTTGTGTGGCGAAAGTAGTGTTTCTTTTTCTTTTTAGAAATGTGTTTTTCAAACATGTGGAAGTCGAGGCGTTCCCTCGAGATACCCGAGGAGCTCGTGCGCGGTCCCAAACACGGTGTCTCCTGTGCTGTAGGTCAACCCGGGCGGTAAAGCAGCCCAAGCCAACCTGTGCATCGGAGACATCATCCTGTCCATCGACGGAGAGCCGACGGAGAACATGACTCACTTGGAGGCGCAGAACAAGATCAAGGGCTGCATCGAGGAAATGGTGCTCTCCGTAGACAGGTAGGCTGCAGCGGCGTGATGCGCGTAGCCCCGAGCCTGAAAAACACCAGAGTAAGGTGAGACGGCTCAGCCGCGATCCAGGTGTTCAGGGAGTGATGTGATCTTTAGTCATTCGTTTTAAAGGCCTTTTGTTTTACTGACGCTCTAAATCTCACAAGCGCATGTCTGCTGAGCTGTGTTTCAATTCTGTGTCACGTCGCTGCATTACACCAGAAGTCACCGGCAGCGGAGGATTTCAAGCAGGATGGATGTTGAAACGGATTCATCAGACTTGAGGCCGATATGTTTGTTAACATTAAGAGAATCGGTGTTGATTGCATGAAGGGTTTGGGGGGGGGGGGGACATAACTGCAAGACGTGATCACGTGCAGCTACGCGGCAAGACGAAGCCAGAAGGAGAGAAAAATATTCAGGCATGTGGAGTTATTAAATGTCCAGATCATTTTCCAAACATCTTCCTCTGCTCCTCAGGTCAGAATCGAAATTGTGGTCGCCGCTTTCATCCGAGGAAGGGAAGACTCATCCGTACAAGATGAATCTTGCATCAGAGCCACGGGTGAGTGTCGACATCAAAGCTCTGAGGATGAACTCGTCATTCAGAGCGAAGTCCCGTTTACGATGTAGCCGTAGACTTTCCGAAAAGCCTGACTGTTCGTTTCTCACTGTGCCTGCAAAGGCTTGTGGAACGATTTTTTTTCCTTCTTTTTTTTTTTTTTTTTTTTTTTTTTTTTGCTGCTGCCAACGATGAAGTCATTGTTTACTTCTCAACAGGAGGTTTCCTAGGAGACAGTAGGTTATCAGCCAAGCGCTGATGCAAGCCTCAGTTCCTGCCTGCTGACTGGGAAGTTGAGGCCAAAGTGTGAAATCATGTAGGAAGCGGTGTCCGAGCCCTGTGTGTCACAAAGGCTGTGCATTTTTCTCGCACACATAACAACACATGCTTCAAGCACTTTTTGACTTTCATGCGTCTTCACTGTTTTTTTGATCTGTTCAAACTTTTCCATGAAGCTTTTTAGGCTGCTGTAACCCTGATCCATGCAGTCAGTTTAATTGCTTGAAGAGACTTTGGGATTTTTGGCAATTTGGATGTGATGTGCTTGAAGCATGGGCTATTTTTGGAGGCGTTTCCGTGTTCCCACCGTTAAGCATGAGCTAGATTCGGTGGTATTTATGTGCCCACTGTGATGGCATGCCAGTGTCATGACGTGCTTGTCTAAAACGTCTGAGCTGGTTAGGTATAATTAAAGCAGAATCCGTAGTCGTACATTATCCTGCTAAACTGTGTGTGACTTTGACAAACTAAAAGCAGCACTTACAAGAACAAAGTAGGACCGTTTTGGCGTTTTCAGTTGAACGAGGTTTCCAAGCGTCAGTTTTCAACAGGATTGATTTTATCGCTGAAAACTGTTGAGGTGGCGTGTTTTTAAATTGTTGAGTCATGTTCCTAACCCACCTAATATCTACGACATGTTTGTACATGTGCAAGTTCATGAAACATTTCAAAATGAGAGCCCATCTGAAAGCGTCAAAAGTTGTGACCACTGCATAAATTGCATGTTTCCGACGGTGTGTGAGTTTCAGGCACCTGCACCATCTTAAAGTTTGGATTGTGCACAACAAGCTTGAATGGAAATGGACCGTAATTGTATTTTCTTTTTTTTTTTACAGGAGGTGAAACTCATAGGCTCCACCCACAACAGGAGCGCGCTGCCTTTCAGCGCTTTTGGCCCCAAAGTTGTGACCAACCAGTACAACAACCCGTCCGGTTTGTACTCTTCAGAGAACATAAAGAACTTCAACTCCGCTGTGGACGAAGTTCAGACTCTGGTCGCAGCTAATGACTCCAACAACAAGTAAGATCTGCTGAAACGATACCACTTACTGCGAGTCCAGTCAGGACTTATCAGATCAAGTCAAAACAGACCGTTATTCATTCGCTCACAGCTTTGATGAGGAGGGTTTTTTCAAGATGTCTCGGCGCTGGAAAACGGGAGCTTTGCATTCAATAACTAATATTTTACTCGCATCGTCCGTATTAAGTACTGATCAGTATCAATAACATGAGGATGCTCTAGATTGGTTGCTTTTTTTTTTTTTTTTTAAACCATATTAAAACAATGAGTAAAATGTTTCTGCCCAAAATGTATTCCTTATTGACTGCAGCCCGACAGGTCTCAGCAGGTATTTGTTTGGGTCTAATGCTTCTTCCCCGAATCTTTTTGAATTATTTAGAGTTTTTCAGTTCTGCTACTTGGGAATTATTGTATTTCTTGGACACGCAGGATTGTGTTGTGTGAAACGGTTGTCCTTGTCTTTGTGTCCTCCTTCTTATTCTGCTGTAATGCTCTTTGTTCCTGCCTGAGCCAAGACGCCCGTAAGCAGTTAGTGAGTCTGTAACTTTCAGTCACAGCAGTTTTCTAAACGTTTTTGTGCTTTGTGAGTCGTATGCTGCTTTGATTTGTGATGCTTCTAACCATTTGTTTTTTTTATTGTGCTGATGTAACGTGTGTGTTGTACTCATCTTTGGTCTTTTAATCTTTTATCTTTTTGTAAAACACATAACCAAGTTTTAGAAAGGTGTTTTCTACTTTTTACATACTCAGTTTAGACTAAAAAGTCTTTACGGGCAGTTGAGTTAAGCCATGTCATGACAGCTGAATTCATCTTAATGCAGCTTCTGTTTTGATTTACATGATTTTCTTTCTTTTTAAATGGTTCATTCCCCCTTATAGATTTATCTTCTACTGTTAGTACTGAGTTAAAAACATCTGATTCATCAATATTTCAAAACTTTGATCAAATATTGATCTGACGTACCGAAATACATGATTTCTTTGCAGATCTCCATCAGATCCGTCGAAATCAGGCAAGCGGCCGCCCGTAGCAGCGGATTCTGAGGTCTACAAGATGCTGCAGGAGAACCAAGAGTCTGATGAGCCTCCTCGACAGTCCGCTTCATTCAAGGTGCTGCAGGAGATACTGGAGACGGGTACGGATGGTATTTACAGCTTCTTCAATGTGGGACTTTTCCTTTTAACAGTGTGTGGCTTCGGGCCACACAGCTTTATTTCACTTTAGATTAGATAACAGATGTTTTACAGTGACAAAGTCCAACTGAATAGAAATATTACAGATGCGTATGACCAGTGAAACTTCAAAGAGCGTTTTCAGTGTGTGTGTTGGGTGTTTGCAGGCGACTCAGAAAAACCATCAGGCTTCAGGAGTGTGAAAGCTCCCACCACAAAGATCGGATCATCACTGGGGAACACGGAGAAGTTACCCGTCTGTGACAAATGTGGATCTGGGATTGTGTAAGTATTTTAGGATTCTTCAGCGTTTTAAGTTTTACATGTTTGTTTTGTTTTTTTCCACTAAAGGGTCAGATCAGAGTCATTTATGGATTCATCTGAATCCACACCATCATCATGATACCTGCTGTCCAGCTTTTAGTGGTTTCAGACTTGAAAAACATCCACATTGGGACTAAATGTTGTGATTCAACACCGAAGTGTGGTCTCTGTTTGCAGTTTGTCTCTGTTTGCAGTTTGTCTCCTCCTTGTGGCCGAAATGAGCAAAAACAGAATTGTTTTCCTGAAACTTTGCAGCTGTCCAGTCTTTTTCATTTATCTTTTAAGTTTACTTAATCTGCTTGAATTTTCATGATTACTTTCTTTTCCTTCTGTTCTTAATTTAAGAACCGTTTTAGAATCAGTTTCCTCAACAATCTACGCTGTTATTTGAAACAGAAACTTTTCATCGGACTGTATAATTAAGATCCACTTACATACCAGGAAGTTATGCACCCAAAACCTCCCAAGAATCCAGTGACCAACCAAAGTTTTGGTGTTAGGGATTTAATATGTAGAAAATATGAACACTGACACTTTTCTCATGCAGTAACAGTTCAGTATTGTAAAGTATTATCGCTTCATTCTTGACTGTTTTAAAAAAGTACCGTTTTGAAAAGAATGAAACTGGACCACATAAAATGTCAATAGTAGTAAGAAAAACAGTACATGTCAGGCCCAGTTTAGGTTCTGACTCATTTCCTTCACTACATCCTCAGATCAAGTCCAGCTGAGACATTTGTTAAATATCTCTTTTCCATATTTCCTGACATTTCTTTGTGTCACTAAAACACTTTTTAAGTTACAGGAGTAAATGTATGTTAAAACACTGCTCACATATGTGGATTTTTGGTCTAGTGTGGTTTTTATTGGCTGACTTTAGTTTAAATTATGTGAAAAGTTTATGCTTTATTATCCACTGTTTTAGACAAGTGTTCTTCAACTTGATAGTCACACTTTGAAAAAAAGACCCTCTCCAACATGGAAGCGTTTCTACACACAAAGCCAGGTCCATTAAAGGACCCGTGTGTAGGATTTAGTATCTATTGGCAGGAATTGAATATAATATTCATAATTATGTTTTCATTATCATCACCTGAAACTAAAACTCATTGTGTTTTAGTTAGCTTAGAATGAGCCCTTCACACCTACATACTGTAGGTAACCAGTCCTCCTCCACTGAGCTCGTCATGTTGCACCTCCATGTTTCTACAGAGCAGACCAACCTAACACCGGCACCAGAGACGGCCTTTCATGTTTTTATGTTACCTGAAGGCCACGTCGATTCTTACCCTCTTTAAAGGTTATGGAGTTATTGCTCGTAATGTGAAGGACTTTAAACTAGCATGCACAGAGCGCTGACCTCAGCTCCATCCAACACCTTTAGGATCAGCTGAAACATGGACTTTTAGTCAGGACTTTTCACCCATAAAAATAACTTTTATTACCGAGTTGGAGGAAAACCCTGCAACTTTTTCTTGCTTAAGTTTAATGGGATGTTTATATTTACACTTCAGGGGGATGGTGGTGAAGCTGAGGGACAAGTTCCGTCACCCCGAGTGCTACACCTGCACAGACTGCGACGTCAGCCTGAAACAGAAGGGACATTTCTTTGTGGAGAACCAGATTTATTGTGAGAAGCACGCACGCGAGCGAGTCACTCCACCCGAGGGCTACGACGTGGTCACCGTCTTCCCCAAGTAGCGCGCTCGCCGAGCTCAGCCTTGGACTGCACGCCACCATAGGACAACACGACATAACCCACGACATGACAACATTTAGCTCTTTCTCCTCCTCAGACTATGAAATGGTCTTCTGTCACATTATGCTTCAGGGCTGTCACTGCCAGGCAGGACAGTAAAAGAACTATTTGAAAATGATTTGCACATTAACTTTGGGCTGTAAGAAAGGAAAATGTATGAAAAATGTTCTCTCACCAAACAGATCATCTCTATTTGAATGACAGCCACTATGTGTTGGTAATGTTTGTCTTTGTACACGTCCAGTATGTTCTTTCAAATCATGGAAACGAGGGAAAGCCCGAGTGCTCCTAACCCCCCAAAAAGTCACTGTTGTTTTTTTTTACCATTTTTATTAACTAAATAGACCGTTTTATACAGCAGAATAGTACAAAAACTCATCAGAAAATCATTGCCAAATAAATATTTTATCTTAAACCAATTTTTTTCCTGGATTATTGACTGTACTTCCTCATCATTTACATACTTTTCAGTGCAAAGAAATTTCCTTGAATTATAGTTGCAGCTTCAGAAAGTTCTCCTGAAAAGTAAATCAATAACGGATTCTGTTTTGAACCCAGTTTAAGTGAAGATAGAAAAGACCACTGCAACAAGCTTGTTACATTTCAGTACGTTTGGGATTTTCAATTGGTGACGTCACTGCAGGTGTTTTACGTTGATTGATGGGGGGGGGTGGGAGAAACACCTGCTGTGACATCACGAGACCTAAATGCCTGAAACATTTCCACCCTTTACAAAAAAAATCTACATGATCATTTCATCATAAAAAGTCAGAAGTGCCACGTGTGTCTGAGATCATTTGCACCACACAGTGATTTGAAATAAAAGGTGACCGGGACGGCGCTGGACTCGTCTCTTGTAAAGATTGCACATCTCCTCTCATTGACAGCTGTTGAAGAGTTTCTGGGGCCAGAATCAGCAGAGGTCCAGTAACCAGACTCCGCAGGTGACACGGAGTCCCACTCAGCAGATGAAACACTTGCAGGGCTGCTCAGCTCTGACGCCACCGGCAGGTAGTCTGGCGCGTGCCCGTGTTGGTCGGCCATACGCAGGGTCTCGGTCAGAGCCCAGATGTAGTTGCGGGCGAAGCGCAGAGTTTCTATCTTGGTGAGCTTGGCGTCTTCGGGCAGCGCCGGCAGGATGCTCCTCAGCGCGTCCAGAGCCGAGTTCAGGTTGTGCATCCGGTGGCGCTCTCTGTCGTTTGCCTTCATCCTGCGCCTGCCCCGATGTCCAGACTGCTCGCATCTATATTTGGGATGTTTCGCTGAGGGGGCTTCAATAACAGTTAGCGGTTTTCCAGGCAAATCTTCGCCGGAGTCTCCTGAAGTGTCGCCTGCTTCTCTCACGGGGTTGCGGAGTGTTGGAGAAATCCTGCAGAGCGTCACGGCATCCCTGGACGCACGGAGATAATCGGGGGTACACCTCACTTTAGGGGACATCCTGTGCAAATAGACAGATTTCTACGAATCAAGTTACATATAACCAAAGCTGACGCGTAACAACATAAAGAGCTCTTATAAGTATTTTACAAAAATCTGCAATAATCGAGTCTAAAAAATAAACTTTCATAAATTTTCCATAAAACTCAAAAATGGTTCGAAATGTTACGAATTTCACGTATTTGAGGAGCAGGATTTCACCTCTTTAAATATTCAAGTGATTCAGAATCTGTAACTGCACTACTATCTCGAAAGTATGTCTGGGAAACATCAAACGGCAGATAAAACCTTCAGCTGGATGGATATATTTGCACTTACGTCTGCACTGGTAACGGGTGAAACTTGGGTAAAGAGACAGGCGGTCGTCCTCTCTTCTGGCTGGAAGCAGCAGACAGTGAACATGTGCAGCTGACAGTGAGGGATGGATGCGCATCTCTGTCAATTTATATGGTCTTTATCTTATCTATTTGCACCATGGACGCCTGAATCAACAGCGCCCGTCAAGTGGCCAATCAGCTTCCAGGCAGCGTGTCCTTCACCCTCTCCCTCTCTCCCTCATTCTTCACAGTGCTCTACGTCTTTGTGTATTCTTTGTAACATTCAATCAAATAGGTAAGATGTCCCAGATGGATGCCAGGTTGGCAATAATTGGGTTTTATAGTGAAATGTATTTTTAATTTGTTTTAAATTTGAGATTAAAATCGGGCATCAATTTCCAAAAGTCTGTCTGGAGGAATATTTTAAAATCAGGGAGCATTCAGGCCGACTGCTGGGTCTGAGGATCGTATTGTAACTGTTTACTATTCTTTATTAACACCTTGTCAGCCATGCTGTCACTATACTTGATCTCAGATTAAACGCTGGGAGCCCCGATAGAAATAAGTATTGTAAACTTTTCTATATCTTGGGGTTTCAGTGGTGCGACACGCTTGTTTCTGATGCCAAAGTGAGATGTCAGTGTTCCAAGCATTAAAAGCAGAAGGCTCACATAAACCAAATATACATTCATATACAATAGAAACATCTTTTTACGCATTTCCGAACGATCTGGTATACGAGTTTAGATGGTTAGTTTTCAGCTCCTCTGGAAGCTTTTAAGGCCAGTGATAATTATTATTATCATTATTATTATTATTATTATTAATTATTACTATTGTCACTAGTTATAATGTCTTTATGTTAATGTGCCTTTCAATTAGACGGGTTGCCTTATTGTATGCGCAAAGGCTATTTAATTATGGTACATACTGTATTGACTGTTACTTATCACTGCACTTCTTTCCTGAAATATGTTTTAGCAAAATGTTTGAGTTTTCTTTTGCAAATGTTATCAGATCACTAACCTTAAATGGTGCTTGTAATGCCACATTTTACGCACTCCAAATATTGGCACGTCTTACCATGGTCATGGTAACTTCGCACACTAACTTCAAATATAAAACTCATGTGCAACACAGCACTAGGAACCTAGATTAAAAGAAACAACATGTCTGCGATTATTTTTGAATAACTTGTTTATTATTAAGCATACAGTTTGTGATTGTGGTGATTGAGCGCTTATCGCATGACTTAGTATGACTGACGAGTTGTTGTTCCGAGTTGATCCTCACTTGAACACTGCCGTATTGGGTTATCTTGAAGAATAGGTTAAATCTTCGTTAACTCACACAATGTCATTTATATAAAAGAACATTTATTTTTTTTAATGGCATACATATTTGGATAAACATTTTCTTGCTGCGTTAAAGCGCAAAGCTCCGGTATTCGCACAAAGACAATTACGCATTGGACCAACTAACAAAAAGGATTTGAAAAGGTGGAACCTGCTGTGTGAATTGATAGTACAAAGGGTCTTTTTGTGTGTGGCAACAATAAAAGCTCAATTTCTTCTGTAATGTGACCCTATATGTATGCGCTAAGACATCTCCAAAACATTGTCCAATTATGCCAAAACTTAGTGGCGCGTTACCTTCTTGTTATACAACATTGATTTCAGACATAAAAAGATTAATAAAATGTGTCTGTGATATGCATACACGTTTTAGCTTTGGTGGGGGGGAGGGGGGGAGTGCGGCAGAGCTCAAACATGATTTACAATTGCCAACAAAGGATCACAAAAAGCTCTCCTTAACTTTCTGTCTAAATATGTATTTTGGGAACAATCTGATAACCATATGCTTTCAATAAACTGGACAAATACACCAGTGAGATAGGAGACGGTGCTTTGCTGCTATAAAAGGCACGAAAAGTCTAAAGTAAACTGAATAGTACCACTTTACAAATAGTTATTGATGCCAAATCCATATTCGGATATCGTGGACAGGTGCAGATTTGAAGTTGTCAGTCTCTCCTTGATTTTTTTTATCAGTGTGCTGTAGTGTCCTGCTTGTTATGCAAAGTATAGGCAAACATAAGCCCCCAGTTGCTGTGGAAATGGCAGATATCGGAGCAGACTTGGTACGAAAAGTGATTTAACAATATTTAACAATAAACTGAGCAAGCTCCGGAGCAGGTGATACCTGCCCGATGCTCCTGATTAATACTTCCTCTACTACTTCACTTTACAGTTTCTTTTGCTTATTTATTAAACGAAATCTATTTATTATTATTTTAGCAAACAGAGGTACCAGGTGGGGCTTTATTTTCGTCTTCAGCTTTTTGTTTGAAGGACGTTTTGAAGGGGACAATCAAAGTCCAACAACTCGCTGACCAGATTGTTGTCATCCCAAACTCGCAGCGAAGCCATTCAATGTGCCCCCCTCCTCTTGTTCTTTCTGGCAAAGAGCTGCTGGGAGAGAAAAAAAGGAAAAGGAAACTTCTTCAAGAAAGGAAAAACATCTTAAAAACATTTAATTGCAACCCGGATGCCATATGTACACCTCTTGTGAGACCCTCCAACAATGTGACTGCCTTTCAGAAAGTATGGAGTGCGCCTTTGGAGACGTGTGCGCTTTTGGAGAGGTGCGCGCGTCGTGACCAGCATGACCCCGACCACACTTTGCACAAGAAGTAATTCACTTTTAATGTGCTTTGGAGTTTCCTTTCACAGGCAATGCATTGTACCTCTCACCCCAGCTTTTGAAGACAGTGTACACCAATTACAGTGGAATAGCTGTCCTTTGGGGACAGTTTGTCTTTTTGTAAAGATTGGAGATTTTAAGCACAAATAGGGCTGTGGCTGCTTGTCGCCCCTTTTCAAACCCTAAACTACTGCAGAATGTGTTTTTTTTTCTTTGTTTCTGATAGCTTCTTTACGATGCTGCTTGTGTTAATTAGTGGCTCTTGGTAGATATAAAAGAGAACATGTGAATTATTTCCAAATTGATGAAATACTTAGTATAACATTTAGGTAATATTTACTCATAAATTTATTATTTAATCAGGGAAATTAGCATACTTTTTTATTTTTATAAATTTCTATAAATAATTGTATTATTTATAGTGTAGCTTTTAATTTGAAAAGTTTTATTTGATTCAAGTGAAATACAGCTGCTTTTAACTGAAGTATTTGACATAATTTAATATATTATTTAATTTTTGCATTACAACTCAGTTTGTTCATTTTAAACACGTATGAATTTAGCCTAACTAACTGGTGAAGACATGCTGTCAGGTCCCTTTAACTTTAAACAGCAAATCATTTCCATTTTTTTCACAATAGTAATTCACAACGAGGGACATTAGCTAAAGTGGGTTATTTGTTTGAGAGAAGCAATCCAATCAAAATAGTTATATCCTCCATATTAAAATACCAAACAATTGTAATTAGTTTAAAAGTGCCGTTTTGGAGAAAGAACGGTATTCAAGATATCAATTTAATTTTGATAATTTTGCAAACGAGTAGGCTATGATATGTGTTTATGATGAAAATATGATCCTCAAATCATTCTGGGTGATTTACTGTGTAGTAGACTTAAACCTGTATGTATAAGGAGATCATGTCACACCCAGCTACCCTGTGTTTACTGGCTGCGTTATTGTCTCAAAAATGTATGTTTCTTCATCGTCTTGTTGTTGGATATGTAGTTACAGTACTCGGCAGCTCTGTGGCGCTGTTTTCACTCCCAGAAAGAAAACTACATTCACCTCATTACAAAAGTAAACCGAATGATGCCTTCAGGAATATCGAAGATATCGAAATTATAAGTAGAATAAAGGTGAACCTCCCAACACAGGTGTAAATATGAATATGCCACAGGATTACCACCATTTTAAACGATCCAGAACTTCCCAGATACATCGCTGTCACTTCAGACATCGCTTTTCTTTCACAACAATAACACCCTCCGCTGTATTTAATTTTTTTTCTTAGAAAGTTTTAGCTTTGGTAATCTGGTCCCCAAATTTTAAAATGTATCTTACTTTCAAGCATTTCATGAAATGGGTGGCTTAAATATTTATTGTGTTACATTACAAATTAAAATTTTATTAAAACTATTTGAACAAAGTTAATTGTCATTAAGATGGATAAATACAATGAAAATAGTTTAAAGAATAATATCTAAAGAATACAACTTTTCTGGGGGCGGGTGGGACTGAATGTAGCTCCAGTATTTCCAAAACTCCTGGTCGTTCGCCCTGCTTATCAAATGCGCTCACACGACCGGTAGTGGCTTTCACGAGGAGCCTTTGAACGCAGCACTAACTCGTCCAGTTGTGCGCGTGAAAACGTGCGACGCCGCCGCCGCCGGTTCGATAGAAGATCTGCAAAGCGCGCGCGCCGCCACACAAAGAGCAACACTTCAAAGCGCACTGTTGCCAGATCCAAACAAGCGCAGTGCGCGCGCAGCTCCATCACACCGCCAGTTACTTCCTGAATCAGAGTTAGCTTGCTGCTGTGTTTGATAGTAGCATGTAGATGCAGACCGTCGGAGGTGACTTTGCCCAAGAACCAGACACAAAAAAGAGGACAGTTTGCCTCGTCGACATGGATTACTGGGTAGGTGCCGCTTCACTTTATTCCGTTTTGTCACGTTACATCCGGTGTGGCTCGCGGGACGATGACAGTGCTGCTGCAAGACGCTCGAGGGGGCGAAGACTTGTTTATCAAAAGTGAAGTTAGGTAATGACCCGACTTGTTTTTCTCCGAGTGATGCCCCGATTCAACAAACAATGCGTCCAACAGCGAGGCTTGTTACCACAGCTTTACGCTACTCAGTTGAGGCTTTTTGTGAAGAAACATTTCGCCCCCCCTGAGATGGGACATTCATGTTTTCAGACACCCATACATGTCTGAAATACTGTATACATGTATACCCACACACGTGATGTTTCATGTGCGGCTGCCGCGAAGTCTAAATGTGACTCCTTGTTTTGATGAGGTACTTCCTCTGCATATGCTTTAAAGCTCCCTCCTATTGTTTATTGTAGCACCCACTGTTTAAAATTAGAGATCCTGCACAACATAAACCTGCAGGAAGTTTCAACAAAGCGTTACCCTCAGGGGGAGGGGAGGGGAGAGGGAGGGGGGCTGTTCACATTTGTTGGGTTTTCCTTAAAGGTGCTCAATCAACTTTTTGTTGCTGCAGACAAAAAGACTCATCACTGGAGGACAGCTCGTCTGACACAGATCTGCTGCCAGGGCAAAGACTCAAAGTTTGAGTCAACTTTCCAGCTGTAATTATTTCCTGATCTCTTCATGTCTCTTTGACTCACAGCCGAGGTGATGTTGTGCGACTCTGCAGTCAGTTTTCCTTTGATGTATCCCAAGAGCAGCCACCTCATACCCAGTACATTTCCATGAGAACATGTCCTCCCCTCGGAGACAACAAAAGGTCTCCTCACAGAATAGTCAGTCAAATGTTGTAATGGGGGGAGAAAAGGAACGGGCGTCCACTGGTTAACAAGAGTCAGACAATACTGGCACGAAAGTCCTTTGTGTGGTGTAGGTGTAAGTTTTCCTGACGGACAGATAGCACTGAATGGTTTGGAGAAGTGTGGGCGGACCTGAAGGTGAAATGTAGACTGAAAATGTGTTGGATAACAGAAAGAGGTCCTTATCTGAAAGAGCACACTTGTCTTCTGCAGTGATGGTAGATAGCATCACTTAATCTTTTTCTTTATGACTGATACGTGGCAGAGGTCACGCAGGCACTTGGTACTTTTCTACATGACATACTTTACCTGTTATGAAAACTCAAGTCAAGGCGCCCGTCCAACATTTGTTCACGGCTTCTTTTCCGTTGCGTCCCAGTCGGCTCTCCGCAGCTGATCCTGCCAAACCTGAACGAGAACACGTTATTCGAACAGGCAGGTATGGCAGCTGTTGTCCAGGCGTGGTGGGGTGGCGTGGACGGCGGGGGACTCCTGTGGCTTACTGGCAGCTCAGACCTCCACTTAAGATTTACTGGGAAAAAAAACCTTTCATCTGAGCTTCAACTGCTTCGTATGATTCAACTGTAATAATAATAATAATAATAATAATAATAGTAACACCTCACATCCTCACAGGTTGGAGCAAACGTTGAGACACCTGTGACATAATAAGCAGCGTTTCCATTGCGCAAGGGGCCACTTGCAGAATTGTGCCATTATATGATGTTTATTTCAGGCAGCACTGATTGTGATTACTTAAGATGTTGTCTTTTGAACTTTAAGCTTTCTTCATCTGATTGTGGCTGAGTTGGAGAGTCCTGCTGTCAAACTGCCAGCTATTGAGCCATAAAATCCCTGAAGTGGGAGAGACAAAGATGATTTGACAATTTAGTTGCACTTATGTAATGAAATTGCATACATCCAGGACATGGTCCAACCTTACATCCCAGCCCGCTCCCTCCGCTCTGCTTCTACCAATCGGCTTGTTTCTCCCTCACTGAGCTAGACACTCTACTAAATCATGACTGTTTGCTGTCCTGGCTCCTAAATGGTGGAATGAGCTCCCCACTGACATCAGGACAGCAGAAACTCTGTACATCTTCCGCCGCAAACTAAAAACACACCTCTTCTGACTTTACCTTGAACAGGAGAACTTTAGTAGCACTTAAGATGACACTTACTGATAGCACTTGGTAGTTTGGCTTTCTTGAAGAAATTGTATTTTCTTGATTCCTGTTGTTCTGGGTTTTGTACCATCATGGTTGAAATGCACTTATTGTAAGTCGCTTTGGATAAAAGCGTCAGCTAAATGAAATGTAATGTGATGTAAAAATTGATGGGTGTTTTACTGTGATATTGCTGCAGCTTAAGACTCACTTGGATCCTCTCAGGCTGTGAAAACTCAGATTTTTGACATTATTTGAATTTTTTTTATGATATAAGGCATAGATGTAGAACAACACTCAGAGATCTGCGTATTAACAGGCAAACTTCCTGTCTTGTCCTATCATGACTGATTGCAAAACATCCCCTCAGCTGGCTGGATGTGTTGTGTTGCCAGCTCCGTGGTGGGAGGAGTCTCGGTGGTGGGAGGAGTCTCGGTGATCGTCCCCGGTTGGCTGAGAGCTCCTCTTACTCTCACCTGGGGCACACAGAGCCCAGTGACAGTCAGAGGAAGAGCTGACAGGGTTTTAGTGAGAGAAGGAATAAACACTCTGTAGGTGTGACAATGTCTTCTGATGTGAGTACTTCAACTTTAACTGACTTCTAACCAGATTTAAACGTACCCGAGCACCTCGAGCTGTTATTGAAGCTACTTCAGTGATTACTTCAGCATGTTCTCGTGCTGGGGAAAGTTACCTGCCTTTAAAAAGCTTTATGAAACACATGTTTCCTGTTCCTCATGTGTTGTCAGTCACGCTCGAGAACATTTCTACTTCACTGTTGGTCAGAATTCTTGAACTGTACTTTTAGATGCCTGACTGAATTAATCGTGTTGCATATGAAGATTTAGGGCCTGAGTTGCAGTATTTTATGAGCTAATATGCTGAGTTATTACTGTAATTTGATGTATGTGTATCTGCATGTATTGCAGATGTATAAATCTTTGAGAATGTCTCATAAAAATGAACTGAAGTAGAATTATTGCCTCGTTTTGAAATAAAATAGTAATGATGGAGTTTCATCAGCAGCTTACGTATAAACATAATCATGAGAAAAGATTTCTAACATGCAGAGAGGCTGACCGATACTTTTACAGACCCCAATGCAGAAAAAGATGCTTTGGGTAATTTAGAAATTGTTCAATTAGTTTTGTTTAATAGTTATTTATGATAATTATACTCTCAGTGAAGTTCCCCATTTCAATTCTCTGCTGTTTTTTTTTTTTAGAGAATAAAGTTGATTGTTAAAGTGTAAGATATCCTTCCTCCATTACATATCTTTCTCTCAAGTGTTTGAGGAACACATTTTGCTTGATATTTCAAAATTGGAATTTATTTTTACTTCCTAATATTGATATCAACCTTGGCCCTAAAAGTCCAGTGTCGGTCGGACACTAATTTACAGTGACGTAAGAGTCTTATGACTTCCTTCAAATTTAAATGCTGACACTTCAACATGTTGTAATGTGTGTGTGTGTGTGTGTGTGTGTGTGTGTGTGTGTGTGTGTGTGTGTGTGTGTGTGTGTGTGTGTGTGTGTGTGTGTGTGTGTGTGTGTGTGTGTGTCTCCAGAGTGCCTTGGAGGTGTATAAGGAGATGGTGCTGCTGTACCTGGAGGAGGGCCGACGGCAGGTCAACTCCCGTTGCGGGGACCTGGAGCCGTGGCAGATCATCGGCGTGTCGGTCATCACCACACTGGGAGCGGTGTGGGTCAAAGGCTTCCTCTTCCAGCAAGAAAGTAATCTTTCACACATGACGCTCGAGTACAAAGAAGGAGTCTCAATCAGGGACGATAACACATGAAGTCGGCTAACAGTCACAGAGCTTTTGGAGTCCGTGCTCACATTTGGCCACTTTCACAGTGTAGTTTAGCAGAGTTTGGCTCCCACACTGTACTTTGTAATCACATTCTTTTTTTTTTTTTTTTTTATATAATAACAATAAACTTTATTTCTATAGCACTTTTCTAAACTTCAGTTACAAAGTGCTTTACATAAAATAAGCCATTAAAACAAAACAACAAGTGAATTCTGAGAAGTCTTAACAACACAGTGAACTTATAAAATAAATAAGAATTGATCACTAAAATCAGCAAAGGCTCTCCGATAAAAGTATGTTTTAAGAAGAGACTTAACAGATGTCACTGACTCTGCAGACCTTATTTCCTCAGGCAGCTCGTTCCATAACTTGGAACGACTTTAATATGTGTTTTAACATCTTCTAATCGACTGTATGTTATCTCAAAATTTGGTCTCAGCCGTTGAGTGAGTATCATTTTTATAGAAACCTGTCTTTCCCTGCTACTCTGCATTTAGCGTATGAAAGTGCAGTACTTGTGTGTTTGTCTGAGAAAAACCTTCAATCAACAAGACTTTCTAGATCTTCTATCAACCAATCAGTGGTTCAATTCATCAGCACTCATCTTACTTCACTTCAGAGAGCGTGAAAGGTGACAACGAGGCTTCAGTCCTTCCATGGTCAGAATAAAATACCTCATGAATACGCCTCCGGTTTCTCAGAGCACGTCTCGTCTTGACGTGTGACTGCAGACCCCAGTCAGCTGTTTAATAGTTTGTGGTTGAATGTGTGCTAGCGTTTCACCACAGCTGCTGCCTCGTCTCTTTGCCTAATAGGTCTCACATCCCGAATCAAGAAGCAGTGCTTTCGAATCATCAGAAAAATCCCCTTTGTTGGCGTGACAGTAAGTATCAGCGGTAAATCTCTTCCTTCTTTGTCCCAACAAGCACTGACTCTGTTGTCTGAGGCTCTCATGAGTCACTCTTGGATGACTGCATATCCAAGAGGCGGTGGCGGTGGTGGTGGTGGTGTTCAGACCTTTGCCATACTTAACATCACCCGGTGGTGATAATGTGTGGTTACTTCTGGTCAGTCGGCCACACTGTTACTTCACTGATGATTTTCCTCTCTGTTGTTTTTACTGACAGCTGATGCCCATGAAGTAACTCATTCTTCTCTTTATATCAGATTCAGAAGCAGCTGAACAAGGCTCTGGATGACATGTCTGTCAGTCTGTGTACTCTGAAGGAGGGGATGAGCTACACTACAAAGCTGCCCTCTAAAGGTCTGGCTCAGAGCCAAGTCATGGACAAGATCAGAGAGTATGAAACCTTGAGTAAGTACGAGCCTTATCTGTGTTATCTTCCTGAATGTTATTTTCTAATCTCTATTCCTGATAAGAAAAACATGTCGTCTTTTTTTTTTTCCTCTTGAAAAGAAATGCCTTTATGAAAGGCAGAGATTTCTGAAGGCATGATGTGTCGTTGCAGATGAGGTGCAGTGGGAGAAAGGCTGTGTTTCTGGAGCAGTGTACTGGGGGGATGAATCACTGACTAAACTCCTGGTGAAGGTATGCGTCTGTATACATGTCTGGACTTTGCTATTCCGAACACGAACAACTCGAGGTCGAGCTTGAATACATTTTACTGTTGGTTACAATCAGCAGCACAGAGTCGGACTTTTGTTACTTTTCATTATTTTAAATCTCGGGTTTTTGTTTTTCTTCATGACTCACTGTAAATAACTAGAGTAAATGAAAATTTGTAGTTCTTTTGTAGCTCATTCATTTTTGCGTTTGTTCTTCAGGTATATGGAGATTTTGCGTGGAGCAACCCTCTTCATCCCGACATCTTTCCTGGCGTGAGGAAGATGGAGGCAGAGGTTGTGAGAATGTCTTGCACACTTTTCCGCGGTGGACCGAACTCCTGTGGGACAGTAAGTCCCCACACACAGCCGCTTGAGAAGCCTTGAGAATAGAGTACTAGATAGATACTAGAAAGTAGATAGATAGTAGATGAAGAGAAATATTTGACTTCTTACCTATCTATGAATGGCAAAAGTATGTGAACCTTTGCTTTTATTGTCTGGTGTGACACCTACAGTCAACTTATCAATCAGTCCTGCACATCAGCGAAGAGGAATTTCTTCTTCTACTCTGGAACGTTGATTGTTTACTTCAGATGAACCGCTCGCTTCAGGTCCCTCCACAACATTTCTAATAGATTAAGATCAGGACTTTGAAACATGAACTGTATTCCTATTTCGCAGAATAACTTGTTTGAGTTATTTTCTGGCTTTATAACTCACTTTCTTTAGAGATTCAGTTTACAGATAGATGTCCTGACATTTTTCTTTTGGTATTCGCTGGTGTAATTCAGAATTCGTTCTTCTTTCAACGATGAAAAGCCGTCCCGGCCCAGATGCAGCAAACAGGCCCAAACCATGATACTACCACCACCCTGTTTCACAGATGGGATGAAGTTCTTATGCTGGACTGCTGTGTTTTCCTTTCGCCAAACATAACACTTCTTATTTAAACCAAACAACCTTAGTTTGGTCCCATCTGTCCATAATGGAGCTTTCTGTATCCAACCTGCCATGCAAACATGTTGTTCACTGTTCTCCTGGCGGTGGACTTATGAACATTAACAATGTGAGAGATGCCTTTAGTTGCTGAGAAGTTACCCTGGGTTCCTTTGTTGACCTCATGCACTATTAACCGCTGTGTACTCAGAGTTATCTTTTGTTGGTCTCCCGTTCCTGGGGAGGCTGACAATGGACTTGAATTTCCTTCATTTGTACACTATGTACACTCTGACTGTGAACTGCTGAAGCCCAAATTCTTTAGAAACGGTTTTATACCCTTTTCCACCCTGAAGAGCATCAACAACCCTTTTTTGGAGGAAATCTTCTCTGTTCGTGCCGTGATACACTTCAACAAACATGTTGTGGACCTCAGACTTTGATAGATTTCTGTTCCTTAAATGAAACGGGGAACTCATTCACATTCGATTGTCATCCCATTGATTAAACTCTTAATTTCAACTTCAAATGAACTCCTCATCTTCGAAGTCCACATACTTTTACCACTCACAGATGTGTAGTATTGAATATTTTGTCTTGATAAACAAATGAGCAAGTACAATATTTCTGCCTCATTTGGTTAATTATGTTCTCTTTTTTTTCTTTTAGGACTGATAATGTTTTAGGTCATATCTATGCAGAATTATAGAACAATCTAACCAAACAATACATGCACAGGAAACATACAAGCCAGTACACGGTTGGTGGACTTAGTTTGATGCATCTTTTCTTCCACTTTGTGCAGGTTACTTCAGGAGGAACTGAGAGCATCCTGATGGCCTGCAAGGCCTACAGAGACATGGCGTACGAACGAGGCGTCAAACACCCTGAAATGTAAGATGAGCTTTAGAAGACACGAGGCCGCGTCCAGGTTTTGTTTTTACGGAGACGGTCGTAAAATAATTTTTTGCGTTTTCCTTCCAACTTCTGCAGTCTTGCACCGATGAGCGTCCATGCAGCTTTTGACAAAGCAGCACATTACTTCGGGATGAAGCTCATTCACATTCCCCTCGACAAGAAAACTATGAAAGTAGATGTGAAGGTGAGAATCCGACATGCGCGGGCAGCATGTGCTAATTGACTGCTATTTATAAGACGTGCATTATTCCCACATTGTTTGCTCTCTTTTCAGGCGATGAAGAAATACATCAACAAAAACACGGCCATGCTCGTCTGCTCCACGCCGCAGTTTCCTCATGGAATCATGGATCCCGTTGAGGAAGTAGCAAAGGTCAGAAGTAGAAGATTTTTCCTTTTTAAATAGTTTCTGAAATGAAAACGGGGAAGTTAAATCCCTGAAACTTTCCCTCCGTGCGTTTCCAGCTGGCCGTTCGCTACAACCTCCCGCTGCATGTGGATGCCTGTCTGGGCGGTTTTCTCATCGTCTTCATGGCCAAGGCCGGTTACAAACTCCCCCCGTTTGACTTCACGGTAAAAGGCGTTTCCAGCATCTCCGCAGACACACACAAGGTAAGGAGTGGCGGTTTATTCCCTTCAGATCAACAATTCTGTTATTTAGTTTCTCTTGTTTTATTCTTTCTCTTACTAAAAAACTAAACATCCAAGTTCATGCAGCCTTAAACATTGTACCATGAGGGTGACAAGATTTAGTTTTTTAAGCTTGTATACACTGCTAGTTTTTCAGCTCTGTAATGTAGTCTCATTTATGCAATAAGTGTTGGAAAGTATCGTAACGTAATGTATCATTTAATCTGAACTGGACATCCTTGTTTGAATCTGTCTGTTTGTCACATTTCTCTCCAGTATGGCTACGCCCCCAAAGGTTCCTCCGTGATCCTCTACAGTGATAAGAAGTACCGTCAGTACCAGTACTTCGTAGCTCCGGACTGGCAGGGGGGAATCTACGCCTCGCCCTCTGTGGCCGGCTCCAGGCCGGGAGGGATCATCGCTGCCTGCTGGGCGACCATGATGCACATGGGAGAGAACGGATACGTGGATGCCACCAAGAAGATCATCAGCACCGCACGCAAGATCACAACACAGTAGGACGCACAAAAGTCATATGTTAATAACAATATGAGAACTCTTAAACCATAATTTAAGCCTCTGAGATTTATTTATCTTTTTTCTTCTTGATAGAATCCGCAAGATAAAAGGAGTGTTTGTGTTCGGGGAGCCAGAGGTGTCAGTGGTCGCGATCGGCTCGGATGTTTTCGATATTTTCCGTCTGTCTAATGCGTTGACATCAAAGGGCTGGAATCTGAACACCCTGCAGTACCCGTCCAGGTCGGTGCAACACAAATAACATTCATTTGATGGATTTAAATTTTGTTCAAATACTCACAACTGCGTGATGTCCTCTTTCACAGCATCCACATTTGTTGCACAGTTTTGCACACCCAGCCGGGGGTAGCCGACGAATTCATTCGTGAGGTCAAAGAGCAGGTCGCCATCATCATGAAGAACCCCAAAGACAAAACCACAGGAATGGTGAGTGAGACCGGACTGTGTACACACAGGACGAAGTTAGAAAATTAGTCCAGTCAGTTCTCTGAATCAATAACTCACCGCTTTGCTCTGATGTTCAACGGTCCGACAGTCTGTAACGGAGCTGCCGCATGAAGTAAAATTCACATCGACAGTTAATTTACCGCACAGTTTCCAATCAGCTGATGTATGTGTCTGTGGACTGTCGGAGGAACCCAAAGGAGAAAATATTCCCTCATTTAAGTGCTGATTCAGCATTTAAATCAGAAACAACCAACTTCATTTTCATCTTTGTCTGTACTCTTTACCATGCCGTCGGCCTGTATGGCTTTTTTTTTCTTTTTCTTGTTGTATTAAATGTGAATTTAAGTGGACACCAGCAGCATCAGCCTGCACTGTGCCTGGCAGGTTTGTTAGCTGCATTGGTCACACCGAGGACAAAGAAATTGAACAAGGTCACAATCACAGCCGAGAATTACCAGACCCAGATTCACTGCGTGAACACACTTGATGAAGGATTGTTTCCAATCGTTGCACCCTAATGGGTGTCGACCTCGGGTTCATTTAAAAACGATTAGAGCAACCTTTAACCAATGAGCATTGACCATCATGGACTGAATATTGACCGCCATCTTCGGAAAATCGACGTACTTAGCCATCCCAACCGGTCACTGATTGGTCCGCCTCGCGGGGGAAACCTTATAGCAAACAGGGTTTCCAGACTATAATCACTGCAAAGACTGAAGCTGTGAGCAACAGTCTGGTCTATGCTGCTAACTTCTTGCCCATTTGCTAAAGAGCTTCTTGATAAAAGGTTGAACCGTTGCGAACAAAACTTCATGACGTCAACGCAAGTTATCAAAGTTGACAGGGAGTGAGGTCATTGGACAAACAAATTTAGAATTTCCCAGCATGCCTTCATCTTTTCATAGGCAATGACCCAAAACCTTTATTGTTATACACAATAAGCACCCGTTTCTAGTTAAGTTGTTGAACGGTTGTCTTGAAGTTGAAAGGGTCAATGCGTGAGAGCGTCTGTCCCAACGTCATTATGTTGTCCATGGACCCCTGACAGCCTGTGAGCAACGCACTATTTGCACAGCTGAAAGTTACAACGTTAATGCTTGACATTCATTTTACAAAAATAAGAACAAAAAGACTCTTTGATTTTGACACACTTCCAGTAGACATTAAAAAGTGTCACATCTGTGCCACACTTTAACTAAAAGAAGGTATTGATGCAGTTTATTTCTGCATCTGACATTGTGGGAAATGTAGAAAAATACCTGAAAGTAGTCAAGACGGGCTTCTAAAAAGTGGTTACACCTAGAAATGTATAATGCAGCACTGAACCTCTAAATCTCTAAATATTTGCTGCTGTCTGAGGCAGAAGATCTGTTTAGTTGTTTCCTTTATTTCTGTGCACTTATTAAAACTCCTTCATGTCTTCCTGTTGTTTCAGGGAGCGATCTACGGCATGGCCCAGTCCATCCCAGACAGGTCCATGGTGACGGAGATCTCCCGAGGTTTCCTGGACTGTCTCTACAGCACCGAGGTGGCCAAATCAAACACCAGCCACATGAACGGCAACGGCAAAGCCCACTGAACTGGGACCGGGCCGCCGCACGCAGGGAAACGCGCTCGCCTCCTCCCCAGAGCTCCGAGTTAATCACACAACGGTTGCCTTATCTTGCATTACTACACCGTACGGAAAACATCTGCAAAGATCTTTGAAGCACAAGCCATCGTCATTTTAAACAGCTCAGATGGAAATCGGTTGTAAGAGACAGAATGACTGGGTCCAAACGAGCTTTAGTCTTTTAATTTGATTTTAATTATGTAGTGGAAATGTGTGCGTGTGCGTGTGTGTGTGTGTGTGTGTGTGTGTTGTTTTGTTTTTAAAGTTCATTTCAATTTAAGGTTAATGTTCTAATACATGTCTGTCATGATCTCTACTGATTGCGTAGCAAGACCATTCAGTTATTTTATTTGTATTTTTTTAATGCCAGAACATTTCAGCTCGTCACTGCTTCACCATCTGTGATGACTCGGCAAAAAAACACAAAGCCACTGAGAACCTGTTCGCATCGCTGTGCTGCCCTCTAGCATGAAACCCGATGTACTGATCATGTAGCAGAGAACATAATCAGGTTAATCTGTAAATCACTTGAAACTGCAGCTCTGACGTTCCGCTCGAACTTCGTCTCTAAGCGTGAACGCGTGTTTTGTCAGCACTTGACGTTGCTTTTGTTTTACGTCTGCGTTCGTGCTCTTATCAACGGTTGGATTCGTAGACAGCGGCAGAATGATTTAGATAGTGGGAGCTTTTAAATGTCATTAATATTCAACAAAAGACAGGAGAACAAGGGCATTCATGTTTTCTGAAAGCGGCAATCCAAAGTTTATCAGCCACTTTGATTGTTTTATGACCATCTCCACTCCGTAGTCGCTTGTCTCGGATCTTAAACAGGCCGGACCGGAGGCTTCGTTTCAGCTCCGGTCTGCTGTAACATTAACGCATTATTTCCTCGGCCGTCTGCGTTGTAGTCGTCTCTGCGTCACCTTGTTGTATTAAATTGTCTCCTAATTCAATCTACCTCAGTTTCCACTCAATGCAAACGTCATGCATTCATTCATCCACTGAAACACGGTCTAACAGGGCGACGTGTTTTCATTTCTAACATGATGGACGTCACATTGTCGGGGCATTTGATTAACTAATAAAGTGTTCTTAAATACACAGACAGAGAGGAAACAGACCCACTGTGACGGAGATTTCTGATCCACAGACCGACAAATTCAATAGTTTCCTATCTTTGGAGAAACTACTTTAGTAAATATCCACTCAGCCGGAACGTTTACTGACAGGTCGACAACTTAACAATGCATACTGTAACACCAAAAGGATCTTGTTCTCTTTATTTCACATGCTTTCCTGATGTTGTTGAAATGATTTCCATGTTTGTGCAATATGTATCTTTTCCTTTCATGAAGTGAAACGATGGGGAACGCTCTGATATTGATGTTCAAGTCATTAGAAGAATACTAGTAAATGAAAGTCTATCAGCTTTGTTAGTGCAATTTAAGCATTTGTGTGACCACTGGGTGTTCAGTAATCACTTCATTTGTGTGTGTTTTTTGTGTGTGTTTTCACTAACTGTGTTTTTATGTCCTGATGAGTTTTAAAGAGATTAGACATGAATGTATTTAGCGTCTTACATGTGCAAGAATTTTCTCAGCTTTTAGTCGGTGCTTATTTTAAAACACGGCCGCTAACGGTGAAAGCTCGTACCATCATCATCATCCCACCCATCCTGAAACTCTCCGCCCGCTGACAAGGTGTGGAAACACATGCCTGTGCAAAAACAAAAACGAAATGTGGAGAAATATTATCCTCCAAAATTATGATTGTTTGGCCAAGAAATCTATTTTGAATACTAACTTTGAATATAAATTCCTCTTTAGGCCGAAATCTTCAACAGATTATTAACAAGTCTACGCAGAAAGTATACAATCTGCCTGGCTTGTATTCTTCTTCTGTGGTGACACATTGTAGCAATAATAAGTGTTTTAACTCATGTCATCATAACAGTTATTCTCTAATATCATGGGTTTGGCTTCATAACGACTCAAATGCACCCTTATTAAAATGTGTTAATTTGAAGAGAAGACCATCAGAGTACTGGATCGAATCACATCTCCATCGTAGATCCGTCTTGACTTTCACTGTGTCATCATGTGTGAGGCACTGAATGTATCTCTGCTCGTGTAAGAGTGCATCCTCATTCACCAGATGGAAGTTCAGAAACGTGATGTTTTCTCCTGGAAGAAGATCCTCATCAAACCCTGTTAACCCACTCTGTTAACACGCTGCGTTGACCACAGCAGGCCGTGTTGTGTTTTCAATAAAATGCATTCAGTCTGACGAGGAGATCATCTTCTGGTCGTTTTTTGTTTTTATTCACAACACAAACACACTGACGGGAAAAACAACATTTTATTAACACAGTATAAAAACATTTGGCCCATAAGACACTAGTTGGGACAGAAGGACGCATGTACCACTGTGAATGTGTTGTATTAACTGGAATGGTTGCTCAGACATCACTTCATTTTTTTTTATATCTTAGTTTTTAAACGTGATTTGACCATTTCCTTCATCTTCTAATCTTTTTTTCTTGATGTATAAACCCAACAGTAGCAGCTACAGTGGGTCCTCTGCAGTCTGACACTCACAGCTGGATGTCTCACAATGAACCGACAGTAAATAGCTCTTATTCTTTGGGTTTTGCAGGTCACATATTCAGAAGAGCCGTGACTTCCAGCGTTTCAGTTTTCACATCAGAGACGCTTGGTCGATGAAGGAGGCCAAAGTGATGTCATGCTGGGACAGCCCACCGCAGTCATGGGTGCTGAGAGTGATCTGGACCTGAGAACAGAGGACAATGGAGCAGAGAGGGGAAATCTGTGAGTATGACGCTCACATGACCAGAACAGGCCGATTATTTTTCTGAAGTGAATTTCACTACGTTTGACACTCGAAACTTTCCACTGACGTACTCTGAACCCAAAGATTAATGACCTGAGATTGTCATTTGTCACAAAATGATATAAGCAGCGATGAGTCAGCTGAAGCGAAGGCCATGAAAAAGTGTCTTTGATGTTTTTGTGACAAAACCACTTGAAATGTACTAAAAGTAGTTGACGTGCAGGAAAGGTAAGCAGCACGGTAACGGTGAAATCAACCGAATTGAAAGCTGCAGAGTAGACCAAACACGGCACTGTCAACCCAGTATGCCAATATTCAAATCTGACAACAAAAAAAAAGGGAAAAAAAACACGGAAAATTTCAGCGTCAACAACGACCCGCTAGCTGAGTGGTTCAGCAGGCAGCACGTGCACACAGGCCTTGAGCAGGAAGTCCCCGGTTTGATTTGATCTTTGCTGCATGTTAGTCTCCTCTTACCCTCATTACCTGTCAATCCCTGACTGCTGCAATCAAATAGAGTCATTAAAATGTCCAAAAAAAGATGTTGTAGTTCCCAATTCTTTAACACAACCCACCTGAAGTCTTCTGATTGAAGTGACTGAACCCAGTGACTGAACCCAGTACTCGCACCCCCCCTCCCCCTATCTCACTTTGCTCTTAAAAATAAATCTGTAGCATCTATAGCAAGGACAGCCAATCTGAACTCAAACCCAGCTGTAATGTTTTCTATGGTTTTCACTGATTATCAAAAAATGTGCACATCTAAAGTCTTTATTGGTCCTTCATACCTTATTATAAACATTGAACCACTCAGGATGATGGTCCATCTTCTCTGCTTGTATAGCCACTCTAGACATGAAACCAAAAGCCTAAAAAAACCCACAAAAAAAACAAGCACTCACTCAGTCATGTACTGTGCATATAAATAATGTACAGGAGGGTTTTGTGAGTCAAAAACAATAAAATATTAGAACCTGATTGAAGTCTTTGAAGATAAACTCTTTATAAATGGCGTCCCGTCCAACAACCTCCACCCACTGAGCGCTGCGCAACAGGGGGAGGAGGTGGTTCCTCTCCTCCTCAGTCAGACCCTGGATCTTCCCAGCCTGTGAGGACAGAGCAGGAGGTAACAGGGGCAGATCACAAACACAAACTGTGATTGGTTGCACAGGATCCCATCTGGAAACAATGAGAGAGGCCGCTTTCTGGGTTTAAAAAAACAAAAACAAAAAAAACTAGCTGGTTCAAAGGTATGTGTGATGATGATGATGGTGGAGGGAGGGAGGGGAGAGGGGGTGTCAGTCAGTCAGTCAGTCACTGGCTTCCTAATCTTGACACATGATGCAGAATCACATGATTTAAAGTTGGGTTCATTCAGCCGTCCGGACCCTGTCAACATTTCACAACATCCCCTCACAGACACACAGGATGTCAGTGAATCTGGAAGTTTCATCGGAGGGCTTTGTCCCCAGATGAGCTTAAAAAAAAACAACAACAACAAGGCAAACAGACGTCTCACCCACAGCCTGGAGCAGAGCAGTGACATCAACAGGTATCATAGCAACGCTCTAATCTGCTCTATCAGCAGAGTGGCTGGGCAGCACACAAACAGCTCCCACTGGTTCAAACCTCATCCATTCTTCAAATAAAACAATTTTATACACACACACACACACACACACACACACACACACACACACACACACACACACACACACACACACACACACACACACATCCATCCGTGCAAAAACATATCAACAAACATGACACTGCATTGTATTGATCTATCTAAAAACCTTCCTCTGTCATCAAGCTTCAACAAATGGCGTTTCATTGAGTGAGTGTCAGCCGATGTCTGAGGCGGTGAGCGGCCGGAGAGCTTGTGTGTACTCACCATGTTTGCAGAGTGTTTTCATGCACAAGTGGAGGTTCAGCTCCAGCTCCCTGTTGCACGCAGGCAGATATGCTTTGGCAGCCAGTCAGAGCAGCTGGAATAAATCCATCCGACACACGAGCCGTGGGTCCTGCTTAGCTGCTCCTGCACAAGCCTGAGTTTAAATCCTCACTGCTGATTGGCTGATGTCAGGCACCTGTCAGCATGGGTTTAATCATGAACTGTCCTCTGTTGCACAAGAAAGCATGTGAGGCCAGATAGATTCAACACTGGAGGCCTGTGTTTGCTGTGTGATCAAAGAGCGAGAACTGCAACTTTTATTTTGTATTTTTTTTTGTATTTATTTATTTTTGGTTCTTGCCATTATCTTCTTTTAAATCTTTTTATTGATCTTGCAAATACTTTAGCCAGAAAAGGAGAACAGGATGTACAGGATACTACATTCAGTTGCGTGTCGCTTGGAGGTAGTGTACCTGTGACAGTCTGCCACTGAATACAGAAATAACAAATACAACAAACAAACAAACAAACACATCACTCTGAGGAGGTATGGTATAAAGATGGATTCAAACAGAGACAGAGGGAGGACTGCAACTTTGATACACTCTGTGATCTATTTTATACTGCGTATGCACACATATTAAACAGGAACTTAAACTTCAGAATAATAGTCCACTGATAATTTTGTTTTGGTTAAACAGGACAGCAGATTTAAAACGACAGTCTTCAGTTGACTGGAGTTCATGTCAGAGGTTAACGAGCTGCTCCTTTGAGGTCGCCCCAATGAACTCATCTGTCACAGCGAGTGCTCAGAGAAATGAAGTGGTTAATGAAATGAAAACAGGGAGGGAATGTGACAAGTGATCCGCATTTAACAGTCGACAGGAGATGGAAATGAGAAGGGTGCTTCGGTGTTTTAGTTAGAAAGGAAAGCAAAACCATTAAGATTGGAGTCAAATTGGAAAAGTAAAGTATCAGCTGCAGCATTTAAACCACTGACAGGTGAAGCACGAAATATAAAACAACAGTCCAGCAATAAACCTTTCCTTTATAAGGATTATAATGTTCAGTTGTTGTTTAATCTGATTGAGACAGGTGTTGATTTATTGAAATAGTCACTTTGGAGACTGTAATTTGTGGTGCTGTTGAACTGCACTGTGTGCTGTGTATTAGGTGTTCCTAATATTTTGTCAACCTTATTTATTCAAATAGGAGGACCACTATATTAGGAACACCTCTCTGTAGAGCTCAGTGCAGTTCAACAGCGCCACCTATTATAGTCTCCAGAATAACCATCTAAATAAATCAACACTTTCTAATCAGATTGAACAACAACTGAACATTATAATCCATATGAAGGGAGCATTTATTGATATCATACTTTATACTTCACCTGTCAGTGGTTTTAATGTTGCTGTTGATCGGCGTACGCAATAACCTTTTTAAACTTGTAAACTGACATCAATCTTGTTTTTTCCATCTCCCCCACAAATGATAAGAGTCCTTAAAGACCATGTAAAGCAAATTCCAAGATTTGCTTCTCAGTACATTATATACGTGTGAAATGAGTTGCTGAAAGCATGTGCAAAGTTTGAAAACGTTGTCGCACTGAAATATGGAGTTAGACCGTTGAACAGTTTCTCATCTGTCTTCAGCTCAGTTTTTTTTAGGCGGGGCTAAAATCTAGCTTCAGTACGTCACCAAGCTACCGCACAGACGGTTTATATAACCTTCTGCATGGCTCCTCCTCTCACACGGTGAAATGGCATACAAGCCTGGAGCTCATTTGCATAAGAAGTCATCCCACTCGACTTCAGTTCTACTCCTGCAGTAGTCAGATTGTTATTGTACATCAGCTAGCTGCTGCAGGACGTCTCCCTCCACCCGCAAGTTCATCTTTCCTGGAAGCAAGAACCTCCAAAGCAGCGCTGCATTGTTATTTAAATGTCCTACTGATGAAGAAAGGAAAAAGAGGTGGATTGGTTTCATGATGAGCCTCGCTAAAGGAGACGGTAGGATTAACACCAACAGCCGGGTCTGCAGGGACCATTTCACGAAGGATAGTTTCACCAATTTCCACCGGAGACGGACTGATTTCACGGACGTACCGCTTCTCCTGCATGCTCCGATAACCGCGGGATTGTTTTATGCGTCTCAATATAGCTCCGATAAGGAACTATAATATATGTAACTCTATTTTACATGTCGGGGTGATGGTAAACATGGACCAGAGGAGATATTGTCCTCCCGATTAATGAGGGTTGTTGTTTTTGTACTCCAGTGTAACGTTACAATCATCGACCCTCTCGGTTACATGTACCGGTACCGGTCCGGATAAACGAGCCCGACTACATGTGCAGGAGGCTGCAGAGAGCAGGAGGAGGAGGAGGAGGAGGAGGAGGAGGAGGGACATCAGTGGAAGAGAAAGACTTTCAGCTGGACCTGAGCAGGTTCAAAGTTTGAATTGACGTGATAAAATTAATTGACATGTGACGTAATGAATTGACATGTGACATAATGAATTGACATGTGACAATGAATTGACATGTGACATAATGAATTGACATGTGACATAATGAATTGACATGTGACAATGAATTGACATGTGACATAATGAATTGACATGTGACATAATGAATTGACATGTGACAATGAATTGACATGTGACATAATGAATTGACATGATAATGAATTGACATGTGACATAATGAATTGACATGTGACAATGAATTGACATGTGACATAATGAATTGACATGTGACATAATGAATTGACATGTGACAATGAATTGACATGTGATGTAATGAATTGACGTGATAAAATGAATTGACATGTGACATAATGAATTAACATGTGATATACTGCAGCGCTGTGCATGTTGCAGTCGTTACAGAACTAAATCAACTCCTCCGCTCTTATTATTGACACTATTGTAATGCAGGTGGTTAGAAGTAGTTGGAGACTCACTGTCTTCTGTCTGTGGTGTCCAGTTTGACTCCTGCGTTACAGATCAGGGGGACAAGCTGGATTTATATGCATCTGTATGTTTCACTCATTGGACAGATACGCTCTCTTTTTCTATTCTGTTTTCATAAAGCAGTCTGCAGAGACAGAACCACTGACATCATACATGAGGTCACCTGACAGGTTGGATGTTGGATGTCAGGTGCACCGTGTGGAGAAAAAGACTGCAGCCACATGACTGTCACTGAGCAGCAGGAAGAATGCAGGTATGAGATATGTAACTTTCTTAGTTTGTCTTTATAAATATCTCTGATGATAGATAAAACATTGTAGGTACAATAAAGTTGTTGAAAGAAAACACTGCTGAAGGTTGTTGAAAAAAAATTAAGGTCATCTGGCCCAATGTCAGATTATTTTATTATATTGATTACAAAAAATGATCAAAACAACAATTCTTGTTGTGACTGGCAAAGTGGCGAGTGACGAAGAAAAATAATTGTGCTTCGTACACTTATGGAACAATGAAATCTTACAATGTTAATGGTCAAAGTACAGCAATAATGTGAACATGTGTGTTGTGTTTACATACAGTCGTCCCGTATGAAGACTGCACATAAAGAGCTCTTGTTACTATGCTTAAATATTTTCCAGGTTCTCAAACTACAGTAGCCACAAGGAGTGTTGCCGTGGGCAACACCACATCCCAGCTTCTTCCACTCCCACTGCGTCCAGGTGGGAACAACTCCAACACCTGGTGAAGCAGCACACATCTAACCCCACAATCCCACTTCCAATCAGCTGCTCGCTGACAGAAAGTAAGTCACCATCTCATCCTACAACTGTAATACTTCCTCACACTTGTATTTATAAAATATATATACATTATGACATGACGGCCTAACCTCTCTATTCCTTGTTCCTATCTTGTTTTCTTTTTCCGTCCCACCTGGTTACACCACCAGTTTCACTGCAGCTAACCTGCCTCTTTGTTCCTGAGACGGCCCTCCTGAGACGGCCCTCCTGAGACGGCCCTCCTGAGACGGCCCTCCTGAGACGGCCCTTCTGAGACGGACCTGCACTGGAGACCACCAGAATCAATTCATAACAACATCATATTATGTGGCTCAAGAAGAAAAAAAAAAGTAATTACTCCAAGGGATGAATAGCTGAGTAAATAACACATTTCCAGAACATTGCGATATTCAATTTAATTTGAATTCCATTTAATTTATATTCTGCCAAATCACAACACGGTTTTTCAAGGCATTTAACATAGTAAAGTCTGTACAGCTGGAGAGACAGTGTTTTGGAGGTTGACATGTATTATGAATTTACATGCGTGGTTTAAATCCAGTATCCTCCATCTTCATCAGGGGACTCTTGGTGAATGCAGAGCACAACACAAGAGGGAAAGACAACCTGATGGTGCTTTCCCAGTTATCCCAGCACCACGACATAAACCTCAGTAGGTCGGTAGGGAGCACGCCTGTAATGACAAAATAACAGAAACATGTCATCATTTCAGATTTATCCAGGTTTGCTTTGGGAAGGGGAGGAGTCTTACATCAGTAGATATCATTATCAGATATTTTTGTTGAATACATTGATATAAAAAAAACAAAAAACAAGTATTATTTAGACTTGATTTAACATGCTGTTTTTCAGATCTGTTACTTCATCAGTTAACTGTGGCTTCTCTCTCTCCCTCTGCTTCTCAGTGTGTCACATGTTCAGTTGCTCCTCTGCATCGGCTAGATTATTGTAATTCCTTGTTGTCAGGAGGTCCCAGTGACTCTTTGCAGTTCTCCTCACTGGTGTAGTTGTGCTCTTGTTTCTGCAGGTATCCTGAACCTGGAGCTGCATGTCTCTGCTCTGAGATTACTGGACACACCAACAGTTCCTTGTCTTGGATCGCCATGCTGTTCTTTTCTCACCCTAAAGGTCCAGGCAGATGAATGCCCACCTTATGGCTCAGGAAGATGAGGGATAAAACTGGAAGAACTTATTTTTGTGGAGTATCTGTAAAAGCACTGTTCAAACGGTAGAGAAAGAGTCCATTGCTCTTTTAATAAAAGCAAGAGTGACAGGAAGACATGTTTAAACTCTCAAACTTCATCTATGTTTGTTCTACCTGTTGACTAAAAACCTACGTGCACTCCGGTGTTATTAGTTAAATATCATTACTCTTGTTTGCCTATATATCAAAAGCAAATGATATTTGTTTTGGGTACATTAATCCATAATGTAATGAGTCCTCTAATACTTTATTTTTTAAACAGATTAATTTATGCGTGGTGATGTAATCAATGGTTTTTAACAATGTTATTTCTACACGTTCAAAATCAATTAAAAAAAAAGAAGTCTTTATCAACAAACTTATGCAACCTTTTCCTTCCTCTGGAGCTGCCCGTGTTGTGCCTGGTGTTCAGAGCATCCTGCAGGGAGTCCGGTTCAGGCAGACTGGTTCTGGTCCTGGATGGAGAGTGATGCATCGTGGGACTTCTGGAAGCTGTGCACATCTATTCACAACCCGTTATGTCATAAATTGTTTCAGTGGAGGGATCTCGTACCCTACTGGCTGTAAATGATCATTGTGGAAGATATATTTGTGGGTTTTTTTTTTACATACAACATGAATCTCTTTGCAGCAGATATTCTCTTCCTCTGTGGCCGTCGTCCTGCATTCCCCACCGGTCCACGTGTACAGTTCAATTAACGGTGTGAATAAAGATACTGTTAACTATTTAATGTATCTATTATTTATCATGAACAACTAGTCAGTAAAGGTATATAGCTGGTTTACAGCATTCTGGTACTCAGCTGGTACGATGCAAAGAGAAATTCAGCAATTAACACATAAAACACTCAGAAGGCTGCAGGTAGGTGGAGTTGAATGAAACTAACAATACAACGTGTTCAATTTGATCGTAGTCTAAATAATAATTATAATAACAGGTTCTTTCACCTATAAACATGGTAATAAAAACAAGTAAAAAGAGTACAGGGTTCACTTATTTATAAATCTACAAAACCGGGTTGGATAACAATGATATATATTGAAGAGTGGAAGATGACTGCAAACTGGATCTCTGACAGTGCAGACAATTAAAACTATATATACAGTCTGTTCATTGATATCCCAGCTTGATTTATCTACTTTATGCTAGTCAGTACTGTTATTACTAACTTAAATAAATTAGAGAAAATAATTACCATTCTGTTGCAGACTAATAAGAATGACGTTGGTTTTCTGGTTCAGTCTCAGCAGAGGAGACTGCTGATTTTCTCACGATTTCAAACCCTAATTTAACATACTTGTCGGTGTTTTTTTTTTTTTTTCATTCAAATTTGTAGTTAACAACCCATTCTTTTGTGGTGTGATGAACTTAAAACTCATTTTCATTTCTACTTTACAGGATCTTTAATGAATATATTTGCCCCCACATGAGATCCCAAACATGCGGTATACATCGTCAACCGGTCAAAAGAAACCACGCACCACGTGTACATGCTGCCCTTTGACCGGGTTTTATACTGGTGGGACGGTGATAAAGATGAGCAATAAGAAGAGTTTGTATTCAATCATCAACATGGAGTCCAGGAGACTGAAGCACGCAAGTCTGACTTTGTTGATCCTTGTTAGCAGCAGCTATGGAGGACACATCGGAACAGGTAAGCTTTATAATTCAACTGTGATGGACGATGATCAGTCTGGTGTCCAGTTTTAAATAAATATAGAGACAAAAATGTCCCTGAAATGTCTTTGAGGTGACGCGAATCTCTAATTCCTGTCACAAAAAAAAAAGAAAAAGTTCTCTATTTAGCTTCTTGTGATAATCAGTGTTTTGTCTCAATAAAGATTCAGTTACATCGAACAGACATGTCAGTATGAGTATTTACTGAGTCAATAATGTTTAGTCAGTGAAATGATTGTGATGATGGTAGTGATCTGATATGCCCTCCAGTTATCAGATGTTTATGATGTACAAGAAGATTTGTGTCTCAGCTGTAAATCACTATTTTAATCGGTACAGCGTCCACTCTGAAAATGGATCAAGCTTTGCTGGAATTTCACAACCAGCTGAGAGAAGAAGTGCAGGTTTACTACACCTCAGACTACTGCTATGAGGTAAATAATATCCATTGTGTGTCCAGGTTTATTAAGATGATGGCATCAGCAGCAAAATTAATTAAGTTCCACAAAAACACACATGTATGTGAATTGGTCAGTCTGGGGAAGTCCATAGTGATGCAACCAGACCACAGCAAATACAGCCTCAAATACAGCGCAGATACACACTGTCATTCACTGTCAGGTTTCTAGTTCATGGATCTGTCTCTGGAAAGATTATTACAATATTGCAGAGTAAGAAAGTTGAAAGTTATTTTTCATTTCCATCCTTTGGCCTGAGATTTTTTTTTAAACTTTTCTACTTATCCCTTATCAAGTCATGAGCTTTGAAGAATTTTTATAGACTTGAAAATTTGAATATCTATTGCACAAGAAAAAAATAGGAACATCGTAAAATAAATCAAATATTCCAAAATAAATGTATATTTTTTCACTTTCCTATCTAATTGTCTTCAAGAAATGTTTTGTTCTTCCCTGTGCAACTGCAACTGTATTATTTTGTATATATTATTTTCTATGTTCATTAAAAAAAAAAAAAAAAAAAAAAAAAATGTAAATCCTTATTTTCCACACAAGACTTTTAGCATAACTACAGGAGCAAGTCAGTCCTTGAACCGTTATACTTTCAGTCATAGTGGCGTCATCAGATTGGTCTATAAGATTCAGATTTTCCTGCCAGTTTTTTTTATCCCCACATAAAGAGGGATGTTTATAACTAAGTCCATGTTTCATCTGTTTTTACTTCACAGTGTGTCTACCAGCATTTGGCCACCGTGAAACCCAGAAACCAAAATGCATCTGCAATCATCAGTACTAAGTTCACTCTGACTGTACAAGTGGAATCACAAACCAGAAATGAAAGTCTTTGCAGGTAACAAGTTTAATATCAAACATAACATCAAATATGTTCAAATCACCTTCAAAAGGTAAAATGCTGATTTGTTTCCTGTTTACTTCGAGTGCGTCGCTCTTGTCTCAGGACATATAGTGTGGTGTCATCTGATGATTGCATCAGCAATCTGTGAGATTATTTACAGGGCAGGAGAAGTAATCCTGACCTGCTTTCTGGACCTGAGTGATGCCCTGCCTTAAAGCACCTCGCCAGGTATCGATCAGGAGCCTTTTTGGGGTTAATAAGACCTGACATTCCAATATTGATGAAAAGGGCTCATTAAACCTTGAGAGCCACGTGTCCTGCGGAAACATCGGCGAGCACGTTAACAAGAGGAGACAGTTATCATATTTGTCAGATCTACCAAGACACTGGGGCAGAGCTTTCCATTTGGTTGTCACCTGTAAACATGGCAGCAGGGTTTCGTTGCAACATGACAAGCCTTTGTTGCTTTTTAAAATGTTTGCTTTCTCAGAGGTCTGGTCTTCTTAGATCAATGCTGAGGTCTCTAACCAGCCTGTGCTGCTATTGATTTTCTTTTCTCCTTTGAAAAAACACTCCAAGTGATAGCTAGTATGTCATCCCAACAGTGGATCAATATGAGCGTGTAATGCATGTTTTTGGTTCCTGAAACTGGAGCTGGTGAGGACAGAGGCGTGCACTGTAAGTCTGCGGCCACTAGGTGGTGCTCCTGAGCTGTAGGAGAAGATACAGACTCCTTTATTTTTACTGTCAGGTCATGAAGAAAACAGCAACAAGTTAATGAGGAAGTATAATGATTAGTAGAAACAGTTGAATGTGTTATTTGTCATTGCCAAAAGTACAGAACAATACTAATGAAGAAACTAAATCTAAAGAATTTGTTTAGCATTGCGGATAGGCAATATCTAGCTGTGTTTGAGTTTTAAAAAAATACTGGGTAAATGAACAGAATTACATTTTTCCAGCATATTGGTGGCGGTAATGCACCTTAAACCCAAGATGCCACCAGCCATTAAACAAAAGAAGAAGAAGGAAACTTCATTTAAAAGATAAAATCACCTGTAGTTTAATGTGTTTTTAATTGTCTGCATGTGTCACTGTTTTGGATGCAGGTGGAGTCAGACTTATGAGGAAGGAGGTCATTACTCTGTTTGGATCCAGATATCAGAGGCCACAAAGGATCCCAGCTGCATGCATACATTGGATAAAAGTCCAAACAACATCTACCTGCGTACGTACACAGCATCGATGAAGAATGTATGATGATGATGATGATGACGATGACGACATAGATCTGAACAACTGACTGAGACTGGACTTGAGACACAGTGGCAGTAGAGGAACCTTTGATCTCTACTTAATTGAGTCAGCAAAGAGGAGAATCACTCCTCATGTCCACACGCGCAGAACAGTAATTCTCATCTGTCTCCGGGGACATGATGTGTATTGATCAGATAAGACACGCTGTCTTGAAAAGGGATAAAAAGAAAAGCTTTTCTGCTTGTTTTGAAGGCCCGGCCGTGCGCGTGGAGGATTGTGGGTAATACATTAGGGAGTGTGGAAGGATTAGGGCGTAATGGGATTTTGAAAGCTTCTCTCTCCATAATGTACACTCTACTTAACAATATTGCAGATTATGTTGTAGATCAGACTTTTAAGGCCAAGTAGCCATTATCTATGATGGTCAGTGTGACTGCACCTCTCACAGTATGATGAGCTTCCATTAGCTCCACAGACCGGTGATTATACAAACCCCCCATAGGACTCGATCAACTTAAGTAATGGTCTGGTCAGCAGCTCACGCGCAGGTAAGAGTTGCCCTGCAAGGAATTTCAAAGTTTACTTCAGTGTCTTGGATTGATCGGCCGCAGGGCTTCATGATTTCATGTTGTGCACTCCTCAAGCACATGTTCCTGTTTCTGCTATCAGATGCGCCCTTTAATCATGTTAGTACTGTATTCTGCATTGCACCACAGACCACAAGTCACCTGCAGAGCCCTTTAATTCTCATAAAGACATCCACAGTATCGACTGCGATCAAGTGTTTGGTCAATATTACCAAATATATCAGTGAACTGAACTTAATTTAGTTTCATCCTGACAGACTGAGCGAGCGGCGCTGTTGTTTCTCTTCATGTGCTGCTGAGAGCTTTATGGGGTTTTTACGAGTGGACGCCAGAGATGAAATGACTTTTTTCCGAGGTGATTAAGTGACCAGTCTTTGTTCCGAGTGGATGTCCCAGTGTGGATTAAAATGGCTTCTTTTAGTTTGTTTTTCCATTAAAGACAAACACAGCATGTACTGTCCCCTTTTATTTCCTATGCTTTGACGCAACAGGACTCCTGAGTAAGTTGTACCAGTATTTCTCCTAACATTTCTGTCTATACTATACTGTGATAAGTTTCACCTTAATCCTTGCTTTTAGCAAATAAAATCCATCCAGGCCACAGTGTTCGTGGCCTCCTGTGCTGTAAACCTCATCTTGACCCGTCTCATATCTTTTGTGCCCTCCGGCAGTGAGGCTCATTCCCTCTCCGTCTTTGTTTTTCTCGTTCCAGCGTGGCCGTACATTTTCCTTTTCTGATGCCTGTAGGGTTAGATTACCCGCAGTGATTGCTCCTTGATGGATCCAACAAGAGTTTTCCATTAGGTTCCAGTTTGTCACTTGAATCTTTTTGACTGACAGAGAGCCTCAGGGGAGCCCAGAGACGAGGAGCGCAGACTATTTGGACTGGCAATCAGCCCTTCTTATCCCCAGCTATATCTGATAGAGATGTACAGTACAAAGCTCCTCCAGATTCAGAGAGAAGAGGGGCACAGATTGATTTCGCAATTTACATTTGCAAACATGTCCTTGTCTTATTTTTCTAGCTCTTTTGGCTGCAGCTCTCCAACTGGCCATGATCGCCCTCTTATTCGTGGTGGTGCCCTACATCTACAGGTATGTTTTTCACATTCTCCACCAGAAAAAACCCTTCAGCACTGATGACTCTTCCATCAGAACCATTGACTGTATATAAAATCAGAACCAGGCAGCTCAAACTTTGTTCCTTTTACAGGAGGCGTCGCACATCAAAATATATTAAGATCATTTGCTGCCAGGGCCCACAGTACTCGGTGGATAATGTAAGTAAAATGCTGCTTTTAATGAAATGCATTAGATGATTATCTGCACAAATGCATTTAGATGGCACAGATGTATAATTTGATTGATTAAAATTGAAGATCAATCATAAACCAATCAAAGGATTTCCATGAAATGATCAATAAATTTAGCATTAAACTCAAAATGTAGAGAATAAGAAGAATAATCTGCAGATTTGTCAGATTTTGTATGTATATATTTTTGTTTAGACTTTTTAATCCTGAAAATTCTTGTTACTTTTTGTTTTTGTTTTTATAATTAAAGTATTCAGAAGAGCAAAAATGCTAAATAGTTGCCCCCTATTGCTTTTTTTCCTGCCTAAAAAGATAGACTTTAGGCTGTTTTTTTTTTAACCAAACATTGTTTGATCCAGCAGTTATATTGAATTATTTTCATTGGCCAACTACGCAGCCTGAGATGCACACCAAAATTGCTCTGAGACTCCAGTCATCAAGCCGATTGGGAGACACTAATGGAATGATTGATGCAAATGTTAGCAGAGCCAGTTGCACTGCAGACCTACGCGGAAGCGATAGAGCGCCGTCTCCGTCCAATCATCTTGCTTCATGGCAAAGAGCTGCGGTGTATTTTTGGTGAGCATGAATAGCTCCTCTCATTCTTCTAAGCGAGATGTCTCTGGCTTCCATATGCTGTCTGGATGGCACGCAGATCCATCATAACGTATTAGTGCTGGTGTCTTCCTGCTCTGGCTCTTTAAACTGCTGCACAGAGGCCAGCGAGTGAAGCTAATCCAACAGAGAGGGCAACAGGCCACAGTCATCAGAATGCTGCCTTCACAGAGGGATGGAAAAAAAGCAGGAAAGAAAGAGTTTCAGCGTGAATTTTAGTTTTGACCCAAGCGGCAGTTTGGAGTTGTTATCGTAGTTATGTAAAATCTTCAAATAAGATTGACACAAGTTTGTTTTTGTCACTTCAAGAGAAAATATTTAATTATAATGTAATCATAAATAATCACTGCAGGAGAGGGTCATTTTAAATTGAATGCCAATTAGCAGAGCTATTAAAAGAGGTCGTGTAATCAACACTTTGATTGTGGAAGTTAAATTATGAGGCAACAATGCTCCTGTAAGTGACAAAAACAATTTAAAGCAGCACTTCTCAAGATATTAATACTAAAACTGGATCAAATAATCACAAATAATCATTTGATATGAAATGGCTCACTTACAATGACGAATTTTCAGTCCACAGTCTCCCAATCGGCTTTACAGAGCAGTTTAGTGTCTTTCAGCTGCTTGTTTTGGTTTACTGTTTTGGTTCAGTATTTCTGCTCTGACCAATGTCGAGTCCAGTCAAATAGCAGGTAGTGGTTTTGAGTAAAAATCAACCCGCTTCAAATGAACTGCCCGACAACAACAAAAACAGACAGACAAAAGCAGATGGTGAACAGAGTGAAGCATTTAGCCACTGAAGTAGAGGGAATATTGGAATTATTGACATTTCTAGGGTGCAGTCAGGTTTCTGATATAGGTGGGTGGGCGTAGGGTCCTCTTCTCACTCCTCCTTAGCTCCACCCTCTTGTCCAAATATGGTCACTTCTGGCTCCAAAAAAACAAAATGGCGAAGGCCAATATGCCACACTCTCAACTTCAAAATGACAGTTAACAAAACAGTGGGTTACATCATAATGGGTTGTTGCTTAGTTTCTCCATGACTGTTAGAGGTGCTAATACATTTGCCTTATCCACTTTCATGAGGTGTTAGACTTTAAATGTTGTGTTTGTTTTGTTTCTTCTAACTGTGTAACAATGAGGAGAAACAGCAGAGGCAAGTTGAAAAAAACATAGATTCAGCAGCATTATGCACACAGTGAGTTAACAAATATTGCTTCTTGTCAAAATGCAACCTTATATGACCCACACTGGTGTCTAGTTGAAGCGCGGACATTATTATGTCTCCCTGCTGTTTTTCCTGCAGAACGGAGCTCATGCTGGTGAAACTGCACAGAATACCAGTAAAGCTAAACCAGTGCGTCTGCTCTCCCTGGACACTTTCAGAGGGTACGTACTCCATCAACAACCCTCCTGTTTATCGGCCTATCACCACACGCTGCTCGTTCACATGCTAATTGTTTTTGGAGCAGTCTGAGGCATGATGAAGATCTACAGACCCGGCGTAATGAAGAATTACAGGGGTCACAGTCTGGCCACATGCTCCCCCAAGCTTTTGTGATGTGGCGGTCTAGCTTTGGGCATGATTTCTGATATGAGAGCGTCTCGGGTCTGGAACAGTGTGTTTCTGTTGGACAGGAGTGATGCATGTGATTGAATCTGGGCTCCCTGCTCGCCTTAATTGCGGCCTGGGGGTAGACACAAAGCACGCCTCTCTGGAAACAGGATGCTGGTGTGGCTTTGACCTCCCCCTTGCCAAATAATTGATGTAATAATACCGTCAACATATCAGCACACATCCACACGGCCATAGATCTCCTGCCAAGCCGGAGAGAGTGAGAGGAAATCCAGCAGCACACAGGTAACATCCAGCAGACGATTGGCATCTTATCCATCTGTGGCTTCAAACAACTGGGCATATGTGCTGAATTCAAAATACTAAATGCTTTTATTTCATTTGGGAGCAGCAGCGGTTGAGTACACTTTCACCTGAATCCGCAGAGGTTCAAGGAAAGGATACATTTCAATTTAATTTCCCTTCATTTACACTTCCTGCCGCAGTCTTGCTCAATCTTGTTAGCTGAAATGTCACTCCAGGGCGACAGATACCCGTCACATATTGATGTCCTGATCTGTAATACTGGAAATTCTCATACCTGGCAACACACTTCATCAAACTGTGACTCAGCACTCGAGTAACGCTGCGTGTGCCTCCTCGGCCCTGTGACTTATGATCCATACACCCTCGATAAGTAACAACTTTCTGCAGAGAACAGACACATCAGTCATCTGCCATAAATACTGAGACATTTCTGAAGGCAAAAGGCTTTTCTTCAGAGCTGAAAGGTTTTCCTGATCATTGCTCAGCCACCACTGACATGATATACAGAGAACTGTGCAGTACGACTGCACGTTAATTTTTATAAAAGGATTTGGTTTTAATCTTGTGTCGCAGTGCTAAAAGCCTTTCGCCAGTTTCCTCACAGTTGAAAATCGCACCGTCAGTAGTTAGCAGTGCCATACAACAGACGGAACAACTATTACAGCAAAACCAAGCAGTGAGAGCTGCGTTTATCGGCAGGTGGTTGCCTCAGTCTCAACCTTATTTTGACTAATATCCAAGTTTTTCATCTGGTTCGGTTTCAGACCCACTCTGATGTTTGGCCACAAAACCTTGGCGTTTCAACTCGAGCTGTAATTTATTATGGCTAGATTGGATGTCCATGTACTTGATATGGCCAGCAGGGTGGGTAACTCAATACTGTGCAGTGATAGAGTGTAACTATCCATTTGCAAAAGGGGGGTAAAAGTACTAAGCTGGTACTCTAATTGGTAATGCATGTACAATGATTCAAATCAAAGACGTCCGTAAGTGTCTATCAGTGAGTCATAACCAGCTGCCAGAGAGACGCATCTCTCAGTCATCTGTTAGCTATAAATCTGATTCCCAGACATGAATTAAATCCATTACTGAAGTGACAAATGTTAAGCAGAGACATTCATAGAGATATTAACAATTTAAACTTGATTAGGAACCAAGCAAAGAGTGTGCAGCGCTTCAGTTTGATACAACACAAAAGTTCTCAGTGTACATCATGTGAATTAAGGCACTTACAGTTTCCCTTGGTCATAATTAGCAGCCTTTAATGTCACGTGTGTGTGTGTGTGTGTGTGTGTGTGTGTGTGTGTGTGTGTGTGTGTGTGTGTGTGTGTGTGTGTGTGTGTGTGTGTGTGTGTGTGTGTGTGTGTGGCATTTGTAAAGTAATGGTTCCCACACACAGTGGGGTGCTTTAATTAAAAAGATGGCCAATAAGCCGTGATATTGCAGTGATTTTCACCGGGGCTCATCTGGCTAGAGATTTAACCTTTGTCTTTGTTACTATGGGAACTAATGGATATGTTCGTCAAAATTCAAATGATAGGCCTGCGTGTGTGTGTGTGTGCGTGTGTGTGCGTGTGTGTGCGTGCGTGCATGTGTGTGTGTGTGTGTGTGTGAAAGAGTATATGAACACATGCAGCAGGGTTTACTCCACTTTAATAGCCCTTTTGAGATGATAGTGACCGATTAAAATCTTGTATCAGCAGGTTGGGGCTGAAAGAGCAGTAATGGCTCTGCTGTGCCTCTTAATTGAATCTGGGCAGAAAAACAAGAGGAGGCAGAGGTAGATACAGTGCACCTTATCAGACAGTCTCCTTTTAGACATTCTTCTAATGTTGTTATGGCTTTTAAAAAAAAAACTTTATGATTTTTTTTTTAACCTTTTTTTTAATGAAATAAAACATTAAAAATATAAATTCATGTATCCTGGATGGTGAAAGGATCGAAACTGAAAAACCTCCGCTGTATCTCCACCACTTCCCTTCCCTGCAAGTTTGTGTTGTGTAATGCCCCCCCCCCCCCCCCCGCCCATTTTTCCTGACATTCAACGCAAACACCTTTTTTCCCTCCAGCGTCTGATTCAGTGAAGTACTCCATCACGTGACGTGTTCCAGCAGCCTTGGCCGGTGCTAAAGTATAAAGTGTATCATATATTAGACATAAAGTCTTTAGTCAGCACTACTGCTTAAGGAGATCCAGAGGACAAGCGTTCATTTCCTGAGTGATACATAATGCTTAGATTGCATTACCTTGCATTTGGAGTCTGACAGAAAAGAAAGACCCTCCTCCAGGCTCCTCAACTTTAATTCAGAAGTTAATATTCAATCATAATCAACATATTACGGTTGAAGTGGCAGAAAAGGATCATAAATTATTGTTGTATTATGCACTTCATGTATTTATAATGTATTTCTATTGGCAGTTGTCCAGTTTTACATGTTTTCTTTATTTATGCTTCACTTGTACCCAAGGATTGAGCAGTGTAGACTCATTGTAATGTCTTTGCAGGTTTGCCCTGACAGTGATGGTGTTCGTGAACTACGGTGGCGGAGGCTACTGGTTCTTCGAACATGCACCGTGGAATGGTTAAGTACAAAATATGCATGAATTTACTAAATAGAACCAAAATAAAAGTAGCTTGTACAGTCGAACCTGCATCTTGCACACAGTTTGATATGTGATGACTGCATGAACTCACGGCTGTTATTCAACGACAACGTTGTGCTCTTCACGTCTATAATTTTTTGACCTGTTGTCACTAATTGTGATAAATGCAGTGTCAAGATCACACTCACACACTCACACAGAGGCTGCCGTTCGTCATACGAGCCAAATGAAAGGCACGATCCATAGATGTTTATTGTTATTAACAACCAGGGAGGAGAAGAGGAGGAGGACGGATGAGTGTTTAAATGACAGCTGGGAGAAGATGGGAGGGGCCATGGAATGAGTGAGACTCCCCTGTTGGTCAGTATTGAGGCTCCTTTGAGCAAGGCACCTATGGTTGCAGCAGACATTTGCTGGGTGCCTTTTTCCCCGGCTCACTAACATCCAAAATACAAATATGTCACTGCAATTTTTTATGAAATGCATGTCATTGCTCTCAATTTTAAACTTTGTAATAGCCTCTTTGTCACATGTACACGGGTGTATTGATTTCAGAGGTGGATTGATTAATCTTCTCTTGGCTGCCGGGCCGCTGCTGTCACAGGAGTGTAGATATTTATTAATCACACCTTTCCAGGATGGAAAGTTAATGGCAGAAGCGGCACTTTAAGGACATAACATTGTTCTTAATTCACCTCGGTGTCTTTGTGGATTGCCAGGAATAGAAGAGGGCAAGAACTGTGAACTCTGTTTAATGGCAACAAATTCAAGTATCTGTGGATCGATTGATATTTATCAATGCTTCTGAATCTGTTGCAGGTCTAACTGTGGGAGATCTTGTCATGCCATGGTAGGCTGTATGAACATACACTAATATGCATGTTCTTGTACATATTTACACATATATATGTGTGTGTGTTTTAATACCATAATGCTGTTCTGTCTTCCAGGTTTGTGTTTGTAATCGGGACCTCTGTGGTTTTGGCTTTCGCGTCCATGCAGAGGAGAGGAGTGAGCCGCCTGCAGCTGCTGCGAAAAATCACCTGGAGAACGGCCGTCCTGCTGATGCTCGGCTTCTGTTTTATCAACTACTCTCCACGAGACGGAAGACGTATGTACAACACAACATGGCTGTTCAGTGCAACAACAATGTTGTATATGTGAATGTGTTCGTTCTGTCATTTCTGTTTGCTCTTTAGTGGGGAATTCTCAAAACACAGACATTAGCATCTCCGGTATAGTGGCCTCTTTTTTTTAGATCTGGTACAGCACATTAACAGTGGAGAACAGATGGAGGACTTTCTTGCACCTGTTGATGTGCAAAATTAAGCTGCATTTGCTGTCATGTTAGGAAACATCAAACAGTTTTAACACAGTTTGTTTTACTAGGTTTTTTAGTTTTCACTCCATCAACTAGTTAATTAATAATTTTCAAGTGAAAATACTAAACGTGATGATTCTACCCTTACAGAAAAATACATAAATGTCACATGTGATTGTGTGGGTGGTCCCACGGTATCATATATTTTGAAAATAGGAAAAGTCAACTTTAATGACATAATGTGTGAAGCCCATGTTGATTCCCATGAGAATATTTTTCCACATATTTTCCGCGTGTTATCATATGTTGCAACATGCGGTAAACATGGGAAGCTCGTGTTTTTTTCTGTAAGGGTAGTTTAATGAGAGATTGCTTCTTTTCCTTCTAGTAAACTAAACATGTTTGTTTTTTGCTGTGTGATAAACATGTTAAAGAGGTTGATCTCCGGATTTGCGATAAAAGCCGAAGCTCCAGGGCTTGGTCGAGTTTAAAGGAGGACAATAATGCTGAAAATCCCTATTTCACCATCCACCTGGGACGCACTGGGCGCCCTTCACACATTAGCTACCGGTGGTGCTAATGGACTTTTCCTGCGTGGATGTCTGAGTAACTAGGTTAACAGAAATATTGTTGTTGGGTGTGCAGTCTCAACATCTAGCACCAGGGGACATTTAACAGAGGCAGATTGAGCAAAAACAACGGCTGTGGTAATGGACAATTACAAACGGATAGTGTTACAGCCTTCAGCTCCATGCAGCTGCTGTATGCTGCTGGAGCTGGTGATTTTTACCATAAACTGCAGCTCTGCCCTCCGTCTCCAAGGACGTCCTTGGCAGTTCAGTCCCAGGGTTTGATCTAATAAGAGAGTGGAGTCACATCAGCTCAATATGTTAAACCCTTTCAATGTCAGATGAGGCACAAGAAGGTGTTAGCCTTTGACATCAACTGTGAGTCATTTTGAATAAATCCTGCTACGATTGGATGTCCAAATAAAAGTCAAAGACTACTTTGGTGGTTATCAGTTAGATAAACACACAGTAAATGCAGGCTTTTATTTTCTTAAAAGACATTTTTGATGTACAAAATATTAAATACAAAAGGTCACAGTATGTTTTCAAAGTTTAATCTCTGACAGTGTTACTTTCCTAATGATGAGGGTCACGAGAAAAAATAAATCAGACAAAAATCAGGTCAAAAAGTCTCATTCAAACCAGAGGAGGTTTGAATAAAAGAAACCCTTATTTTGAAAAGTTTGCAGCTGATTTGTTTGCTCAACTTTCCGGCAGCTCTTTTAATCCGGCTGACATCCAACATATAATATCATTGTATTCAGCCCAGCTCTGAAAGTGCTCAGAGACTGGACGTAGACAGCAGAGCTTTCTCTAAAATGATATTGAACATCAATAAGGGTTTCGTTTTCACTCACACACACACAAAAAGGGCATAAATTGATCAAACAGTGAAACAAAAAGTGTTGCAGTTTGCTGGAGTTCACTTTAAAACAGTAGTTAAGTGACAATTTTGTGTGGGGACAGAGGCAGTAAATTATCTTTGTGGGGGTGTAACCTGCGGATTTAACTAAAGAGTTATTAGTACGAGCTCCCTCTTTTCCTGAGAGGAGAGCTTTCTGCCTCTTATTTGATTTGTTCGGATCAATGATTGGGATCATATTGTTTTTACGGCACTTTGTGCGGCAAAGAGGTTTTCAATTAACTAATGTGTAGATTACCATCAATCTCTCAACCTGCAGCCAATCCTATCCTTCCCAATTTGTCGAGCCTGGGAGATAACTGGGAATCTTTGATTAGCTTCCCACATTCTTGACATGTCCCTATCCTGAAGGCTGACACTGATGCCGTGGGCCTCGTGCTGTCCATCAATGGTAGAAGTGGCAGAGGGATGATTGAGAAGATTCCTGATTGTTGAAATCAGCAGAAAAAGCTTAATGTCAGTAAATTAAAGCTGTGTCTTGTTTAAAATGTAAGTTCATGTTCTCGACATTAGTGTTAATGTGCTGACTGTGTTCTAGTGTCCTGGTCCTGGCTGAGGATCCCTGGAGTCCTGCAGCGTCTGGGTTTCACCTACTTTGTTCTGTCTCTGCTGCAGACTTTCTGGGGCCAGAAAGAAATCCCTCTGAGAGCGGTGAGTCCTGTCAGGGTCACTTTTGTCAGCTGTTACACACAAGAGCATGACAAAACATTATGAAGGGCTAATTTCACGTGTGCACCTCATGTTTAGTTTTTCTTTTTGCCGGAATAAGCGGCAGATATACCTCAAAGTAAAGTTTAATGTTAACAATGTCAAGCACATAAGCAGCTCTTTATTTTTGAAATATTTTTGGTGACACAACATGCGCATGCTGCAGGATCCCTGGTGGAAACCCGCCCAGGATGTTGTCCTGTATTGGCCACAGTGGCTAATCATCATCCTGCTGGAGACTTTGTGGCTGTGCATCACTCTCCTCATGCCTGTACCCAACTGCCCCACGTAAGTCCAAACTAGTCTCCCACCGCTGAGTGCAGCCTGCACATTAATCCAATGTACACATGTGTTTCAAAAGTATAATTCCCCTCCACCGCTCCCTGCTCAGATAATCTCCAGTTGGAGCTGCAGCAGAGGTGTTAGTGTGCACCTTGTGTTGCAGGTGTTATGAACCGCCGTGATTTATGGGCCTGTGGTGGATGCTTCAGAGGGCATAATTAGCCAATCTCAGTCTGTCATGTGCAATAAGAGGAGCGCAGGCAGAGGATCCATCTTCCTCGCTCTGAGTCTTCTGCTTTTTGTGTGTTTTTTCCCCGTCTCTGTGACCCTGCTTGGCATAAGGTTTAGAATATTGTGGCTTCAAATTGAAGCACTTTTTCCCAGAGCTCTTGTGTTTTCTACGACATCTGATTGATTTGTATTTCGTACTGGAACGTGAGGATGTGTGGTAAATTACGGCCATACAGACTTTAAATACATGAGGTGGTCATTGACTTTAAGACTGAGCTTGCTTTAACTATATTATGTCTGTCTCTTTTGTAATACCTTTATAAATCTACATTTTTCAAATATTTGTATTCTTATTCTGATAATGATACTTATAATAGTGATGTTGTTTGTTATCAGAGGGTATTTAGGAGCCGGTGGAATCGGAGATAACGGTCTTTACCCAAATTGTACTGGAGGTGCAGCAGGACACATTGACAGATGGATGTTTGGTGATAACATGTACAGATACCCCACATGCAAAGTAAGTATTTTTTTCACACTCTCAATTTCAACAATCTGTATTATTATTTTCAATGACTATGAAATCTGCAGGTTCCTTATATTTTTATTTTTCCAGGAGTTGTATCACACCACGCAGCCCTTTGACCCAGAGGGGCTTCTGGGCACAATTAACTCCATTGTCATGGGATTTCTTGGGATGCAGGTAAGATGGTTCATTTATTTCTTGTGCTACAAGAGTGTTTTTAAATTATGAGTCACAGACTTCGCAATTTTCAGTGGGAATAAATGTCATGTACAAGGTAGTGCAATGAAATCAAGATCAACTTACAGTTTAGATAGAGAAAAGAATCAGACATATAAGTAATACATTTAACCTTAATGTTTGTGATTAATCTTGAAATTTTTAAATGCCATACCAGAGCTAATTTACCTGGATGATCAGTGGTGTTCTTTATGCTAATATGTTGATAAATATCATAAATTAGGCAGAGAACCTACAGCTAACTCTGTGCTTTGTAAAAGTTATGTGAAAGCCACTTTCCTGCCTCACTATAAGTACACAGTTGTGCCCCTTAAGTGACAAAATGTTGTCAGAAAGCGAGGAGAGAGCTTTTGGTCTTTAGACCTGAGCCTCTGATGGCGACAGTGTCACTTGTAACCATTTGGGCTGTGGGAAGCTGCCATAAAAAAGCAGCCGCATTTCTCTATTCCCGGTGGGCGGTTAGCTCTGAGCCCGTCAGTCAGCGAGTCTTAGACGACACGCCAGGTGTCCGCCGCCCTCCTCTGTGTTTGCCCATGCTAATGTTCTCAGCTGAAACACATTCATCATCACCAAATTAATCAGAGGGCGCAGATGACTTACACCCCACATCTGGCTCGACAGGAGAGGAGAAATGTGACTGCCACTTCAGGGACGCAGCATCGACAGCCGCATCCCAGGCCTCTTTGGTTTCCCAGTGGCAAATGCATGGACACACTGGTTGTTGTTGTTGTTTATGTGGTATTTGTCATTAAGTGTATGGGTGAATGAGTTGTGCCTCTTTCTCTCACAGGCGGGGAAAATAATCCTTTTCTACAAAAAGAAGAACGTCCACATCCTCTGTCGATTCGTGGTGTGGGCCGTCGTCCTGGTACGTCACACCGACACAGCTGCTAAAACAAACAAGTATAAAAGTCAATTGATAATTTAACACCAAGACAGCAATCCACTGAAAGCATCGTCCTCCTGCTTCTATGACTCACAGACTTGAGCGCTTTTACGGTGTTTCACTTCGCTTTGCAGGTAAACTCTGCGGCGTGTTTTCCAGCCGGTCGGGGTATTAGTCATAGTTGCCTTAAGCCATTCATTAGCAGGACTTAGCAGAGGACATGTGTGTGATCTCAGTACAATTAAACAACGTCCATGTGTGGCTGCATTTCTGGGCAGACATGAGTATCCGGCGCCTCGGGGGGATACACACTGTCTCGCACTGCCTGCCTGCGCCTCACATGTGGTTTTAGATTAGAAGAGATATGCATATTACTTACAGTCCACTGCAGCATCGAAAGATCAATTCAGGCACCTGCACGCAAAAGTCTCGACAAGCAGATCTAACACACGGCAGTTCTGTTAAAGAAATGGATTAAAGTCCATTCAGATCCAGAATAAAGACATTCATTTATTTGGATAGCTTTGAGGTCATATTGTTTCTAGATTTGTGCTCATTCTGGGTGGTCTCAAAGAAACAAAAAGAGCCAAGCTGGCCTCTTTTTGGTTTAGAGGGGGAATGTGTCCCCCAGGGAGCAGCCAGGTGTTACGGGAGATGGCTTGTTTTGCATTTCTAAACCTGTGAGAGGAGGCTGCTCTAGTCTGCTCTAACAGAACTGACAGGAAGGCCAGGCTTCGCTGAGCCGTCCTCGGCCGCTGTTTTCATGTACGTTCAGTGAGATGCTGCAGAGATGTGGCTTGTTTTGTAAGAACGGGGTTAGTAGGAGGCTGCCTGCATGCTGTGGAGGCAGACATCCTGAAGCGGCGGTGCTGTGACCTGGAGCGATGATGGAGCTGGAGGAGCTGGCTGCGTCACCCTGCCTTTGAAATCAAACTGTGCCAGGACGAAAGGAAGGGTCGACTCAGGCGGAGAAAAGGCACACAGAGTCAGGGAGAGAGTCAAGGAGTTCCTGCTGTGCCTTTTAGTGCAGCTTTGGATATCGGCCTTCACACTGTCATGTGGATTTATTTTTTTTTGACCCATGTGTTGAGTCCACATTGAAGGTTCTTCGGTTAAGGAAACAATTTAACTCACTAGCGTTGTCTTATCAGCACTATAGATGTCATGTTGTCTGGTTTGTCAAGTCAAATAAAGTTTATTTTTATAGCTCAATATCAGGTACATTATCTAAATGGGATTTATATTTATATAGACAACAACAGGAATGTTAATCCACCGAGCCCCTACTTTTAAAAACAAATATGAAGAAGAAAATCCATAAAAACCTCAACATGTAAGGAACTAAAGCATCTACACCATCTGTTTGAGCCTGTATTTAGACCACAGACTGTATATAAAAATGGACGTAGCTTCCAGGTCTGAAAAATTGCCTGCAATACCACTGAGTGCCACTCGGGGTTGGCTCCAAAAAGCCTCTGGCTCCATATTCTCCCCTTTAACTTCTCTCATGAAATACAAAGTTAATATAATTTTTCCACAAGTTATTTCTGTGTTTCTAGCTAAAGTCGCTCCTTCTGAATAGTTTTCCGGTTGTCCATCTGAGAATAATCCCTCATTAATTATTAAATAAACCTCAAAAAGTGGTATATTTTTTGGGGCTTGTCTGTTTGATTGACAGGCCTGTGGTCAGGTTACGGCTATCGGTCTGTACAGTAGTACTATAGTATTCAAATCAGATCGAGTCAGATCGCTCGCTTGCTCTCCACAGCTCGTCCAAATATGTTCATTTCTGGCTCCAAACCTGTCCGAACAATGGCGATGGACAATATCTGAACTTACAATCCGATGGGTAACATCACTGTTAGTTGCCACTTGATTTAGGCCAAGTAGTGCTTTGAGCTAAATGCTAATACCGGCATGCTCATGGTAACAATGTTAACTGATGTTTAGCAGGGACAATAATAATGTAGTCCAACAGTCCAAAGAATGGGTGGTTTGTGTTTGTGAATCAGGAATAATCCTGTTTATACACGTGAGAATCAATGGAAATTCTGTTGTGAGAATTTAATGTCATTAACCTCAATTCTTAAATGACAAATGTCCTCCATTACGTCTCCTTGTGTTGAATCGTATTGACTATCATTGTGCAGTGAGTGGCTGGAGGGAGGTGAAATAAATTAGATCCATTTGGCTTCTCCCAGAGGCACCGAGTGATAAAGTAACACATGATGAAATAAATAAACATGAGGGTTTTTATGTGTTTCCACTGTACCTCATAGTGTGACAGTTAATGCTACTCAAGATTATGACGTTGGAGATGATATATATTCAGGATTGTACAGTGTTTAGTGATGGATCAATGCAGGGACTTAAAATCCTGGTTAACTGAAATAAAGAATCACAATAAAATAGATTTTCTCATGTTGCAGTGGTCGACAGAAAGAGCAGACATCGATTTTAGCAACAGATACAGACCCAAATAAAAAATTAACGCAGCACATAATCATACCATGAGCTCTGCACCTGGATATCTGCTTTGGTTTCTTTAATCTCAGTGGCTAAATCTATTTTTAGTTGTGTTTTTTTTTTTTTTTTTTTTTACCAACACAGAAAGCAAAATTAGTTTTAGCGATCGGCCTGCTCTTCATATTGACTTTTCTAATACGAGTTCGGCTCAAAGGGGAGGCAGGAAGCAGAGCTGAGCTGCCTCTTGTTTCAGACATGTGCTCTTGACATTAGCAGGTCTCCTCAGTGGAGGAGTGAGCTCATTACTACACGCACCCAACCACAGGATTGGTATCAGGCACAGGGCGGTTTTGCAAAGAACCAGAAAGCGTTGCTACAGTAAACGGAAAAGCCAGATTTTAGCCCGCAGTTCACTGTATTTCTGTGGCAGACTGATATCCAGGGGCAGCCATGCATCTTCCTCATAATAAACAACAGCCCCTGTTAATTAAAGTCCAACGATCAGGCTCCAGAAGTGAGAGATTGAAATTGAGCGATTGCCCCACATACCAGCCCCATCCCACATCCTGCTGCCTGGATAGCCTGGAGACTTAATCCAGTCTCAGCTAGGCTATTTCCACACCATCGATTCTGTCATCTATACACATGATGGATATCCACCTAACGAGCATGTTTGGATTCTGATCCACTGCCTCGGGTTTCTCTCCGGAGCACAAAAGGTTTCTTTATGTATCTAAAGAGCACGTAAAGGTAAAAAGATGAGACCATAAAAGCTCTTACTGACATGTAGTTGATTATATGGAGTTCCTTTGTGTTGTGAGTAAATAAGACCATGGATCCAGGTGGGCCTCAACGGGATTTGACTCTGCCCTTGTAGGAGTAAATCCACACATTTTAGTGTCTTTTAGCCATTGTTTTGGTTTTATTCATTGTTTTGTGTGTGTCTGTGTGGCTTGACAGGCCTTTCTCATCTGACTCCCAGATAATCGGTTCATCTGCTGGACTCTTCTGATTCCGATGCCTCACGTTTTAGCAGCCCGATACAGATTGCTTTATCGCCCCCCCATTGATTTGAAATCTGTTTCATTTCCACCCTCAGGGAATCTCCGCAGCCATCCTTTCTAAGTGCACACGAGATGGAGGATTTATACCTGTCAATAAAAACCTTTGGTAAGTGCTTCCTGACCCTCTAAATCCAGCCAGTTTTCCTCACAAAAGAAAGGATGGGTTTCCAACAGGCACAAATCACGGCTGCTAAAACACGCGTTTACTTACCTCTAATGACAGCCGCGACTGTAAATAATCACCCGGGCTGTCAGAAGTGTGAGGTGGAGCGGTTATACATCCTCCCCAACATGATCACTCTTCCTTATGGCCAACAAAATAAAGAATGCTTTATCCTCTAGCCCAGAAACACTCACTACACGTTTTACCAGCTCTGTGTGATGGGAAGGGATCAAGCACTGGAAGAAGTAACCACAGCGCGGTGCCGGTAACTGCTCCCAAACTATCATGTGCCTTTTTGGAAAAACAGGGCGCAGCACCTTGATAAATGCTTGTAATGATTTTACATGAAACACAGCACGATTACTGCCTCGGACACAGATTACTTTACGACCTGTGCATTTGTTCCACCCCCACGTTCCCCCTCATAATGATGCGAATCACTTTAATGCTGCTGCAGGAAGAACAGCATTTCATCTGTGATGTGTAAGCAAATTCCTCGTGATGCTCCACAGGGGCCGCCGCTCACGCCACACGTGCTCAACCCCCGCTATTACCTGCCTGGCTTTTATAGGCAGTTCATCATGCACAGGTTATTGAGCTCTTGAGTAGAAGTCCCTGCCTGGATGTCTAGAAGTAATTAACTCCCAGCCAAGAGTCCTTTTTGTCTCCACTTCAGCTGAGATTAAAAAAAAGAACAGAGAGCCCACTGCAGGAGGCTCTGGTAGGCAGCCATTTTACATTAGATGATATTTCATCAAACATTCTTGCACTTAGGAGGAGACAGGGACATGGCTGGTTGGCTCAGCTCCATGGGGCACGTGCCAAAGATCCACGGCTGATGCTTTCGACCGATCTAGCGAACTGTCCCACAGTTTGTTGGATTGGCTCGAGACCCCTGAGTGTTATTTATCTGCAGCGGAGGATTGATGGACTAAGTGTGTTTACACCCTTGTTCACACCACACTGCTAACATTTCAGCGATGCCCGTGTGTAATGTACAGAGTAAAATGTTGCTGTTGTTGTAAAGTGTCACTGATGGTCTCTTTCGTCCAGGTCGTTGTCTTTTGTGATGTGTATGGGCTGCTTCTCCTTCCTGCTGCTGGGAGGCATGTACTTTGTCATCGACATCAAGGGCTGGTGGGGAGGGCAGCCGTTCTTATACCCAGGTACTGTTTATTCATGCTCCTAGAGTATATTGTTATAACAGTGGATGTGCTTTGGTGAAAAGAAAAACTTTAGATACATCATTGGAACAAGATTGCAAACCTTAAAGAATGTATTTCATGTCTTAAAGTGGCTCTAATTAATATTTCTGTTTTAAAAATGTATATTTAAACCTGGGTCTTATTCTCATTATTATAGGCAATTTTTTTTTAGATGATCTTTACACTTGCCACCTGTTAAAGAAATTCAGGAAACAAGAATGCTATGGCAGCAGTATTTAGCAGAACAATTTATTATTTAACAGCTATTTAACACAATCACTGTATCTATTGCAGGGTTTTGCTATATATAGTATATAATATAACAAAAGTGTCCTGAGTGTGTGTGATTGTTTTGTAGGGGTTTTAATTACTATTTGGTCTAACTGACCTCTTTTCTTCCAGTTATTAAGCTTTGAGAAAAAGAGTTTCATATAACATTTCTCCACTTGAGAAAAGCACATCAGTGTCACATTTCACCTCACATAGGTGAGAAAAGAACACACGTGTATGGCCGGGGTGAAAGAACAAGGTCGTGTGACGGAGGTCATGATGAAGAACAAAGACTCAAAGTGTACACTGGGAGGAGGTCGGGATGGTTGGCTGGATCAAACACAGGACGTCTGTGAAGGTTCTCAGTCATCCAGTTCTCAGTCATCCAGGTCAATCTAAGTTTTATCCAAAGGCAACGAGACTTCTTTATTTCTTCAGAACTGAGGAAGTGAAATGTCTTCAATAAACTAAAGAAGTGCAGCTGCCTTTGGATAAAACTTAGATTTCGCAGGACAGGACGTATTTATGGATGCAGTGCACGTTAAGTAAATTACATGACATATGTATCATTATTTACCTAAGATTACTTGTCTTAATCCAAACCATGATCTTTTCCTTGACCTAACTTTGAGGTTTTGGGTGCCTAAACTTAGATACTGTACTTTTCACGCCTACGCGAGGCAAAACATGGCACTGACACGGTATCCTCTACAGGACTGACTGGTGTATTACACTCTTTTTTGTGACACTGGGTTGAACATTTTCCCTGATGTGGAAAGCTTTGACCAAGTATATTATTTTGTCATCCTTCACTTTCTTCAAATATCCACATAGAAAATACGACCTGAGTTAAAAAAAAATACATACCAAAATGTTCCTTTAAAACTGAGAAATCCTGTTCTGTAATCACTTGTTTGTGTCTTCTGTCTCCTCAGGGATGAACTCCATTTTCGTGTACGTCGGCCACTCTCTCCTGGGTTTCTACTTCCCTTTCAGCTGGGAAATGCACTCCCTGGACAGTCACTGGGAGCAGCTCTTCCAAAGCCTGTGGGGAACCATACTGTGGGTGCTCGTTGCCTACCTGCTCTACAGGAAGAAATTCTTCCTCAAAATATAAGCAGGATGATCTGTTCCTCTTTTATTCTGCAGATATCTAATTTTTCTATTAAAAACAAACATTCTTCATGGGAACGGTATACAGATTATTATAACGTCTGGTCTCCTGTTCTTGGCTTAATGAGTTTAGGTGACTCTTCATAGATACAACCTGCCCTCATACATTTTAATAAAGTAAACTAGTATTTAAGTCATCTGGTAAATGAAGCAGCTCAAAGGAAGTTTTTTTATGAAAAACAATCTGCAGCAAATCAGTGGAAAAAGCATGAAAGTGTTCATCCATGAAATCCAGTTTGTAGAGAAGACGTCTGCTCTGCTGTCAGTGTGGGAAGCTGAGGATTTATTTGATGCCACTTGTTTTTTTGCACAGAATAGACTGATTAAATCAAATATACTGAGGTGGTACTTAACAAATTAGGCCGAGTGATTCCACTACACATCAGGCCAGCCATTATGAGTCTGTTGCCATGGCCACTCTTCTTCGCCTTGTGTGTGTGTGTGTGTGCCATCTGCTGTCCGTACTTTAATAGGGGTCAAGATGCACAGCTCACAAAGGAGTATCATTAATGGACCTGACACCTCTTGGACTCATTGTATTAGAAAATCAGGGAAATTAGACAAATGCAATTCATCAGACGAGCCTCCTCAAAGAGTTCGAGCCCTTTATATGTTTTACATTTTTGCATACTCAACACTCAGAGCTTCTTACTTACTAAAACAGGGTTCAGTCTCAGATTATCATCTTTCCACATGATTGACCGTCCAGTTGAGTGATTTACACATATTTATTCAGTGTATATATGACAGTATTGAACACACTCAGATCAGAGTCCCTCGGCATCAGCTCAGGTGGCGTGTACATCATGAAATGACCATCTAGTTAATGAAGTGATGCGGCTTCATGCTCCTCTTCCTGAGTGAAATCCTATTATGCACTCCGCACAAGTCGTCATACCAGTGCGTAATATGGTGTAGTGGTTTTTGGTAATTGTTTTGTGAGCACAAAGTTGCTGTTTGAATCCCAGTAGGTGCATCCTGCCTTCTTGAACAAAGCAAGCATAATTGCTTTTCCAAACTACTGTGCCAGCAGTGGAAACGCATAGCTGATTCATGATTGGATGGAAATAAAATCAATACAGACTCACCACAGAGCTCCAAAGATATCTTTTGTGTATGTGTTGATAAAGCTTTGCATTTAAGTATCAGCTTTTAGCTGACTCATTCAGAGTGATTTACAGTAACTGCAACATTATGAGGAGGTCAAAACCTATTAAATGTCCTGAGGAGCTGTTAATGAAGATCAAAAGGATCAAAATGAGAATGTGAACACTATAAAGGTGACAAATATTCAGATTATATTTCAGACTGAGTTTCTGATTCATCTATCCTGCAGCATTGTTGTCAGAAAAGGTCCATAAAAACATTGTAGTTGTACATACCATGTCCAGACCACCGCACTTCCTTGTCTGTATTGATTCTCATTGAGCATAATATCTTAGGATACCTATAGTCTATCATATGGAAACTTTATCCCAGATTAAATGTGCTCGTGCCGACCGCTCAGCTTCTTGTGTCACATAATGCTGCTCACACTCTCCCCTGATACAGCAAGTAATATTACATGTGAGTGAACATTTGAGCACACTATCTGTCTATGAGATCAGCTCTTAGGAACATATTACCAAGTTTTTTTTTTTTTTTTTAATGTAGCAATTTATGGTGCACACTGAAAGTTAAATCAGTGTCCGAAACTACTGAAAAAGAACAACTTTCAATTTTTTTTTATTTAACAACAGGCTCCCGAGCAAACAAGAATTTACAAGTGTACAAAAAGTTTTAACTGAACACGCAAAATGTTAAATCTAATCTCTTCCCCGATAGTTTTATTCACCTTTATTTATGAGTTAAATGGCCCCCAATTTTTAAGCCATATTAATACAAAAGAAACACATGAATTTCACATGTGCAAAAACCCTTGTGATCACATGGGACCACATACAAATGTGCACATGTGAAACATGTATTTTGCTCATGGAAAACTAGTTTTGGAACATTTTCATGTAATGTTTGAAGCCCATGTAAGAACTTTTCCTCATATTTTCCCCATGTTATCATGTGTTGCAACATGTGGTAAGCATGTGTCATACATGTGATCCTATCTGTCCCATGAGGAAAAGATTGAAACTCACGTATTTTTTCTGTAAGAGTACACCAAAAAGCAGTTGATCATCCCAAAGACAAGAGGTGCAGATATAAGTACAGACCCAGTAATCTGTATTTTTTTTTTCAGTTGGTGAAACCTGATGGATCCTCTGAGGAGCCCTGCTCTCTCCTCCGCGGCCCAGTGAGCCTTAGTGTTTTTGCTCCATGCAGGGACATTGATTGGAAAGCGACTGCTGTGTGAGTGACTGGTGTCCTGGCCCGAGGCTGCAGCAATGCATCACTCCACATCATCCAGTCACACAGAGATCCCCACACTTTAACTCGGCCCTCAGCCTCGGACACACACTCACACCTCAGAGAGGAAAGGTTGGACCGAGTTTGACCAGAGTCACACAGCTGGTCTACAATGCTGTGCTGATTCTGTTCTGGGACTTAAAGTGTGATTTATGTGAGGATAAACACTGTGGATGTCATTCGTGTGGTGTTATTAATCCATGTGATGGTTTGGGTTGCAGCTCAGCAATGAAATGTTTTATCATTTAACCAAAAATCCCTCCCCAAAGGCAGGTGTTCACTTTATTCTGTCCACCTTGTTCTCAAATTTTAAAAAAATGTTTTTTTTTAAATCCACTTAATTGCATTAATGCATTTCAGTAGGATAATGCTCCTTCAGATACATGTAAAATCATGATTATTTCAAAATAAAACGCATAAATAAATTATTACAAATCTGGTATAATGAACGAGTAATTAAATCGCACACACCGGATGCCCCTTTGAAACAGTGCATGTACCTTTAAAATGAACCATTACACATCTAATGGTAATTGTTGATAATTTTCCCCCGCAGAGCGTTAATGAGATGGCTGACCTGCTGTTAAATTGTGCTCTTAAATTTCCTGTAGATGCTGAGACGCCTGCTGCTGCGGAAGCAGCGGGGCAGTGAGTGGTGAAGCAGTGAACCTCCTCCCCCTGACCAGCCAGTCAGCCCAGCAGCAGCCCGTCGATGGGACACTAAAGACTTCATCTGGCTGCCCGGAGCCGCGAACGCAGGACGCACACTGGTTTATACACTGACGCTCTTTATTCGATCGGTTTCCTCTTTTTCGTTTTTCTTCAAAAAAGGAACTTTTTTTAATCGCGTTTTCATTCAGAAACTTTCACTTATGGTTCGTGAATATGGGGTCAAGTTGTGGTTTCTCTCGGGGAAACATCGTCGCGCTGCTGCTGCTGCTCCTGCTTGAAGGTAAGATTCATCATCAGTTTTACTGTTGAAGTGATCACTGGAGAGGAAGAGATGAAGAGGTGATGAAGTTGGAAAACATCTTTACATCTTGCACTAAAGTATGTCCAAATTGATGGTGGCTTATTAGAAAAAGATAGTTATATTAATTAAAACTAAATTGAAATGAAATAACACTTTTATATGCGCTCTGATAGTCCAAAGGAGAATATTTTAAACTGCCTGCTTTATGCATTTCATACGTATTTGTTCTGAAAGCATCATTGTTTGTGTGAAAGATCTTCTTTATCTCTTCCTCTCCTGTCAGTCAGGGCAGCAGGAACTAAACTAATGTTTGTTTTTTATTTAAATTCACCACGTTTGTGACTCTGCAAAACAGAAATACAGAGAAGAAAGGTTTCTTTGCTGCTACAAACAGCCAATGGACCTGAAATCTAGTTTGCGACAGACAAACACACATGACTGCTCATGTGTAAAGCTGAATCGCTTTGCTAAATTGCAGCATTTTGGAAACTGAGTGATTTTTAAGGCTTTCTGTTTTTTTCAAGAAGTGTCTGAAAAGGCACGATCACAATGCCAGCAGTGTCTCATCCTGCAGAAATTGATACGTGCATTGTGCGCTGGTTGTTATGCATGGTATGGCACATTGAACCCCCAGAGTCAAAATGAATATAGCCCTATATCATAATATTATAATCCCATTCAAAATCCCACAGCCCAACTGTACCAACACGGTCCTGCCATGCAGTCTATATTTAAAGTGTCTCTCATAGCTCAGGAGTGTGTAAATCTCAGCGTGCAGCCTGTTTGTCAGATGTGATGCTCGGACAAATATAGGCCATTGCGTGGAATTCCTGGATTTGTTTTTGGACTTTGAACTGGTCTTCTCAGAGGTTACTATCAGTGCATTCATCAGGGATGTAGAGTGTAAAAGTAATATCATCGTCAGAGTCTTTTAGTGGAATTGAGGTGCGAAAAACGGTCTTAATTTTCATGTGAATGGGTCACTGCTATTTCATGCCTGCAAAAGTGGGGGTTACTGAGAAACTAGGAGTACGTAACCACCCAGGGGAGCAGTTTTCTGCAGAGTTGTTAAAATGATTAATTTTAAGTGGGCATACTTGTGTGCAGTGTCCGCTGCTTATTTTTAATTGTATAGTTTTCAGTGCACAGAGTGATGTAAATTGATGTTCCTCTCACTCACCCTACATACATCTACATCTCCCTTCTACTTTGCTCTCCATGTATTATCACTGAAGCAGACATTTCTCCTGATATTTATAGAAGAACACCATTGGTCCAGTTGGATTTCATATGTCAAGGACGTGATGGTAATTAAACGGGTGCTGAAAGCTAAACCCTGCGTAAACGCGGCATCCATCACCTGCCCGTTTGTTGCAACAAAAGACCTGCACTTGTCCAGGGAGGAGAAGAGGCGAGCTGCGGGCAGGTGTGCAGCAGCTGCTCCCATCTCTGGGTAAACACCGGCTGTTTGTTTTCTTTAGGAAAATATCTCCTGTTATACAAGTGCACACACCGCTCCGACTGCAGGTCGGACATTGGCTTCCCCTTCAGATGACACATCAGATTGATTTTACAGGTTCAAGCTAGTGAATTTGTTTCTGACTGCTGATGTCATATAATAATACACTTCTCTCAAACATTTTAAATTTCCAAATGATTTCACAAATGTGTCGGGGCTCATAAATGCTGTGAGGCACGTTTTGTACAGCAATACCTGTAATGTGGATTTTTCAATGCCATACAAGTCTTCTAATATTTGGTAGACTCTAATGGATGGGTTTAAGTCGCAGCACTGTATGTGTTTGGTGCTTTTTACCATCCCTGGTCCAGGTTACTGATTAATTTAGTGTTTGCTGAGGTCATCAAACAAAGGAATTTGGCAATCAGTGCTCACAATTAGAGTAATCAGCACTTTCAGATGTTGCCCTGCACTTAAAACTGGAGTTAAATGGGAGAAGTGATGTAGTAGAAAACATAAATTGGGAGCTTATGTGGATTGTGGAGTTGGATGCAGTTTGGATGTTAACATGTTTATAATTTAGAAAAAGATCCAAGAGGAGTCTTTTGTGGATTTGTAAGGATTTAAGTGTTTTGTTTTTCCACTGAAATGACCTTTAACCAATTTGATGTCTTTAAATGAAGGCTGATTTATGATTAGAGTAGTTTGAAGAAGAGATGAAATCCTACAGTGTTGATTGGCATCTTCGCAAAGATAAACAAAACGCTTGGTCTTCAAACTCAATAGTTCCTTTTGTGACTAACCCTGCTGAAAGCCTTTATTGAAATTAACCGAGTCCTCTTAACGCAGTGATCCATCACTCCCACAAGAGGAGACACAGATGTTTTCACATAAAAGCATTGATCCGTTTATCTTCCGCCGTGACCTTGCTACTGTATCTTTGACCCCGCCTCGCCCTGTGACCTTTGAAACCTTAGCCAAGTGGTCATCCTCAGTGATGACCACCCCCCTCTTCCTCTATCCCTGAGGAAGCCTCCTCAGCTCCTCCTTCCCTTCCGCGCTTTAGAACGGTCATTTTCATCAGCATCTTTTGCTTTTGAGAAGGACCAGACCGATAAATCTCATTTGATACACGCTGCTATTTGATTTAGCTCCTTATTAAATTAAATTATATAATTTAGTAAAGCTTCTGTCTCGTGTTGCGTATGGAAGCGTTGTAAATCTTGTCAATTTTCCACTCGTGCTGTCACTATGTCTCTTTTAGTATAATTGGAAAACATTATATTACGAGCAGAGTTTATCTTCTGTATTCAATTGTGTGAAACTGCTGAGCTTTTCTTTGAATCTCAGGAAGAAAAACAACATTTTTTCAGAAGCTGGACATGGATGTTTTTTTTATGTTATTTTGGAAGGTTTATGCTATTTTTTTTTGTTATGGCACACAATACATCACGCTATGATGTAAAACCACATCAATCTGGCCTCAGCTTCTTTCCACCCATTTCAAGAAGTTAATGAGTAACAGTAAACATGCAGATGCTCTGAAACCAGCCGTGTTGGGGCAGTAAGTAAAACTGTTCAATCAGAGCACGGCCGCAGCATTTTCAGCCTTTTTGACTTTGAAGCTCCTCTTTTTTCCAGCTCAATTGTTAATCACAAAACTTTTTTTTAAATGTTGTCATCTCATTAGTTTACTGACCAAGCTGGACAGTGTTTGTTTTTTTTAAGTATCGTGTCTGATGGAGAGGCAGCCCTCACTTCATTACGACTGCCTTCGCCGAGAGTCCCACTGTTGCTCCTGCTGCTGGCGCTGCCGTTGCATGGATGCTGCTCCTACCTGTCAAAGCTCTGTGTCTGATCCTCTAGTCAGTTCAGGGTCACACTTCCCTCTCATGCATGGGTAGAATCTAATTTGCTGTGGTGAAAGAACAAGGAGACATTGATTGAGATTTCGCCCTCGAGGCATTTAGTCCTCTCGTTTCACATGGGTCTTGACAAGTTATTTTCCAGTCGCCTAGCGGAGCGCGCTGTGTTTGACCCATCATTTACAACAATGAACAAAACAAAGAACAAGCTCAGCTCATTTGAGTCCACATTGTCCGTGAGACACTGCAGGAATGAATGGGAGAGAAAGTAGCTCAGATGCTAACAAACATATAATCTGCCAATTTATTGCAATTTCTCCAAATAGGGATCTTTTTCTTATTGCTCTTTATGTATATTGATGCTTGCTCCTCCTCCAGCAGCCCCACCCTGGCGTTCCTCTGTTTGATCTTTCACTTTGTTGAAGTTGTAAACATGTTGGAGATCATTTTTACACCACTTGCTTGTGACAGAAAGCTTTTCTTTCATTTGTGCTGGAAGATCAGCGTCCTTCTTTCTCTGCCATTAAGCAATGGCCCTCCGTTGGTTTCTATTCTGTAATCCATCAGATTCACTGTGAAACATGATGCTGTGACACTAAATAACAAGCAGTCAGAGTCCAGCAGAACTACAACTATTTATCTGAGCAGTGCTATTTTAGTTCAGATTTAAAGATGCTAAAATGCTCCACATACCGTTGCACCGTTAAACTGGAAGAGAGAGTCCTACAATTAAGCCATTTTATATTTAATTACATTTTTTAAGTGTTTATTTAATTAAAAGAACAGACCTCTTTATACAATGTGCACTATGTGTTAGTTATACATGTGGCTGAGTTTAGCCATGTTGGCCAGTTAGCTCTAGTATAGCAATGCTGCTTTGTTGTTTCGTCTGACCACTTTGGACCAGACTGAAATATCTCAACAACTATTGGATGGATTATCATGAAATTAGACATTCATAGTCTACAGAAAATGACATTATTGACCCCCAGACTTTTATTGAGCACCATAATTAGGTCAAGATTTTAATTTGTCCACTAGCTGCACAACTAATGACGTTCTCATCAGCCTCAGCTGCACGTTGTGTTTGGAGCTAATTAGCAAATATTTCCATGTTAGCATGACAAATATTAAATGTACCAAACATTATAGTGTTGCTATGGATGGCCGTGTTAGCAGCGTTACTGGTGCTACTGATGTTGCACAATGCAATGCCCAACGTAAATACAGACTCACAGAGCCGCTCGACTCTTCCCTGCTGTGAAGGATCTGTTTTGGTTGTGATCGAACCGATTCTGTTTATTTGGAAGCTGTTAATAGTAGCAAATTTAAAAGTGGTCAATTAAGCTGAAACCTTAATGAAACCCGTGGCTGCAAACTCTTGATGCAAATACAGATTCTTTTACTGTGTTTTGCTGCAGGCAGTTACAACCTCATGTCAGTGAATTTGATAGCTTTTTGTGATGAGGACAGATAGTTTTATCAAAGCAGTCTAATGACTGCTGCATCAAACTGGAGCTCCATGATGTACCACATGTTAAATCTTTGATGCCACAGTCATCCCAAGAGGAATCCTTAAACTGAATTTGTACTTGCAACTAACCCCTAAGGAGATGTTCTATTAGATTTCTCGATGACGGATGAACATGCTTCATTGGATCCCAGCTCGTGTATTCTCTGTGGGCTAATTGGATTACACGATGGGGTAATTGATTATTATGTTATGGTATGCATCATGGTAAACTGAGTAATCTACCTGGTGCCGGACTGCCTCCTCCAAACCCAGATTAGATATCTTCTGATGAAAAGTTTGACGAGTGTGTCATCATGACAGGAAATGACTTTGTTTCCTTCAGACTGAAAGCATCACAGTCATGACTATATTAAACCCAGGTCCTGATTCCAGTGTGATATGATGAACTGATGGTGCATAATGATACAGGAAACTGAGAGGGAGATATTTCAAAACATTATGATCAATAATAGCTTTCATGAGTGGAATTATGGAGGAATGTGCAGCTTTTTAGTTAATTGAATCTTTGAAGAGAACAATTCCCATAACTGTAACATCTTTGGAAGCAGAGTAATGACGATAGGTTTCAGAGTGATTATAATATTTATGGCGTTTATACCACCGTGATATAACTGGGCGAACTGCTCCTTAATGTTGCTGGCTGAAGCTACTTTGTGACAGATGATGGATTATTTGAAAGTGTGGATATTGATGGGATAGATTGTTGGAGCTAGCTGTGAAATTAAACCTGTACAGTCATATTTCTGTGGACATGCACACAGATGCCCAAACAAGTGCTGCGGAGATGATTGCACACATGCAGCCATCAGCTTTTCCCCTCCTGTCCGTCTCATCAGCGGAAAACAATCAGCATCACTGTTGATTAGTACGTTTATTGATTGGTCTGCTGCCAGATACACGGCCTTTCCAGTGGGTCGTTACCAGGGACAGATGCAGCGCAGATTGACCTTGGGAGAGGAAAAGGGCATGAGGCTGAGCTCTCACCACGCAAGCTCCAGAGTACGAACAAGATTACAGAGAGGATGAATCACACAGCAGCCAGACCAGGTCACTTTCCCTGATCTGCCACGCTGTTGACAAGGATGCTCTTTGAGGACGTCTGGGTGGGTGGGAGACCCCCACTTTTGTTTCACTGAGACTTAGAGGTGGATTCACAGAGGTAGATTAGTAAGCCTGTGGGTCACTCCAGAACATGAGCTCATAGCTGGTAAATCTATCAGCCCGAGCACGCATTGAGCTAATTGAGTTCCTGTCTTTGTCTGGGACGATGGAGAGGGCGTCCCACCCTATCAGCTCTGACCAGGCTGAGACACGCTGAGGTCTGTGGCTGGCTGAGCGCATGGCTTCAGATTCTGTGATGAGTTTTGTCCTTTTCTTGCTCTTGCACGGTTAAAATACGAGACATAACAGAAAACACGCACACGCACACGCACACGCACACACACACACACACACACACACACACACACACACACACACACACACACACACACACAGACAGAGCCATAATTAACTCACAGAAACTGCACTCATACGTGTACAGACGAATGAGGACTTTCCACTGCTGTTGTTTTCATGTTTTTCCATGTTCAATTTCACCATCCACTCAGCAGTACATGATATCTATTGTAAACATGGATTGCTGCAATGGTCCTCCTGTTCAAACACTGGCTTTGTTTGCAAATTTACTCACTCTGGCTTTTGAAGAAATGACACTGTACATGGAAGCTCAGCACCAGTTTTTTTTTTTTTTTTATTGTGATTGGAGGCTGTAAAGCGTCTGCTTATGATGCTAATGTTTACATACTTTGAGGCTCCAAAGCTGCTCAAAACAGCTCATCATCCACCTATATGTCCAAATCTAAAAAGAGTGCTCAAGGCGTAGCACCAAAATAAAACCTTTACTACGTCTTTTATCTTTGAAATCTTTATTCAAAATGTCATAAGTGGTGAGATGTCATCACTATCTGTGTTTCTGTCATTCTCGTGCATCATTTTAGGGAAGGTAATGAGTCATGCTTTGGAAAGTCGTCATCATGGCTTCACAGACCAAAGATGCCATTTGCTCCGAGAGGCCTGCTTGATCCATTCAATTAATTAGTTTTGATATAAACTGCTTGCTTTCTGTTGGCTTCTGTCCTGGAAAGAAATTGAATTTTGAATGATATAAACGAATTGTGTTGCACGGGGTCCAGCCACTGTGGCTTACAGCCAAGGCCTGCCTCCATAAATGTGTTCAGCTCCCACTGGTTAACATGTTGGACCCTCTCATTTTGCTTTCAGAGCTGCTGTCATCTGCTGTGTTTGATTCATGACTTTGTCACGTGTACAATTTAATTTAATTTATTTATCTAATAAAGAGCTGCAGAAAGTGAATATTTTCTAGGTTGTAAAAAAATAAATGAAGCCAGGATCTTTAATATGAAACCAGCACAGACATTAGTCTAATAATGTGTTATGATAATGATTAAGCTGCAGGTTTCCACTCTTTTCGGGCCTGTCTCAGTATGATAATGGCTCCCTCTAATGGCCTCTTTAGGTATACAAATGAAAAGCTCCACATTTTCAAGAGTTTCTCACATAAAATCATCATATTCTGTTTTACCTCGCTTTTATACTTCCTATATCATTACTGAATTGTTCTTTCCAGCTAATTCAGAGTAAGACCATCCATCCAAGTTGAAATTTTAAGGCCTGCACCTACTGTACATTAGTACAGTACATCTTCCAGTCAGAATACATTTGAAAATATATATATATTGGTATGTTTAATGCTGAAAACACAACTCTCACCTTTTGTTTATCTTCAGAGGAAACATTTTATCCATGCACACATATCAAAGTATTCTAGTCTGATCTCTGGTGTGATACTATCCCAAATATACTTTGAATGATGTCCTGTACCTGGCAAATCAGGGTAGCACAAACATAGCCAATTTAACAGACTTAATTTTTAATTAAAGGGTGATTGGTACGTCTATTGCTTCAGAAAATGTTTCTTTTCTTAGATGAATTTTCAAATGTGTCTGAATAGTTCACTGAAATTACAGTGAAAGAAACAAAATTGATGAATGAGTTATTTCTGAACCGGCTTCTTCATATCCTTATTATTTTACTTTATTATATTATTATATTTTTTTTACATTTAAAAGCTTTGCCAGTCAATAAACAAACGTGAACTGTGAAATTACAGCCTCTTTAAGCCAAATACAAAAATGTATTATTTCTCAACCATTATGGCATGAATGGTTTTAATTTGGTTGTGGTAGATTTAGGATGTGGAAAATCCTCCCTAAAATGTTGGCAGTCTTGAAACTGACTCCCAACAGGATTAACAAACAAGTGGTGCGCTGTTTGTTTTTGTCCTGGGGACACTTTTAATAGAAAGGTCTGCAGACTCACTGAGTGTATCTCCATCCTGCAGGAAGGACGGCCACATTTATCCATCAGCTCGGCCTCCTGTCATCTAAACCCGGCAAAATTAAATCAATGTCTGAAACCAGAGCTGAGGCCTCAACTGCACCAGCAGAAATAGAAAATCTAGTTTTGCTGTCTGCTAATGACATTAGTGCGTTCCCTAAATGGTCGCCTACCGTCGTCAAAGAGGAACACAACGGGGATATAATTACAGGAGGAACACTCACATCTCCATTTTCCTGTAAAACACACAGCCTGCTGTAGCGCTTTATGGATTACCCCAACACACACACACACACACACACACACACACACACACACACACACACACACACACACACACACACACACACACACACACACACACACATGGCCTGCACTCCCCTCTGGCAGGTAATGATTCATTTCTCTTCCATATCATGTTATCCCCTGTAATTAAACTTCTCAAGGTGAACACAAGGAGAATCGGAAACCACATGTTATTGACCAGATGAGAAATTCATTAGAGGAGCTGCATAAGTGTCATTTGAGCCTTCCTTTCAATTTCCGCTAAGATGAAGGACGCATCAGAGGAGGGGGAAAGAATTGGACCTGTCATATTCCCATGTATGTGTTAATTTCCATTCAGTGGCCAGACAGCATTGTCAGTTAGTATTGTCGCCACAGTTAAACATCTAGAAAGAGATGAATGATAACTGCTGCTGTCCTGCTTTGTAATAACACAAGGTCTCTGGTCTTATTTTACAGTTATCACGATGTTGTCCTTAAAGGACCAGATTCCCTATGATTCACTCATTCTTATTATTTCTTCTCTGTGCAGGAGCGACAGGTCTCTACTTCCCCCAGAATGTGTACATTGAGACGATCTACGTGGGCCAGCCGGTGGGGACGCCCATCCTCCAGGTCCACGCCATGCTGAACAGTGACTCCGAGCGGGCGCACTTCTACCTGTGCAGTATGAGCTCTCTGCGACGTCCGGCCTACGGCTCCTGGTTCCACCTGGACATCAACACCGGAGTGCTATCCCTGAACAAAACCCTGGAGGAGAGCGATTTTGCCTTGCACTGTGAGTCAGGCCTTTTCATAGTGATGGAAAGTACAGTCCCGTTTCAGTGCCAGGTATCCTCTGGACATGAGGGTGAATTCGTTCCTTGATGCTCTGTGCATACTAATTATGCTTTGGCTCTGCGTTCAGGATGATAATGTAATTGCATGCAGGCTAAAAAGAGCCCAGTCATCAAAAAGAGTCGAGATTAAAATGCTTCTTGTTTTTCTTCTGGCTGTGTGTCTCATCAGATCAAAAGTCGTGGTCGGTGACCAAGCTGTCCCTTCATGCCATGGTTTCCCCTAACTACCCCAAGAGGACTCTGTGCATCACCAAAAACTATGCTCACATCATGCTGGACTTCGTCAACGCCTCAATGCCTCAGTGTGCTCACACAGACATGAAGGAGTTATGCTTCCCGCACAGAGACAAGTCCAACCCCCACATCATGGAGAACAGGTTCCCCGGGGCCCTGCGGCAGCTCCAGCGTCTCACCAGACTCAACGTGTGCCCCAACTACACCATCTCCTACAGTGTGGAGTCAGGTTAGACACATTAAACACCTTTTTTTTTTGTTTGTCTTCTCTAAGTAGAAATAACATGGGAAAGTCCTGTTTTTTTCTGTAAGGGTTTTAGGATGAAGGTGTGACACAAAGGATAATATAACTAACTTTTAAAATTTGGACACATTGTTAAAGATGAAACCAGAAGGTTCCAACCTGTTTGTCTTCTGACGTCCTACAAACAGCAGAGTGCAGTCGGAGTCACATTTCAGATGTCTGAGTTTTTAAGAGCTCCACTAAATAGTGATTTTTTTTCCCCAATAAACTTAATTGTTTCATTTCAATAAATGTTCAAATGATCCAATATCTCACCAAAAATCTAAGATTAGAGAAAAACAGATTTGTGGATGAGAACTTTGTTTTTCCTCCCAGAAATCATCTGACGACCCCTCAGAGTTATCTGCTATCCCTGGATATCCAACTGGAAATAAAGTAGTTCAAACTAACTAACTGAAGCGTCACTATAATTAATCTAACCATGTAATATATATCAATATATCAGTCAGAGGGAACACATCAGAACTTTTACTTTCATACTTTAAGGACACTTTGCTGCTAATACTTCTGTACTTTTACTGAAGTAGAATTTTCCCTGCAGGACTTTTACTTGTAATGGAGTATTTTCACAGTGCTGTGTTGGTACTTTTACTTAAGTAAAGGATCTGAATCTTTGTTGTTAATCCTGTCTGCAGACACCCCGGCACCTTTTGCTGTAGATGAGAACACCACAGAGCTGGTGGTGACGGCGCCGTTGGACCGCGAGGAGAGTGAGTGCTACAGACTCCTGCTGGTTTGTACGGTCCGAACAGAAACTGTCATCACCAAGGTGGAAACTTCGCTGGATGTGTTTGTCGATGACGAGGATGATAACGCACCGTATGTGAACGGAACAGACACAGCAGATATTATCATCAGTTTCAATCGGACAGCGGTGAGACGACTACTGTAACACTGAGCGGATCGATTCTGGATGTTTTATAGACACAACGTCGGCTAAATTGTCTCATTTTGACTTTTTTTTCCCAGGGTGGATCTTTCGGCTCCTTGTTTGTCTTTGACAGGGATTTGACGCCCATCTTTCCCCCGGACAAGAGTTCCAATAAGTACGTGGGGATTCTGCTCAACAGTGATCCATGGATAAAGGAAACATTTGACATAAAAAGCACCTTCAGTGAAAAGAAAGCTGCTCACAGAGGCATTCGAGAGACGGTTCATGACTACAGTGAGTAACATAGAGTCTACTGATAAAGATCTTTTTATGAGGACATCAGCTATCAGGGAGTGACTCATGATGTTTCCTTGACTTTAGAGCTCGTCCTGAAGAGGAACTTGTACGTGACAGAGAACCGCACCCTGCGTCTGGACTATCTGGTCAATGACACCACCTATCCCGGTCTGGAGGGAACAGTGTCGCTGCACTTCAACGTCACCATCTTACCCGTCCACATCCGCTTCGCCAACATCACACACGTATTTACAGTGACGCGCAGAGCTTCTGTTTACGCACAGGTACTCCTGACTGCAAACCATACTGACCTGTACCTCTGTTTAGTCTGCTGCTGCTGCCTTTAGTGACACTTATGCATTTTTTTTAATGCATGAACATGATAAACATGCTCACTGAGAGAGTTATAAAATCATTTTCCAACGAAAAAAACATCTGCTCACTTTTTCCTATTGCAGACACTGAATTTGATCTATTATATAAACTTTTAGCCACAAAGATCTTTCAGACATGCCAAACACACGCAGAACATATAATCTGTCCCTCATTACAGCCCTGTGGGCAGCAGAGAGTCCAGGGTATGGATCCAAAGGAGACCCTTTTGCAATGATTTGTATCAATATTAATCCCTTGAGAGAAGTACTGAGTTTCAGTGCCAAAGCTCATTATTCATTCTTGAGAAGGATTCATTACAGACATGGAATACGGTCCAAAGTGTAAAACTGCAAGTTTCCTTCCAAACAACCCAAAGCACACTGTAGAGTCCGTGAGAAATGACAAGGCTTTTATTTAACATGGCAAAATGTATTTAAAATGACCAATGCGGTGCGACCCACACAGCTCTTCATCAGGGTCATCATCAGAAGTAGCTTACACACCTTTATTATGTCGCACTAATAAGCTGAGTGGGAGGCCTTTTGGTCAAAAACCAGGAAGTGATACACCTTCAAATGGAGAGAAAGGAAAAGCCAAAACCCAAATGTCAATTACAAAACAAACAACATGTTAACCCAATCCTTTCCACAGCCTGGTCTTATTTATAAACACAAACATCCACTGACTATAACATCACCAAAACCTGATAATTTTCAATTGTTGGTGCATGAAAGTGACGAGTAACAAAATCTAGTCTTTCTGTTCAAAAATGTGTGAAAGACTGTATGATGCTTTATTGGCTTCATATGTGTTTTTCCCACCGGATTGAGGCAGAGAGAAAAAAGAAAACTTAAAACTAAAACTGATTGACTTGTAGGTGGTTCATTCACTTGTGAGGCTCTCTGTTGGGGCTATAAGCCACCAATTTGGTGCATTTTAGTACGCAGTGTCTCCCATCAAAAGCTCTCTGTGTTTCAAAAAGATCGAAGCCCATTTGAGGCAGTCTGGTCTGCTAAAACATTATCTGGTGCACAATTTTGTGTAGTCAGCAGAGGGTGAAAACTTCTAGAAGCATTAGTAAATGTTGCTCAGTGATTCGAATGTATTACCTTTATGCATTGAAGTGGCCAGAACTGCAACATGCTTCAATGCAATGCTTTGATACTGTAATAATTGTATGCCTAAATAAGAGGATAAGAATACATCTTAAATGTTTTTCAGTGTTTATTTCATTATATAGAGACAATAGTCAGTTTAACATCTTAAAAAATTGTCATTGACTCACTGTTAAACATACAGAGAGACTGCCACCTGCTGGCAGTAAAAATAATAATAATAATAATAATAATAATAATAATAATAATAATAATAATAATGATAATAATAATAATAATAATAATAATAATAATAAATGAAATATATTAATCAATATACAGTATATAGCTGTCCACAGTGGTGTTTACCTCCTGTCATTTAAACTTTCCCTCTCTTCCTCCATCTCCTCTCAGGTTGGCAGAGTGTGTGTGGAGAACTGCCAGCAGTTCGACGGCTTCAGCGTCACATACCGACTCGAGGTGCCGGATAAGAACGTGTCGGCCGACTCACAGTCCTGCTACGGAGCCATAAGCATCATGCAGGGCGTAGACGGGAGGTGGGGACTGCTGTATGTGAACGACTCGGAGGCGCTGCGCAGGCCCGAGTGCCAGAACCTGCAGTACCTGGTTGTAGCTCTGGAGGAGGATACACAGCTGGAGGCGAGCACTCAGATCACCATCGTACTAGATGGTGAAGGTAAGAGTGTAACCAGCCAGGGACCACTTTACCTTTTACAAAGCTTTAGAAAATAGAATAAAGATAATTAAATTCTTCACACCGTCATCTAATCTGTGCTAATATTTAATCTGCTAAATTTTAATGGGTTCTGTGATCACTTGCTGCTGTTAAGGAGCACTTCACTTCCTAATTTACACCAAACACTTGTGCAGACTCTTTTCAACAATTTTAACTTCTACCAAATGTCCTCTAAACATGTGCTTATGTGTTCCTTTTGCTCTGTTGTTCATAGCCAACAAGGTGAGTCAGAAGAGCCAGCAGTTCCTGTCCTGTGCAGAGAACAGACAGCGAGCAGACTGCGAGTCTGTCCGAGGCCTCGGGGCGACGATGGGGAGATGCCAGTGGAGGCAGGGCAGTGAGAAAGGTACTCTTTATTTAACAAACAGTTCAAAACAAATCACACTGTGGTTATTTTTTTGTAATCATACATCGTATCATTGCTGAATAATTACGAGACCGTGGCCACGTTAAAGGCGTTACTGGAACAAATTAAAGGCCCAGACCCTTCTTGTGTATCCTGCTCAGTAACATCCTTTTTGGAACAGGAAGACTCATGGAAAATGTGGTATTAATTTAGTTTAAAAAAAACAAACAACCACTGTGTATGGCCACATGTTGCAGTGTGACAAAAACAAAATTTGTTTTTGGCTTTAAAATACTGGCATAGATACTAGAATGTGTCGTCATATCTTTTGTTCTGGATGTTTTCCTGCTTTAGTTTTTCTCTCCTTTGTGTTCATATTTCAGGAATATCAGAACACTATTCAACATGCTCCCCCGACCTGCGGACGTGTCCCGATAGCTTTTGTGATGCAGTGGAAAGTAAAGACATGTCAATATGCCCGCAAGACTGTACACGTAAGAAACACATGCTTTTACACTTATATAACACATCCTGTGTATTTTTTTTGTCACTTTAACCTTTATTTATTCTTCAAAAATAGAAGGTAAGAAAGAACATAACAGATGACAAACTTATCAACACTGCCTCTATGCATTTCCTCTCCTCTGTCATACGCCTCTGTGCATTTTCACAGTTCTATTCTTACGTCACCACTTCAAGTCTTCTATTCTGTCCATTTTCTCAATTTTTCATCTCTTTGTGCTTTTTGTAATCTCATTATATGTGTCAGTTTTTCCATTGAGTACATTTCCTCTACAATTGTGGTCCATTGATCTTTTGTTGATGCTTCTACTTTCTTCCAATTCCTTGTAATAATACCTGTCGTTTCCTGTGATGCTTTTTTCGGTGAAATTACAAAGATAAAGTACCTTACAGCCCAAAGGGATCTAACGTTCGTTGTAGCACTTCACATACCATTTCCCAAAACACAACACATCCTGTGTATTACATATGAAGTAACTTCATTCTGCATTGCGTAAAATATGTTCACATTTTATTTGTCTCTGCAGAGAAACCTGTGATCGGAGGCCATGAAAGAGGTTTGAGCGGGAACGGGATTAAGGCGTGCTACGGGACCTGCTACTGCTTCTCTGAGAAATGCTTCTGTGAGAAGGAGGACATTGAAGGTGAGTTTTCATAAATCACACTGAACTGTTGGTATTTAAGTGAAATAGTCCCTCCATGTCACTCCATCTTAAAAACGAACCAGAATGATTGCTGCTTTCTTTAAAAGTGCGTCATGCTCTCCTCCAGAGGCGATATGTGACGACATGTGTAAAACCATCATCGCCACGGCTCTGCTCCTCTCCTTCATCGTGTCCATCCTCCTGTCCTCGTACTTCATCCACCGGTACCACAAGAACACACCCAAGCCTCCGATAGCATCCGCTGAGATGACTTTCCGCCGGCCAGCTCAGGCCTATCCAATCAGCTTCCCAGCAAACAACATCCGCCGGGGTTCACAGGAGTCCATCGAAACGGACACCTTTAAAATACCTGTGAGCTTCTCTCAGCCTCTAACTGGCTTTTATCTCCTCTGTACTGTGTGTTGGAACATTTGAGAAGTTTGACATGTTGTTTTATTGTTTCAACAGGAGGATCCAAAGTGGGAGTTTCCTCGTAAAAACCTCGTACTTGGCAAGACTTTAGGAGAAGGAGAGTTTGGGAAAGTTGTCAAGGCAACAGCGTTCAGGCTGAAAGGAAAAGCTGGTTACACCACTGTGGCTGTGAAAATGCTTAAAGGTAAAAGTAGCCAGGCAAAGACCATACAGGCCCGGAAGTAACGATGATATACGAGGAGTCTGAAGAGATGAATGGTTTCATCATTACAATCCCTGCTTTTCCTCCACAACAGAAAACGCTTCGCACAGTGAGCTGCGTGACCTGCTGTCAGAATTCACTTTACTGAAGCAAGTCAACCACCCGCACGTCATAAAGATGTATGGAGCATGCAGCCAGGACGGTAAGACTTCAGTCTTCCTGCCATCCTCCGTCAGGGTGTGTTGCAAACTGAGTCTTAAGTGCTGCATTTCTCTGAATAGGTCCATTGTATCTCATCGTTGAATATGCCAAGTACGGGTCGCTCCGTAATTTTTTGCGAGAGAGCCGGAAAGTTGGCCCGAGCTACATGGGCAGGGATGCCAACCGAAACTCCAGCTACCTGGAGAACCCAGACGACAGGGCGCTCACCATGGGCGACCTGATCTCCTTCGCGTGGCAGATCTCCAGAGGCATGCAATACCTGGCAGAAATGAAGGTAGGCGACAAAGTATTCTGAAGAAAATTAGTGTGTGCTTACTAAATAAATTTTGTAGTTGAAACATTTGAAATTGCTGAAATACGAAACTTAGTCAAAATTATAAAATAACCCCAAAAATGTAAGGTGTCTGACAGTAAAACTCTGAACTGAACTGAATGAGGCTGAGTTATCAATTCAAATGAAACTCTTGACAGTATTCGATTAAGTTTAAGTTCATTCATTGTGAGGAGTTGAAGTGTCAGCTGAAGAATAAGAGACGAAAGCAGTTGAAGTGTCAGCTGACCAGTTTTGGTGAATAAAATTTTAATTTAAACTACGGCAGAAGAGTTGAAGACACTTCAAGTGTGTGCACCGTTAGCAGCTGAAATCATTTGGTTGTGTGAGGCCCTTTAAATGAGCATGTCGGTCCCAAAGCTTGTTCACAGGGACCTTGCAGCACGAAACGTCCTGGTAGCTGAAGGACGGAAGATGAAGATCTCCGACTTTGGTCTCTCCAGAGATGTTTATGAAGAGGACTCGTATGTCAAGAGAAGCAAGGTAGAGAAAGGACACTGAAAGGTATTAATTATCATGTAAACGTAACAATTTAAAAATAATGATTAACGATGTGTTTCTCTATTATCCAGGGCCGTATACCTGTTAAATGGATGGCAATAGAGTCCTTGTTTGATCACATTTACACAACACAAAGTGACGTGTGAGTATCATCAGAAATTAAAGGCTACAGTTCGACATTTTGGAAACTATGCTTGTGCACTTGCTTGCAGAGAGTTGGCTACAGTCAGGAGTCAGCGAGCATAGCGAAAAGACTGAAACATGGAGATACAGCTCGCCTGGCTCTGAGCAAAGAGAACAAAGCCTACTAACCAGCACCTTTAAATCTCACCAATTAACACGTTGTGTCTCGTTTGTACAAAATCTGATGTTTAAAAACAACAACTTGGAGTCTAAATGGAAAATTGCTGCTATCATCCAAGAAGGTAACCAGAAAAAAACAGGATGGACAAATGAGATACACTTTGACCTTTAGAGGTGGTGACTTGGAGGCTTTGTTCAGACATCTTCAGACATAATTTGACAAGCTGTTTCCTTCCGGTTCCAATCTTTATGCTAAGCTAAGCTAACAACTTGTCAGCTGTCGCATCATATCGGCAACCAAGTGAATACGAGTATTTCCAAACTGTGGATCTTAGAAGATGATCTCATTCTCTATTTATTGAAATGTTCTTATGGGCTCCTGTGTTTCTTTCCAGCTGGTCCTTTGGTGTGCTGTTGTGGGAGATAGTGACTCTGGGAGGGAATCCATACCCGGGAATCGCTCCTGAGCGCCTGTTTAACCTCCTGAAGACGGGCTACAGGATGGAGAGACCAGAGAACTGCACGGAGGAAATGTGAGCTCTACTTAGTTACTCTGTCATCTCCGCTCTAGCATCGAGTGCTGTAACTCCCCGCCACCTCATTAAGACAGTCAGTCGTGGAAAATGACTGTTGAGAGGATTAAATTCTACTTCCTTCACCCACTGTGAAACTCTCTCCTCTCCAGGTACAACCTCATGCTTCGATGCTGGAAACAAGAAGCAGACAAGAGGCCGACATTCTCAGACATCAGCAAAGAACTGGAAAAGATGATGGTGAAAAGTCGGGTAAGCTGTGGCTATAAAATACATTATAGTAAGTTATTCATGACCCACCGCTGGAAAGAAGCGAGGGGGAGCTATTAATCAGCCTCTTTCCGTGCATTACTGGCGCAAATTTGACCAAACTTGGGTGGTGCATCATTGAGATCTGACAGTCAGAGTTTAGGGATCTTTGCTTTCCACTGCTTGCAGATTTGCAGCAGAGCAGTAGATCATTTCTGCTGGACAACATGTACTGTTGGCTTCACACACTCACACACACACACACACACACACACACACACACACACACACACACACACACACACACACACACACACACACACACACACACACACACACACACACACACACACACACACACACACACACACACACACACACACACATGAATGAGCTGTCACTGTTCCCGAATGCTGCAAAATACCATAATTGATGTTTAAAGAGGAATCCTAAAATGTGGCCTTGGTGCAGAGCAGCTGATGCTGTTGAACAGAGGCTAAATATAGAGAAGTTAACAGACGGGAATGCAGGCATCCCAGAATGCAGCAGGCTCTTTCTTGTCTGTTATCACAAAGAGGTAGTGGCCAAGTCACTTAAAGAAAGGTCTTAGTTGCATGCCTTGCATGTGCGGCGACTCCTCTCCCCCTGAGTAAGCCTAATCGCACCTTCATCTGTTCCTGCCAGGATTACCTGGACCTGGCGGCGTCCACGCCAGCCGATGCCCTGCTGTACGACGACGCCCTCTCTGAAGAGGACACACCCCTAGTGGACTGTAATAACACCCCTCTCCCTCGAACCCTCCCCTCCACATGGATTGAAAACAAGCTCTATGGTAGAATCTCCCACGCATTTACTCGATTTTAGAAACAGGACACACAACACAAGCTCTCTTTTTTGGCAACTTGTGATTGGCTTTTTCCGTAGTCCAGTGTGTGTGACTGTGATCTAGGCATGCCTTTTGCTGATTAATGCTGACATATCTCCCATTTCACCGCAAATGAGAGGCTCAGCGAAAAAAAGATCTTGTGTCTTGACTTTTTTTGTTTTAAATCGGACCTGCTTCTAATGTACATGAATGCTGACCAAATTTTGTAAATACACCTGAATATACCCTTCAATTCTAATTTATATGGCACTGCTCATACTCATGCTTCACCTGCATTTAATTTGTAAATAGCTCATTTTTCCACTCCATCCCATTCCCACTGTCATCAATTCATGATTTGTTTGCATTGGAGGAAACAGTGTGTAACATTTGAAACAGGTCCTCACTGAATCAATCACTCATCGTGGTTTAAATTCCAGATTGTCTTAAATTTGCTGACTTTTTAATGTATATTAGCTATTAATCAATAATGATTCAACAGTGCTGAACGGATAAACAGTAAGGCTTTTGAATGCAACTCTCGGGGGACACTGATTAAAAGTAAAGACCATATTGGACTGATTACTTACATCTGGATTTGTGGACAGTTACCAAAAATCATTATTGCCTCGATACATCACAGGGGAGCCAATAAATACTGAATTATCATATTTAAAGTCATAACTTTCCACCTCTGAGCAGCAAATCAGGACTTGTTTCAGAGAGCGGCCCTGCAGAGTTTGATTTGAGAGCCTTACTGTCTGCACGCTGTTTATCTTTCACTGAGTGCAGAAAAAATGATGTGTTCTCGTTTTTAGGCATGTCATACCCGAACTGGCCTGAGACGAGCCCGGTACCGCTCAACAGACATGATGCCACTAATCCAGTCTTTACAAGATATGCCAATGATAGTGTATATGCAAACTGGATGGCTTTGCCTTCACCCGCAAAAGCTGTGGACAAGCTCGATAGCTAAAGACAAACCAACCCTGTAGAAAAGATGACTAATTGGTAGATGTGTATATTTCTGTAAGACTGTACATAAACAATCTGATGCTAAAGTGGGTTCCCTTTTATTTCTGTTGCACGGGTGTTCAACATTTAAAACTGGGGTCTTTTGGCTGCAAAACCGGCTGGATCAACACAGACCATGCTTCATTCAGCTCTTCAGTATGTTAATTATTACCTCACAGGTCATGTTGGCCAAGTTGTATCACTGCATGACTCTTGTACCAGATTGTACGTCAGTGTCAATGTCTTTTAAGTGCCTGTGCCGCTTCCGAAATAGCCTCCAATTGTTAATGTGCGACTGTGAAGATCTTGTTCCAGCCCAGGAGTTAAAAGGGGACGTCTTTACCATCACCTGTTGTAGACAGCCGGGATTCAAGTGAAATGCTGGACTTGTTCTGAAAATGTAAAGTTTCTACTTTAGAGGATTATGCTCCTCAAAATGTCAAAGACCCATTTTGTGTTTCCCCCACAAGATGTTTCAAAGGTGTTCTTGCCAAAGAAAAGTAATGCAGACATGTTCAATGAACGGTTTTCTTACTTCTGTTCTTGTTTTCTTCTTCTCTTTTCTTTTCTTTTTTTTACTTGAAAAATATCATCTAGTGAGAGCTACTCCAGTGAAAGGACATGAGGCTTAAAGTAGACCATGCTCCGTGTCAGACTACACTTCTGGTTTTTATTCACTGTAATGGCAATCTTTGTGGATAAAGTATTATTCTGTAAACCATGGAGTGTTATCACTGTTCTGTTGTTATTATTTGTTTATGTTCCAATTAGTAATAAACAATAAAAATGTGCAGTTTTTCTGTCAACTCATGTCTCTGAAAATAGATTTGAAATAAGATTCTGTGAGTGATGACTTAAATGTTCTTTTTATTTTATTTTGGGTGCCTCTTCCAAACCAGAGTGTGAACTCTGCTCCACTCTTGTTTGGATCGTAAGTAATTATCTAATATTGAAAAGATGATAAATGTTGTTTTTCAGGTTTTAGAGGCAGAGTTTTGTGGTGTAATTTAGGGATAAAGTTCAAAAGTAGCTTACCAAATAATAGTTTATTTGTTTCTTTACGAAATAAAGCACGGAGAATTCATTTGGAATAAACTTGAAATAGGTTTAAAAGTCTGCTCAGATTAATTTCTGGTTCTGTAGCTGAAGTGTAAAATTCTTATTATCGAAACATACATGATGTTATAACCAAAACCCCTCCTTACTTGTAAACACTATCATATTGATTGAACATTGATCATTTGAAGCTCTCTCTTAATTTTTGCAGCTCAGTATCAGCTGGTTAAATCCCCTGTGACTGAAATACATCAGTATCTCACAAAAGAAAGAAAAAAATAAAGGAAATGTGTCTTGAATATTGATTAAAATCTGTGATGGACAGTGTTTCAGTGCTTTCCACATAATATCTGCTGGGAAAGGCCCCAGACTGCTGCTCCCATAATGGGAAATCATAAAGGAAATGAATAAAGTATGGCTAAAAATAGAACCACAGGGGAACATTTCCTGATTTAAAAGATCACATGTTTCAACAATGACAATAAATGATTTATCAGCCAGTTTGAGCCCACTGTAGTTGTAATTCGATTCAGAGTTGTCAGCTAGTATATCATCACAGATAAGAGGTTGGTTTTTTTTATCAGATGGGAAACACAGGAGAAAACAAGCAATTAAAACAAGCACATTTATGTTGTAATAAGTTATTAGACATATAGTTTGTTACTGTGCACGTGTAAAAATGAATATCACAAAATGAAATATTAACTACAATATTTAAACAACAACGACAATATTTTCATATTGCTAAAATGACAATTAATTGGTTATTTTAAAAAAAATAAAAAATAAACGTTATTATTATGAACCGGGAGCTTCGGCGTGTTTGATGACGAAACTCCTTACCAAAGCTCCCATTGGCTGGTTGTTGACCGGAAGTAGACTACGACCCACTCTTTTCCCTTTGCTCCGTGGCATTTTGTTTCACAAGCTGCCCGCCGCTGCTGGTTTCCGACCAAACCCACAGCTGTGAGCACAGGCAGGATGGACAAAGACAGGGTTGGGTGAGTAACTGCTTTGTTTAATACTACAAGTGATTAACAGGCACTCTAATGGATAAAAAAATAATAATAATAATAATAACATGAAAGCGTAGTGAAGCGCTGCACACCGTTAAGGTGGCTGCAGAAACGTTTGAATATCCGGTTTAGATTTTTCCAAAATAAGTGTACACGACATGTGAACTATCTCTGTGACAGGGAAACCCAATCATTTCATTTAGTCATCATGTTTTGAGAGAGACCAGGCAGAAAGTCCTGTTGTTTGGCTGAGAGTGACTTCATCACCGGTTGCGTAATACTTGGGTAAATATTATGTAAATCTATTGCTGCTCTATAAATGTGTTGTCGTTTTTAGTGGAGGCCAATCCAAACTTTTAGTCCGGACGCAGGATGTATTCATACAAAGTTAATATAAATGTGAAACTTTGTACCGCAGGTTTCAAGCTGGTCTGTAGTTTGAATGATTTTCATGTGGTTTTTCTTTTTTACGCCGAGCTGTTGAACGAGGAGATCTCACAAGTGATCTGTTTGACTTTAAAAGACAACTCCTCTGACTCATTGAATTTAACTTTGCTTTCTGCAGGCGTAATGTTTGTCTGGATGACCTCACTTTGGGACAGAAATATACCGTTTTAAGTATATCACTTCCTTTTCGGGGTTTTTAAGCAGCTGTTAATTCAGCCATTGGTTCCTCTTTTCTGACATGTGGTTAGACACCTTTACAATGTCAGTGCAATGATGTTTGATCAAGTATATTTTAGTTTGAATGGTTGTGACCTCAAAAATGTATGAATTGATAAGTATTAACGTAAACTAACTTCATTGTAAGGTTACATTCAACGGCTGGATTTCTGTTTCGTGTTAGACGTTAACGTCTCAAGGCAGAAAAAAATAAATAAAACTAAAGTATTTAACAGTGTAAACCAGCTCTGTCATGCTACAAAGAAACAGTTCGATAGCATTGGAGCGGTGGTTTCCAGGCTGGGCTCCTTGGACTCAGAGCCCTGCTGGTTTTCATTATGTCCGTCTGGAGACTGATTTACACCCGACAGGTGAAGAGAAATACAGCATTACTTTGTGAGCTCTGGACTGGAGCTGTGTGACCTTCAGGAACCAACTGTGTGTGGTCTCTGGTGGATGCAAGAGGTGTAAAAGCTCCTCAAGGTTAGAGACTGAGGATTTCCCTTCCGGCTTCTTATAAAGGATTAATGAGTCTCGTATGAGATTTCTTTAGCATGTAAGTCTTAAAATAATCAGCGAACAACCTTAAACTCTGTGGCTTTAAAAACAACAACAACAACAACAACAAAAACATAATTTGCTCTCTTGTTACACCCTTTTATTCCACAAGTCACCTCTTGGCGTCTACAGTGCATTGGATTGCCGTTCCACAGTTTCGTGCTTTTATTTTGAAAAGGAAACGGTTAAACCGGAAGGGGATCTTGTGCAGCTTGCCCACCAGATTTCTTCTGTCTGCTGTTGTTTGGCTGAGAGCGGCTAGCCGCCGTGTGCTAGCTCTCTGGAGGGTTAGTAGCTCCTGTCTCTGCTTCCTCACGGTTAAACTGAACCTTACAAATGTGAAGTCCTTGTAGAAGTTGGACACATGTTGAACACGTTGAACAAAGAACAAATCATTGGCTGAATGAGACTGTAACTGGCAGGTTGGTTAATTAGCAAGGGTGGTTGAATGGTAACACACAGCTGTATTATTAAATTAGTGTCTGATTATCTGCTGACCCCTCAGTCTTTTAATCTGGAGGGATTATCTGCAAGTATTCACAAATGGCTCCCTGACGACTAAAGCTTGTATTTGTTCTTTTGTGGATTTCTGTTTCCCACAGGTGATCACTTCATGGATCTACACAGGACCAATGCATGAAAACACTGATGCATTGGAGCCAAGGAGCAAAGGCCTCATGCGAAAATGAGTGAAACGCCGCTCCAGATCTCCGAGATGATGCGGGGAAACATGCTGCGAGGGATGTGAGCGGAGGGAAAAGGGAATGCAGACGTGCCAGCCACAGCTTTTATGAGAGCGTGATGCCCAGGCGGGGGTTTCCACTCCAGGGTCGGGTCCGCTGGCTCTTCCTGGGCCTCTTCCTGCTGCTGGTGTTGCTGCTGTTCGCGTACCTGCTGGAGTGCAGCCCACCGGCCGACGTCAGCCTGGTCCTGCCCGGCCTGGCGGGAGAGACGTACGGGAAGGAGTACTACCAAGCCCTGCTGCAGGAACAGGAGGAGCGCCACCTGAACCGCGCCGCCAGTCTCAAGCGCCAGATCGCCCAGCTGAAGCAGGAGCTGCAGGAAATGGGTGAGAAGCTGAAGCTCCTGCAGGACAAGAAGGAGCCTCCGGGGGTGCAGGGTCTGTCTGAGAATAAGGACCAGGAGCCGGGGGATTTGCTGGAGTACCTGCACTCTCAGATCGACAAGGCTGAGGTCAACACGGGGGCGCGGCTGCCCAGCGAGTACGCCCTGGTGCCCTTCGAGAGTTTCACCTCCTCCAAGGTGTACCAGCTGGAGATGGGGCTGACGCGGCACCCGGAGGAGAAACCCGTCCGGAAAGACCGCAGGGACGAGCTGGTGGAGGTCATCGAGGCCGCGCTGGACATCATCAACAACCCCGACGAGGAGGACGGCGTGGAGGACGACGTGCCGATGCAGAGGCAAACCTACACGGAGGGTCACTTCACTGAAGGTGGGACGGACACGCCACCTCACCGCACACCGGTCATGATGCAAATGTCTCCTCAGAGGAGCCGAGTTTTTCACGTTGTCTTATTTTGGCAGGACTGCACAGGACGGAGCGAGACAAAGGGACACTTTACGAGCTATTCTTCGCCAAAGAGGATTCCAGCAGCTTCCGCCACGTCACGCTCTTCAGGCCCTTTGGTCCGCTAATGAAAGTCAGGAGCACATCTGTAGAAACATCAGGAATGATTATCAACATCATCGTGCCGCTGGCGGGCAGAGTAGAGACCTTCTCGCAGTTCTTACAAAATTTCAGGTGAGGATGAATCAGAAACGGCCGCGGCGTGCGAGACGTGACCCGACATGCTTTCAGGAGACACGTGGGCCTGGTTTGAATCACCGCGGTGTAAAACCACGTGAAGTGTTCTCCGTTAATTTGAAAAATGCATCTGTTGTCAGGGAGGTGTGCATCCAGCAGGACCGACGCGTACATCTCACCGTGGTTTATTTTGGGCAGGAAGGCCGACAGGGAGTGAAGTCCTCTTTGGAAAAAATGTCCAGGTTTGTTGTTTGACAAAGATTTGTTTCGTTTTAGTTACTTTCTGTGTTTAATGCGTCTTTAGATGCGACTCTAAATGTTTGGTGTTTCCCGTTTCACAGCGAGGAAAGCTTCTCCAATTACACTCTGATCCCGGTGGACGAGGAGTTTTCTCGGGGTCGAGGTCTGGACATCGGAGCCCACGCGTGGAAGAAAGGCGACGTCTTAATGTTTTTTTGTGACGTTGACATCCATTTTACGCTGGAGTTCCTGAACACCTGTCGTCTGCACGCTGCCCCGAGTTGGTTTCATCAAGTTGTTGCTCAGATTTACAGCATTGATGGTCTTTTTGTTGTCGTTTTCAGCTCAAGCTTAAATGTACTTCTTTCTTTCTTTTTTTTGTCTAGATAAAAAGGTTTTCTATCCAGTGGTGTTCAGTCTGTACAATCCTGCCATCGTCTATGGGAACTTGGAGCTGGCTCCACCTATTGAACTCCAACTGGTAAGAAGTGTAAAACTTCTCTTTCAGCTCTAAAACAAAAAGATGTTGTGATTCTGTGTTAAATTCAGCCAAAAGTTGCGCGTTGACTTGTCAATCATAGGTTGTCGTCTGCTTTGAAATAGATTCACAAGAAGGATGCTGGATTCTGGAGAGATTTTGGGTTCGGGATGACGTGTCAGTATCGCTCTGACTTTCTAAATATCGGTAAGCGCTGTTCATTTGTTTTATGATACGATTCTGAATTGGCTTTTTGGCGTTTTATTCAACATCTCCCCGAACGGACTTTATTCCTCCAGGTGGTTTCGACCTTGAAGTGAAGGGCTGGGGAGTGGAAGACGTCCACTTGTACAGGAAGTACCTCCGGAGCGACCTGATAGTGATGCGGACCCCCGTGTCAGGTCTCTTCCACCTGTGGCATGAGAAGCAGTGTGCAGACGAGCTGACGCCGGAGCAGTACCGCATGTGCATCCAGTCCAAAGCCATGAACGAGGCCTCCCACTCTCACCTGGGAATGCTGGTTTTCCGAGAGGAGATCGAGGCTCACCTGCGCAAGCAGGCCTTCAAGACTCAAAGCAAAACGGAGGCCTGAGCGGCCTCCGGGTTCCCCTCATCATTCCTGCGTCGAGACTGTGAGGTGTTGATATTCTTATTAACGCACGACAGCAAAGACATGTTTACATGGATGCTTCTGCATTTCACCGCACAGCTGTAGACAAATGAATGTACGAAAATGAACAATGTGAAACTTCACAGCGTGGTACAGTCTTACTGAAGACCTACAGCAGTCAATGATCAAACTAGCAATATTTAACTTGCTGGAGGAAAACGTACTCTTGTAAAAAACAACAATATATGTTGTGGATTGTTTTGATTGGGAAAGATAAATCTCTCATGAAGCCATCAGACCTGCTCCAAACACAGCAGCCAGTTTCTTCTCCACCTTCGCTGCTTCACAACCATTCAGCGTTCTTTAAAAAGGTTTCAGACATCGTCAAAGACTGACAGCTGTTAGTGTTTGGACGGGTTTTGAAATGAAACGAAAGACATGAACTTTTACTTCACTTTTAATTTGGAGATGAAAAATGCAATTTGAAAACACAAGAACCTAAAAGGTTCGTCATCTTCGCCTTTAGATCAGTTTACAGCGTTTCACTCATCAGTTTGTTGGCCGTTGTGTTTGGAGCCATAATGTTCAGTTAGTGCTACGTTTTGTTCAGACTGGCAGTGTGGGTTAAAAAAGGGACCTTATTGTGTATTTTATGTGACAATCAGTCACAGATTTCCTTTGTTGAGGACCGCTCCTAAGGAACTAGTTTACCAGAGAAGCATGTTGATCCGATGGAAGTAGCAGAGACCTGCTGACAGCATGCAGTGCAACGACATCAGCATCATCGTCCAAATAACAAACATTTGTCATCTCTGCTCAGAGAATCTCTCACAGCTCTACGATTCCTAAAACTGGACTGAGACTGAATGTTACTCTTGTAAATACTTTTCTAATATTCCTGTTTCATACGCGCGAGTCGAATACTTTTGTGCCTACATGCTTAAAGTAATTAAATCCTGACCAGATTGTTGTGAAAATGTTTGAAGCTGTCGGTTTGATCGTCTCATAATGAGAGAGGATGTTACGGGCGTTTGCGTCGGAGAGTACAGCTACCAGAGCAGGCGATAAGTGCTTTACCTCCCTCATCATGGAAGCAGGTCGATCTTTCATCTCATCTGGTACTGTAATTATTTCTAAACCATTTTTATTTTGCAGATATTTCAGCTTTTTGTAGATAGGTCTTAAAGTCTCCTCCCCCTGCAGGAGGAATGTTCTACATCTTCCTCTCAGCAGAACAAAACAACTCAAACAGAATAAACACGTGCAAGGTAATGATTTATTTTGAAATTTTGGCAATGAAATAAAACTTATTGAAGGCTGCATCAACTGCTACGACGTCATTTCTGCTGTTAGCGTTTGCTCTGATGAGAAATGTTTTTAGTTATCTTGACCAGTTCTATAATTTAAGCTATAAAAACGTAATATGAAACTCGTCAAGTGTCTTTGAATCTACCAACTCATTTGTATGTTTCTTAATTTAAGACAAATGGCATAATACCATTGTATTATTCATCTGTATACGATAAACTACATCAATAGAAAAGAAAAGAAAAGAAAATAGAAAAAAAGAAAAGTCCAGTAGAACTGACATGGAATAAACCAAAAAGGAAAAGAGGCTGAGTTTCGATGTATTAATGTGCGATCTGTTCTGGATGGATCCCCGTGGTCTTGTAGATCTCTTTGAGAATCAGCAGCGCTGTGTCTTCAGATTGCCTACGAAACAACAGAAGTTCAGTCACACGGCGAACGAACTGCAGCAGACGAAACAACAGAAGTTCAGTCACACGGCGAACGAACTGCAGCAGACGAAACAGCTTCTTCATTCTGTTATTTCCACCTGAGCTTTTCCTTCTAAATGCAGTCGGAAAGAAAAACTCCGAAAATTAGCAGTAAATTAGGAACTATAGTGCACTGCATCAGAAATGGGATTATTAATGAATAAATATGTCATGTTTTTTTAAACATCACAGATTAATATTGATTAATTAATAATGATTATTTGATCTAGAAAACAACAAAACAGGGAAAACATTTATTTTCCCCAAAAATTAAAGATAGAAAAAAAGACTTAAAATGGAGATCCTGGAATCATCAAACTTTTGAATTTTTTTGAACAGATGAATTACTCAAAAGATTTACAGATTATCAAAATATTAGCCGAATATCTTTCTGTCAGACTAATTGATTAGTTGATTAATTGTTTCAGCTCCAATTTTAACCGCAGATTCCCACTGATTACTAATGGAAGAGAAGTTGTGTGTACCAGTAGCAGAGATGACTCTGGAGGGCAAACAGGTACTCGTTGAAGCTTTCGATGGGTTTCTCCTGCAGGACGTAGTCGATGCGGTTTCCTCCGTTTAACATCCCAACCTTCACCTGAGGCTCTTCTTCTCTTGGTGGCTCCGGGCACTCGGGAATCTTGTTCTCTGTGACAAACCACAACAAACGTGTCACCTTCATACAATAAAGAAAAAAGCTGACGGAAGAGTCACATATCGGGGGGAAACTCACCCTCCTGCACCTGCTTCTCCTGCTCTTCGATCTGATTGGCCACGATGGCCAGCTCGGCCTGAAGTTGGGCCGACGAGGTGTGAGCGCGAGCGAACTCGTTAAGCGTCTGCCAGGCGGTCTTCAGGGAGCTGATGAAGCCATGCTTCAGGTCAGAGCCCATCCTGGAGAGGCTCTCCTTCAGCTCTGAAACACAGACACACCGGTGAATCCTTCTGTAGGTTCAAACTCATAGAACTCGTTTAATTAGAGACAAAACCAGTTTCTGCACTTCCAACACACAGTGTGACGATGCAGAGAGAAATGGGCACGCAGTTATTTTTGAGATGCCATCATTAGACCTTTGTGTCTTCAAAATGAAACAACAATACTCTTATTAAATGGTAAAAGTTCAATATAAAACCACCGAAAGAAACCTGACTTTGACCTTCATCCTAAGAAGTTCACCATTGTTTTATTGCACCATAGAAATGTCACTGAGAACAGAGTCTTTGTATTTTGCCACCACGGTGTTTCAGGCACTGACCTGAGGGCATGCAGGAAAACTAGACAACAGCTTAGTCCAGGCTCTTATGAAGAGTGTCAGCATTAAATATGAACATTTTAAACACCTATAGCTTCATCCAATATGTCGTGCCGGGATATTTGGGTCGACGCGAGCAGAAAATAATCCCAGTGAGTGTCATCATACCGAGATGGAGCCTCTTCCTTCCTTTGTGATGTGGGATCAGAACAGGCTTCAAGTCCAAGTCTGGCATTATCATGGGCTCCATCCTGTACGCCACCGGGTCCAACTAAGACAAAGTTCAGCATTAATGATTCACGTTATCACAATCTGATCAAACGTTTACCTACTTGGTTTGTTTTTTTATATCATTTTTTTTTGCCATCATTTGACAGCGCGAGCAGAGACCGAGGAGTTCCTCAGCCGGGGGTCAAAGTGTGGACATTATGGTTATGTGGTAAGCTTAATAAGCATTTGGCTGCTGAATGAAATGCCACTGCACAAAAGCAATACTTACATACTGGCAACCAAAGACAAAACAACATGCTATGATGAGTTTAATTAGCAGTAATTCCTGCAGAGCTGCATACCGGGTGATAAATGTTGAAGAATCCCTTGCACGTGGGCAGCTGGTACGTCTCTCCGATCTTCTCGAGTCCCCGGACCGTCAGAAACATGCCGATCGGAGAGCCCAAGGCGAAGAAGTTCACTGGCTCAAAGTCCAGAGCGTGATACACCACCGACACCTGCAGAGGAAGAACGGAAGGTCGCGTTAAATCCTGACTCAAGAGTCCGCTATACGTCATCTTTAGGAGCAGCAACGGTTTCCCTCGTCGTGTGTGCAGTCAGATTTATTTACCTGTCCGGTTCCAACTTCAAAGCAGTTGTAGTTGACGTGGACGGAGGAGACAGCGTTGCCCACCGGACGCTTCTTAACCAGATCAGGGAGAGCTTCAGGAGCTGGTGGCGGCACCGCGACCTCCTCTTTCTTCTCCCGAGCAGCCTGATGCGCAGCCTGCGAAAGCACCACAGACACAAAACCAGCGTGTTAGTTGCTCGTCACCATTTGGTTCTTTACCTTGCAGATACTCAAGAGACAAACTCACCAGCTTAGTCACTCTTTCTTTGACAAACTTGGCAATCTTCTTTCTGGGACCCAGCGGGATTCCCATCTCCTTCAGGTCCTCAATGGTGCACATAAGCTGGAAGAACATGTGAAATGGACAAAATGAAGCCGACACCGATGTCTTATCAGAAATAAACGTAAAGAATAACATCAAGGAACCCCACTGTTATGAAAATACTTTACAGATTTGACCTATGCAACAACCATTTGTGACGCTAAATCGTTTTGTCATTTCCTTAAACACCTTTGAAAAAAACCAAATCATGCCTCTTAATGAAGCAGATGTGGTGTTTCATTCTTACAAAAGATTCAATGTCAATCTTCTCCTCATCAAACGTAGTCTTGTACTCCGTCAGGCCCAGATGTTGCAGCACAGCAGCCAGATCCTCAAACTCCTCCCCGTCTTCTTTGGGCTGCTCCTCCACAGCCGGAGGGGGGGCGGCATTGTTTCCCTGTGTGAGTGGGGCTGTCACCTGATATTAGGAAGCAACATTTACAGCATTATTTTCAAAGTGTCCATTATGAACATCAGTATGTTAAAGAAGACATTTGTCATCAGTTACTACATGCATGTCTTTAAGAAGGACAATAAATACAGCGTTTAAAATAATAACAGACGACGTGTTACTCCAATTATTTCACATGAACTGTTGCCTGACCTGTTTGGTGTCTCCGTTAGTGGCCGGTATGGTCGGCATGCCCAGTCCAGGAGAGCCGTTCTTCTGATTTGAAAGCAGATCAAAGAGAATCAGGGAACCTGCGAGTACAAAAAAAAGGAAACGACGAAGGTAAAAAACCCCAGAAGGAACCATTGACCAGGTGTTGAAGCAGATGAACTGGTTTATTACCTAAACTGTGTCCGGCTACTGATATTCCTCCTCTGTAGTCTGGGTTCCTCTCCATGAACAGGGCACTAAGGCGGTTCATCTCGAGAGCGACTGCATCCATGATGGTCTGGCAGTAAGTGGGACTGTTGTAGAAAAGCACATCTAACAGAGTCTCATTTGTAAAGTGACGTAAACGTCCGGTGCTGGGCAAGGTGATCTTCTTTATCCTCCTGCAAGGACAAAGCAGAGAAGAGCTCATATTCATTTATGTGCTTGAAGAGATTAGTCTGGTGATATTCTATATTTTACTTATTACTCAGAAAAGACAAACCAACAATGGACATGTTATTCCTCTTTGCCTCAGGGAACACTTGTTTTGAAAAAGACACATCACTGATTCACACTGTTGAACTGGCTGACGTGTTCCTGCAACACCATGAACACACTGACTGGAACGTATTCAGTCAGACCACTAACAGCATCCAGCAGCTAGAAAAAGAGTCTTCGGAGGAACAAAGATGTCTGTTACACTGCAGGAAATAGTCCTCCGCAGATGTTCTGTTTATCCATGTCTGTTTTATGTTTACTAAAAACTACAGAGGCCAGTTTTTTTTTTTAAACTAAAATTATATCAAATGTGACCTTATTTTATAATTTACATGTGACAGACAAATGCGTTTTGGTCTTTTCAGCATCTGTTGACAACAACAAAAACATAATCTAGTATTTTCACATGTACGTATGCGACATGTTAATGAATGTAGGATGCCATGACCTGAACGTACAACTAACATTTACAGATGCAGAATTTCAGACACTTTTTGGAAGCGATTCTATGTATTTTGGGGCATTTTTGCCTTTATTCAGACAGACTAATATAGACGGACAGGAAATGTGGGGAAAGAGAGCAGCGAGATAACCGGCAAACCAAACCGATGACTCATCTGCCGACAGCGTCTGCACCCATGTTTTATGCAGCCTAACTAATGAGCTGTCCGGCCACTATATTTAAAATTTTGAGCTCGAGCCATTTTTTTTTTTTTTAAACAAACAGCAGCAGATAACAACCGCAACATGCGAGTCCGCGTAAACCTGCCTGTCCTCACCTGTCCACCCCGGTGGCGTCTCCGTGTAGAGCCGTGTGCCACTGGACAGGTAGGAACTCCACCCGGCTGATGGCGTGTTCTTCCAGCGGTTTTTGAAAGTGGCTGTGCAGCAGCTTCAGAGAGACGCTGCGGAAGTCGTCCACTGAAAGCACAACGCGCCGAATTCGTATAGTTTATGTCATAAATAATCACCAACGGTAAACAGCGCGAGTGTTTTGGTACTCACCACACTCGATCATGTTCCTAAACCTCAGGTCGCACACAGGACCGATCCCATGAACCATGAACACGAGATGATCCGCCTTCGGCATCTCACCTGGAGGAAGGTGCACATGGTGGAAATGTTGAATGTAACTTCTGTTGCTGAGCGACAGGCTCAGTTATCGCGCTGCAAACATTGCAACTTCACCTAAAGTCTGAAATATGTATATAATTAGGCTGCATTACATTTATGAGCAGATATTAAAATGCATCTCTCGGTTAAATCTTAATTCATTTATTTTCCATAAAATAGATTCTGATCACTGGTACTTTCCCTTCTATTTTTCCACAGCTACTCTCGGTGGATAATATCTTTATCTCTATAAGTGCCAACAATTAGATTCATTTAATATGAGTAGAGAAACTCCACTACCATCGGGTACTTCATCATGGTCATCATCAATCCCTCTCTTCACCACTCTGGGCCGGGTCTGCCCGTCCTGAGTTGTGCCCCACTCATCTGGCATGGAGGCGGGCTGAAACTGCACTATGACCTGCAGAGGCAAACAGATCAATGTTTATTATCAGGATCCATCTTTACAGCGCCGCCACTAAACACCGATCAAACAGGGCTTTACCTTCGGATTGTGCATGACAATAGTTTCTCCTGATGGGAACTCCAGTCTGCGGTGCCACTGGTTTGTAGACACTGCTTTCTTATATTCCGCCTGAAACCGACACGAATATATCATGAGGTTGACAGAATCAATACAGAAGTTGCACGTTAGCCTGCTGTAGTACTGGCTGAAAAAATGGGAATAGCAACGTCACACAAAGATGTTATAACATTGTCTCGCTGTCACTCAACTAAATCTGGATATACAATTGTTTTTTTTTCTCAATTGCTCAAATTTAGAGGTGAGACGAACCTCCAGCTTGTCACTAAAATCCTCGGAGTAAGGAACAAAGCGACTGTCCGTGTCCCCTTTGTAGAACCAGCTGCAGCGCCGGATCTCCATCGGCTCCTCCTCCCAGTACACCGCCGTCCGCATGCGGTCGTAGAGCTGCACGTCGTAACGGCCTCCATCTGTACGAACTATCACATTCTCTGGGTCTGGTTGAACTGGGGGAACAAACAAAGGCCACAACAACTTAAGAGCAGATCAGAATTTCCCTGTGCGGTGATGATCGGGTCTTTGTGGCTAGAAACGTCCAGACCAGCACGTTGTCATACCCGAGTTGTACGTCTCCTCAAGCTGAAGGGAGTCGATGACACTGAAAGGAAGCCAGACGCTCTTCGACTCCACCTGCTTGCAGTAGAACCAGTGAGGCTGAACGGCTTCATAGACATTGTAGGTGTATTGCATCATGGGACCTGCGGGAACTATGGCTCCTGCAGCGGAGGGTGGAGGTGGAGGTGGAGGCCCTTGGATGTGTGTGGGAGGAGGCTAGAGGGAGAAAATGTGGCATATTTGATACCCATCCTTTTTTAATGGAGTTCTTGGCACGTGTTGAATTATCAAAATAAGCCTGTTTGACAGGCACTGACTGGGTTAAATGTACCTTTGTAAATGTGGGTCCTGACATGGGGAATGTCTGTGGCGGGGAGCCGAGAGAGTACGGGCTCTGCTGCGCTGCGTGTGGCGGCGGCAGGATCTCTGGAGCTGGAATATAAGGACTGGCTCTGCTGCTGGAGGCAGTGTGTCGGTACGGGTTGTGACTCTGCGGCTGCATCTGTGGAGGCGGCGGGGTCATCGAGGCGGGCGGGGGAGTGTGCCGCCCCACGGGGCTCTGGTACACGGCGCCGCCAAACGCTGGATGGGCCGGGTTCACCTGCGAGCCCGGAGGTGGAGCCGCGTTGACGCTGCTGGGAACAGAAACGGGTCCCACCGTCGTCGGGGCCGCGGACAGGGCTGGCGGCGGGCACGGCGACTGGCCGATGGACGCGAAGGGGTCACTGCTGGTTACGGGGCTGGAGAAGTAGTTGAAGGTGGAGGGGGCAGGTCCATTCCCAGAGGTCTGTCCTAGAAAACTGTCTTCTTCTCCAACATCAGTGGAATCTTCTAATGGACATCAAAGTGGAGAGGGACATTTATTTGTGACTGCAATCAACATGTAAACACACCTGAACTCTGCTGGGGAACTGAGCATGGACAAATACATATTTATTTACGATTATCTTCAACTAACTTATTCATTTTTTTGGTGTTTCATAAAAGTCTACAACGGACTTTAAACTGCTTGTTAACTCAAAAGGGTCGAAACACTTTGCAGACTTCCTCATAATGTTTTGATGATGTGACCCAACAAAATAGGTGTACAGTAAACCACCAGACAGTTGACAGTCTCGCCAAAAGACATCTTGGACAATTACACTAACCCTGCGTGACAAACGCCACGTCACTCAGACACATTGTCTGTCCACGTCTCTTTCTCTTTCACGAGAGACCTGACAGCAGCTCGGGAGCCCGGTTAGCTCGCGTAGCTTAGCGTGCTAACGAGCCGGCTAATGTTCAGACGTTTCCTCGGCCGGTTCGTCATCTCACCTCCCGACAGCACCGCCGGACCGGAGGCCTGACTCACTGGCATGAAAGGCAGGTTGAAGTTGAACTCCGGGGCGGCACTAAACAGTAGATTTGAACTGGTGTTGGGAGCGTTGTTATTTTTTCTATCTGCCATTTTTCCGTTGAATTAACACGTAGCCAACGACCGAGCGGGACACCCTCGGGACAACCCCCTGGGGACACCTCGGGACGGCTCTCCTTTCCGCACAGATGCTCCTGATCTCCGACGTATCGAGCTCGGGTTGTCAAACCCCGACCGGCCGTGACAGATGGTATGTAGATCTGGTGAAACCACGCCGTTAATTCACCCGCAGCTCGCCGAGCGGAGGACAAACAAACGCGTCGTCTCACTACCGCCACCTACCGGCCGGGAGGCGCTCAGCGGCCGTTTCACTTTACAAATAGGCACAAATAAGAAGACACGTTTCTCAGTTGTAAGTAGTTTTACGTAAAGAGCGCGCTGTTTGTCCCGCTCGCTCGACCGCGGACCTCACGTCCGACCTCAAACACACGGCGCCGTGAATCACCGTCGTACCCGGCGGAAGCTCCGCGCTCCGGTTGGCGCACGTGTACAAAACAAACCAACCACGCTCTTCGACCGATGACGCAAGTTTCCCGCCCTCGCTTTCAGCAGCGGTCCCGTGTGTAGGGGGAAAGTCAACAAACTAGTGTTTACAGAACGGGGTTTTTTTTTTACTTTGGTATCTTTTATATCCTCCCGACATTTGTCTCTGGCTGACGATGCCTTCGACACACGACTGGACCAACAACCCTCTGGACGTTGTTGAAGGGATGTTTGGTAAGACACCGGAACTTCACTCGGCGACAGCGTACCGAACCCAGCTAGTTAGCTTCGTGGCTCCGGACCATGCCGACCATCCGCTTCACGTGCAGCTGCGTCTTCCGCGTCCTTTCAGAAAATGCAAGACAGGTTGATAAAAGTCTCTTCGTTTAATAAGCAGCTTGTACCCGCAGCGGACTCACTCTGAGGTGCAGTTTGATCTGAACACACGCGTCCAGACTTAAAATCCACAACCTGGGATTTCCACAGCTCGTGAAGTAGCTCGAAATCAATTAAAAGTTATTTCTCTAAATGCACGGGATTGATTGGGACCTCAACACAACACACTGATTATTTGCTGGGTTTTTTTTTTTTGTCACGATTTAAATGGTTTGATCACTATCTCAAAAACACATAATTACTTTTTTTTTTTCTTTTTTTTAAAGCAAGCAAGTGCACCAGTTTGTGAAGCACTTGGTGAATCACAGATATATTGTGTAAAAGTACTTACAATAAGTACTTTTCACTTTTTTAAAGTGGACAAAAATGTGTAAAATTAAGTATTTCATTGCAGGGTGATGCTATCTTAAGATTTTTAAGTGAGCAGTAACAATATTTTTTTTGACATTATAGAATAATCCTGTTGCTACTTTAATACAGTCATAGTCAAATCCAGAAAAACATGTTCACAGTGCTGTGTATTGGCAATAATCTGGTGATACAATACGATGATGCACGATTCAAGATTGCAATATTTTTGTGATACTGTAAGCAAAGCCATATATTGCATCTTTTAAAAATTATAATTTCAGGTAAGATGTCAGAGTATACTTCCTGTCTCAGTTAATGATGGAGTCAAATGGTTGAAAGTGAATTATAACACTGCTACATCGCAGTCGAGGATCTAAACACGACACAAAATGAATCACTGATCACCACAAATCTTAACGTGAACTATTAATTAAGAATTAATACCGTTTTTTTTTTTAAATTGATAAAGTACAAAACACATTATCACGATAGTTGAATGTCTCAATATCGTCTTCCAGCCCGTCTAAGAGTGGGCGACTTGGCAACCTTGAACAATATCACAATATTTCAGGGTGTTTCTGCGATAGTGATATTCTTGATCAAATACTGAGAAGTATTCTGTTATTAATTTCAAGAACTTACAACACGAACAGCTTTAGAGTTTTATGTGTCAAGAATAAACAGTTTGCCTTAAAATAATAAGGAAAAACTTTGTTGTACATCTAAATCACTTTCGCACTACTGAGGTCGCTCCACTGTGGCACCTTCACAAGTCCAAATATCGCCATTATCACAATATATTTCTTTTCATCATATTAAAAATTATACTGATATTTTAAAGCTTTCCTGAAAAATTATTTCTTTTATTTATCTTGTGCTTTCTTTGTGACATTTGTAATGTAATGACCAATCCATGCTGTTGTGTAGTTTTAATTAAAAAAAATAACATGATGTCTTGTTGATATTTCAGCTGCGTCCCAGAACAATCCAAACCCTGGATGGGAGGCGAAAGCGGTCGAATTTTTCAAAGATCATCTGAAAGAGCAGGACGCTCGTAGCTTGGTAATGCAGAATGTAAATAAATAGATGGCTGTAAATAGTCCACGTCCCGACCTGCTTCAGCACATTTAAATGTCTCCCCCGTTGATGCAGATCCCGTCTCTGAACGACGTCCCTCTGCACTACCTCAAGCCCGACAGCCTGGTGAAGTTTCGGTGTTTAATCCAAGACATGTTTGATCCAGAGTTCTTCATGGGAGCGTACGAGACTGTCGATCCATCCACGAAGGCTAAAGTACGTCCCTCCTCTTCCTCCCACGTGACGCTGTTTGCAGCCTCTCATGTGCTTGTTTGGTTGCATTCGATCATGTCTTTATTTTTCCCTCCTACAATCCTCAGATGATGCGATGTGGGAAGTACAAAGATGTGACAGAATGTGGGGTGAGTCCACCTCCGTGTCCAACTCATTCACCAGGTCCCTGAACGCCTCATTTCTTTACAACCGCGTCTCTTGTGTTTCATCTCCAGGTGGATTTTAACTCCAAAAACACTGTGACTTCAGAGAGACAGACTTTCTACTGCGTGCCAATCCCCGGAGAAAACCCCTGGGTGAAGGAGATATCCTCATCTCATCAAAATAATCATTTCATTCTTCCCTGAAGGAAGAGCTCCTCAAACAGGAAACAAACCTGTGTGAAAGTGCTTTTGAATGCTGCTCCGTAGTTTTCCTTAATTCTGTCGCACAGGTATGCCGGCGCGAGTCAAGCTCGAGTGGTTCCCTCCACGTCGTATGTGCCGAGCAGACAGAAACGCAGCTACGAGGAAGACGACGACATGGACACACAGCCGCAGAAGCAGCGGGAACAACATACTGGTATGAGCTGCTTCTTAAAGGTTCCCCATCTTACTCGACTCCTGGAGCTTTATTTTCATTCTTGACATCCGTAGTGTAGTTTTAAGAACCACAAAACATCTGAATATAGTTAAAAATGTTCTCCCTTCAGCTTCTCTCTGGAGCTTCACCAAGAACAGGCTGTTTATTGTTTGTGTCGTTAAGGCCCATTGATATCAGTGACTCTCTCTTCTGATTGGCTGACTGAGTAACGCACACCTAAACCAATCACAAGCTTTCTTCAGTCGTGTATTTGTTAGCTCTGCGATGAAACGAGATAAAAAGTTTGGACAACGGGCCACGCTGAGGGCAGACATGTGACAGGAGCACGAGTTTGTGACATCACATCACTTATGGAAATCCAAACAGCACATTTTCTGAACACAGGCTGAGTGCATTTCTCTGTGGACCGAGTGTTTTAACACTTTTATATTATTTATACAGCACCTACACATGCTTCATGGTAAAAAGAAAAATCTGACTTTATGCAAAATGGGACCTTTTAGTGAGGATGTGTGGCTGATTGCAGAACAGAATCTGCACATTCAGTGTTCAACTACGAATGTTTTAAAAGACACGGATCATATTTTTTCTCTTTCCTGTGAAGATGAGGCCAAATTCACTGTGAACATTAGGAGCAGTTCTTGGTGCAATAAACAGACATTCAACCACCACAAGGTTTATTTAGTGCTTTTAGTGCTTCATCTGGAGTCATCAATTATATCTACTAATTATGAGTGGATGGAGTTTGTAAATATGCACATTTTCTTTAGTTTCAGAGCACTTTCAGTTATTCTCTGAGGTTTTGATCACATGACATGATCTTCATCAGAAATCATTAATATCTGCAGTTCAGTGACACCTGGCCGAACTCCAGAACACAAACTAGATGCACCTCGTGATGACGTGATTTTGCCGTTTCCACGGTTAAGACCTTTTTTTTTTTTTTTTAAGGAGAGTTTTATCTGTATCCCGCTGCAGGTCCTCAAAGTCCAGCAGAACACCACGGCAACGGTGACTGTAAGCGGCAGGAGACAGAAGCTCCGTCCAGCCAGACTGCACCTTCCTCCCATCTGGACCTCAACTTCCCGCTGCCTGGAGAGAAAGGTCCCTCCTGCCTGGTGAAGGTGAGCTACATCTCATACTTTCCCGTCATCACCTCATTTCCAGAGCTGAACTCTGAATGCAGTTATTGAAGGCTGATTTATCTCACATCAAACACTTTGTTGTAAAAAGGGGATTTCAGCGCTTTTATCAGCCGACTTACAGAACAGGTGACAGAAAGGCGTGTGTCGTTGGCAGGTGTACGAAGACTGGGACAGCTTCAAACTGAACGACACACTCGAGGTCTTTGGCATCCTCTCCGTCAGTCCTGCTCTCAGCGCTCTGGCGGAAGAGAAGTGAGACAAATGGAGATTAAACTGAAGCTTCCTCCGGCGGCGAGCTGCCTGTTTGTTGCTCACGCTCGGTATTTTTCTGCACAGAGACGCCTCCTCGTCCCTCCTGGACCCGACAGAGTCGATGGAGACGGCGGAGGAGCAGAGGGTCCACAGCCCGCCGGCCTCGCTCGTCCCCCGCCTCCACATGCTCTACGCCAAGCCGCTGCCACACAACAACCCGCTGCTGCCCTGCGCAGCCCTGCAGGAAGACGCTGCCTGTAAGGACAAACAGCACAGTAGGAGAGTGACTGTAAATGCCAGCGATCATGAATATGTTTCAGCAGACGGCTTTTCACAGTCACAGGAGATCAGGAGAAATATTCAGCCTGCTGCAAATTGCTGACCGGCCCACGCAGGTAGATGAGCCAGCTGCAGTTCATCTCGTTAGAATAACACGTTGCCTAATAAGGTTGAACACTGGGTCGGTTCTGATACGCATGTTTCACGTCTTAAAAGAAAGTCATTTCAGACTCTAAAAGTGACACTTTTCGATCCGCAAAAGGACGACTGAGTAAATATCAGTTAAAGGAGCAGCGTGCAGGATTTAGTGGCATCTAGTAGTGAAGCTGCAGAGTGCAACCAGCTGAGCACTTCGTCTCACCCTTACAGTTGTGTAAGAGAATCTTAAGTGGCCACGTTGGGATCTCTTTTAAAGCCAGTGTTTTGGTTTGAAATGAAGACGTGACAACTTTTTATTTTTGAATATCACTTCGATGACTTTCCTTGTTTTTTCCTGGACTGTTTGTCCTTAATTAAAGTAAAATGAATAGACGGTGAAAATAATTATCAGATGCAGCCCTGATCAGATTTATCATTTTGTCTTCTTGCGTCGTCTGTGAGCCACCGTGACTCCATCTATTTTTAAACAGAAACCTCGTCGCCCTCCCGCTGTGTGGGGAAACAGAAAAACGGGCTCATTATATCGAAGTTTATTTGTGTTGTAAAGCTTTCGAAGAAGATGGTGAATGTTTTCCGCTGTAAAGCTTTCAAAGCGCTCGCAGCTGCCTGTAGTTGCCAAAGGACTTGTTGTAACTCTTTGTCTTTCTCAGTTTTGTCTTCGACCCTGAGCGAGATGTCCTCCGTCAGGACGGAGCTGCTCACATACTTCACTCATGTCCTGCTGGGAGACGCTCTGGCTGCCGAGTACCTCCTCCTGCATCTCATTTCTAACGTGTACGTAACGTTCAGTGTGTCACGTTTAAACGAGGAAACCTTTCTATCTTTGTTTTAGCCGCTTCAGGTGAGGAAGCGTTTTCATCTCGCTGTGTGGTTTTTTTCTTTTAGGTACACTCGACGGGACATTCTCCCACTGGGCAAGTTTACTTTGAACCTGAGTGGCTGTCCGACTGTCGCCTCGTACACGGAGCGCCTCTACCAGATCATCCAGCAGCTGGTGCCTTCTGTGAGTTGTCAATCAAAGCAGCTGCTAGTACTGGGTTTATTTATTTTATTTTGTTTTTGGCTGAACTTGCATGCACTGATTGTTCCCCCCCCCCCCCCATCCCCCACCCCCCACCACCACCTGCAGTCGCACTACTTGGGCATGAGCCTCCAGATCATGAACGAGATGCGTTTGGTGCCCAAGAAGGACTACGTTGCGAACCGGCTCGTGAGCGGTGCGCTGCAGCTGGCCAGAAACACCTCCCTCTTCCTGGATGAAACCCAGCTGGAGCAGGGACAGCTGGACACGACAGGTGAGGCTCCGACAAACCACTAGGGGACGCCACTGAGGACGCACTCCGCCATGTATACGTTCCCTGCAGCCCTCCGACGACACTCCTCGCACTGACCAGGCTGGATCTGTTTCTGTGTTTGTGTCCTGTGCCGTAGGTGTGCGTAACGTCACGGCGCTGGGGAACCTGATCTCGTGGCAGAAGGTTGATTATGACTTTAACTACCACCAGATGGAATTCCCCTGCAATATTAACGTGCTGGTCGCGTCAGAGGGCCGCTCGCTGCTACCGGTGAGGACAAAGACGGATGAGACGTGCAACCGCAGAGTGAAAACTCACCCCAACCCATCTCTGATCCCTCCCGCTCTGCCCGGCCCGGACAGGGACGGGTTAGGTTTCCCGCAGGCTCTCATGAGACCGAGTCGTGTCAGACGCTGGAGGTTGTTTCCAGCCAACGTAACACTGTCCCCTCGGTTGCCATTGGTCGGCCGCCGCAGCCCCTCCGGCGGGCGGCTTTGGCCCGGGTCGCGCTCCGTTGCGAACAGCCTGAGGAATGTGCTGTGTGCTATTCCTGTGTGTTGGTCTAATGGGTTGCCATGGGGGCAGCTGTGTGCCATAGGAACAATCCTGGGAGAGGCATCAGGCTCAGCCATCTATTAGTCCTGCAGTGAAGGGCAGCACGCTGTAAACAACTCCCACGGTTGATTAGAAGTCAGAGGTGCGTGGCTGTGTTTACAATCAGCTGCTATTGGCTGATGAGCAGCTGGAGGGTCCGTCTCATCAGACGCTTCACCGTCAGCTCACCAAGGCTTTGCTCCTGTCTGGCATGCTCTGAAGTTTTGAGATAAAGCCAGAGCAGGCGTGCCCACAGCAGGCAGGCCCACAGCAGGCAGGGACAACTTTTTGCATAGCAACACCTGTAAAAAAACAAAAAAACAATAGAGCTCTTCTATGTACACAGGATCAATGAATTTCTTCCTGTTTATCTCCACAGTATGACTGTCGGATACACCTTGAGTCTCAGGTGACTCCGTCCCACATGGAGGAGTATCTCAGCAGCATCCACCTGCATCCACAGGCCTCATCGCAGCTGAACAAGTTCAGGATGTACCTGAGCGTGGCTCGGCTGCTGGACTACAGCATCTCAGAGGAAGTGACAAAGGTGAGACGAGCTCTCATCTTCAGAATTCAAAATGAATGAGGAGCATCTTAACAACCAGCTGCCGCAGGTTCATTGTTCCCGTCTGTTTATTGAGCCGCCTGTTATCGTTAATTTAACTGCTTGTTCTTTTTCTCCTGGCCTCAGTCAGTCGAAGACGACTTTGTAGATATGAGGAAGGATGACCCTCAGAGCATATCTGCTGAGGACCTCCACAGGATGCTCGCTGTAGCGAGGTGGGCTGGGAATAAGTTTATATAATCATCTTCCCTTCTCTATTGTATTTACTTAGAAGAATAGCTGCAAATAGTGTTGAACACAACAATAATTCATCGTGACATAAACAGAGTGACAGTAACTTCCTGGGTCAGTGCAGCCAAAATAAAAACGTCAAAGTTATTCACATTGACTCACTGCATGTGTCTCAGCCAGGGGAGTCAGCTTTATTAAGCCAAGCTGTGTTTGATGACTGTGCCTCCGTCCGCAGGCTGCTGTCCCTGAGCTTTGGACAGACCTCTCTGTCCAGAGACAGCTGGCTGAGAGCCAAACACATCGAGATGCAGAGGAGGAGCCGGATGGAGCAGCACAAGTGTGTCAACGGCAACGAGCCCTGATCGCACACTCGGAGGCAAATGAGACGACTTTTGTTTTTTCTTTTTGATACTGAAAAAAAAGTTTGTAATAAAAATGTTTTTCATGTGCCATAAAGTACAGGTGTTGAACTTTATTACTGCACCGAGTTGCTCAACTGGCTCATGTTTCATCAGCACCGGGGACTTCGTGGTATCTGCATGTAGGTCTGTGGGGAGGTTGTCATGGGGTCGGAAATTATGATAGACTGCACACTTCTACTGAGCGTGATGCTCGTGTATTTATGCGATATGTAAGGAAGAACAGTTCAGGATGTGATCAGTCTGTCAGTGGTTCCATAAAGAGGCGTTACAGTAGGGTTGCAGTGCATTAAGCTCTCTTTACAGAGACCAAAGCACATTTGACAGTTCAGAGGTACAGAGGCTTCAGATGACTCATCCTTCACAACATTCTCGACAAGTGGGTGCCGTACAACAAGAGATCGGTTCAGGCCTCAACGCTCGACCCCTGCTTGTGGTGTTGGCTGCGTTCTGATGACATACGTTTGTTCCCTTTCATTGTTGTACCCTGTTCTTCTCCTTCAGGGAACAGAAGTTATAGTCATAACATTTTGTTTTGAGTGGTTTCTATCCTGGCGGGAGTAGCTTCTCCCAGGATGAGTTACCCCATCCACAGCACACGAGGGGTCACCGAGTGGTTCGATGTGAATCAAATTGAATGGTCTTCACAGTCACCAGATCTCAACTCAGTTGGACACCTGTGGGAGATTTCAGACCATCAGACGGCGCTTTCCACCACCACAATCATCAAAACACCAGAATAGGGAACATTTTTTGAAGGAACCTAGTTTATCCCTTCAGTAGTTCAGACACTTGGAGAATCAACTAAAGCTGTTCTGGCAGCATGTTTTGGCCCAACAACTCAGTAAGACACTTTTTTGTTATCCTTCTTCTGGTTTTACAGCAGTTATTGGTGGATTACTGCCAAGTGTTGCCTTTTCCTTTGTCAGCCGACTGTTTATCACTTAATGGAATTGATGGCATGTAGGTTGTATGTTCAGTAACATCTCAGTTTATCTTTCTGACTTAAATTCACAGCCTTCTGTGGAGAAATGTTTGGTGCAGACACAAATTTATCTGTTTACAAAACAGTTTAAACTTCAAAAATGAATAATGAGGTCAGGAGGATCATTTCCTGTGGTGCATTTTCTGTTGCATTAGTTGGCATGGAGACCGCTGATGGATTTGACAATAAACCTCATGCAACATGACATTTACTTGTACTTTTTATTCCAATGGAATATCTTCTATAGACAAAAAGTGTACACACCCAAAGAAGATAAGAATAAATAGGATACTTTAATATACAATACAATCTCCGTACACCGTGGAAAACAATGACAACAGTCAGTTGGTAAAGAGGAAACGTATGACTTCAGACATTCAAATGAAATGGTGCAAGAAAATGTGCTTTAACAGTGCAAATCAAAATGCTTGGAGATCTCTAGTGACAAGACGAGTTGTCATGACGTGGGGTCCTGTAATGGGCAGGAAGGACGACCACAGACGGAAGAGGTGATTGCAAAAAAAACCAGCACTTTAAAAAAAAAAAAGATTAAAGAAAAATCGCACCCAGCAAATACAGAATTGAAAACAACTGCCAGCTTTTGCGTTATAAAAAGCGGACACCGACACCATAGCGTTGTGGTCTCTGTCAGGAATGTTGAGGATTACTGGTCCTTGTAGCTTAATACAGCCTGTTCAGGACAGAACGAGCTTCTGCTCTGCTTGAGAACTGCTCCAGTGTTTCAAATCCCAGTTTTAAAAAACACCTTTTACCGTCAGCATTTAAAACTTTGCATCGCAGCTATTACCTTAAAGCTTTGGCAGCACCACACACTGTCAGCAGCACCCGCAAAGCAGCCGAGTCTTATTTAACACAATTATAATGACCAGATCAAATATAGAAGAATCCCACATCTTCTCTGCTGGTGAGCAAGCTGACTGCAGAAAACAGGTGAATATGAACACAAAATATTAAATGTGTGACCCTTTATCTTGGGATATTTCAGCTCAAAGCGAACCAGATTATTATTATTATTATCATCATAAGCAGACACCAGTATACACAGTAGGATAAGGTGGCCATGGTTCGTTAGGATTTCCTCTCTCGGTCTATAAACAAGGTCCTACGGGAGATTTCACAACAACCGAGGCAAAACCTCACTTCTTGAGGTTAACAAAAACAATGTTTCCAGCATCTTAGCATATAAATATAACAAGGGCTTAAACGTAAGCACTCCTAAATACCAGCAGGAGGGATGATCTAACAGACAAACTCACACATACTGTACAGTACAGAAACACAGCCAACCCACTGTTTACACCTCTAAAAAACCTGCTCGTTTCCACGTATGTGCCATCATTTAGACGAAATATCCCAAGATAAAGCGACAGTAAACCCTGAACATGATCTTTTTTTATACAGTACACCAAATGTAACATGTAAGAATGGATTTAAAAAGGTAGATTTTGCCATAAATACCTGATATACATTATCCCACTTCAGTTCCCTGTTAAGGCAAATATGCTTTCAGTTTAGAGGGGGGAGTGTGCATAAAGCGTCAGTGTTCCTAATAATTGGGTGGGTGCGATTGCATATATACCTACTATATGCTACTCTCTCCTGTCTTTGTCACACATGCAGTGTCAATGTACAACCCTAACCAGTACAACCATCAGCAGAATAGTTATTTCAATACATAATATATTATCAAAAACAACCCCAACCTGTACTTTTCTGGTTCTTTGTGGTTGACAATGACAGTACTGGGCGTTCTTTTCCAAAATATAATGCTCATACCTCTTTAAACATTTTAAACTTCCACCCTGCCATCAATACAAAAAAAGCTCTACTCAGGGACAGATAAACAATACTCACTGTACATATTGACAACCAGGATACTCCTACTAAAGGTCTTGTTTAGTCATTATCTCTATAATGATATATCTTCTAAGTTACACTTGACAACATTGATATTACATAGGATTAACTACCTACGGTATGTGGTCTGGCTAGTTTTCTGACAGCTATACAGAGGCTAATATTGAACACGGAGTCGTCCTTTGGGAGTCACAAAAGGTGTTTCGGTCGTTTTCTACAACTACCAAATCGAAGGTTATTACGAGGTCGACGGTAAATCACGAACGCCAATAAGTGACCTGCACACACAGGGATGACGTACAGTACATGGTAGAGTCCGAGTCGGGTCGCTCAACATGCAGCTAATGTCTTTAAACTGCCTTGTCGAGATCAGTTGTTATTATTAACCTCACATGCGAGCATTGTTGGTAATCCAGTAACTTCAGACTGAGGACAGTGACATGTTTACATCACAAAGACACTCTGCATAACACGCCGGAAGTACAGGGGTTTAAAACGTCTTAAAAACCAAAATATCTTCTTTATTCTTAGTTTTTTTGTCTCTTCAGATAATCATGGCGAAAATAAGAAAAGTGCAGCTATACAACAGTTTACTTGAACTGCAGTATTTCTGGAGTGATCGAGGATTTGGATTAACATGCACTAATTTCAATCAAATTTTCATCGACACTTAGGAATTGTTATAACTTATTACTACGACTGTTACGTTTAAAGCAGAAATGTCATCGTGTCACCATTACTGCCGTCTCATAGGGAAGGACCGCTCATTATTAAAACAGAGGACGTGTGCCAATATTACCAATCGGTGTGCGAGGTTGCACGGCAAAAGATCTGGGAGTCATTTATAACAACAAAAATCAGTGCGCTCAAGAGAAGGGGAACCCATCATCGTGTGGAAGTAAACATGGTCACTGTCATGTTGGTATACTGTATTTGTCAATTCTGTACAAGAGTCCTCGTTAGCGTGAGCGAGTTTAACTGAAGGACGGGTCCAAGAGCACACGTCTCGGCCGGGAGGCGACGCCATGTGCAAGCTTTTGCTGCTGCTACCGTACAGGAAGTTTCTACGTGACGAACGACTACAAAATCCTGCTACAAGGAAAGCACTAGATCTGAATGATCCTGGTCTGGCACTGCGTAAACATTGCCTTCAGCTCGCTCTCTTGGGCCTCGCTGACAGTGTCTGGCTCGGGGCTCTTCTGTACCTTTGCAACAGCAAAGTTGATGCCCTGGGTAAGTCCCGCCTGGGTCAGGCTGGCCACCTGGACCATGGAACTCTTGATCTTGGCAAAGGGGGACACCACGCGGCTGCCGTTGCTGTCGGCAGGCGAGGGGCCGAGGCTGCCCTCCATCTGTGAACACAGACTCCTCTGGGAGCCTCCTGAGACTGCAGAGCTGGGCTTCTGGACGGAGAGGAGGTTGGAGCTGGAGGTAGAGGTCTGGACGTCGAGCTGGGATGGCCTGGGGAGCTGGGGCTCCTCCTGATGATTCTGCGGCTCTGAGCTTGGCGGCTTGTCTGAGTCTGCTGGGGTCTTATTCTGCACAGGCACTATGGGTTTGGGTGGAGGTACAGCAGCGGGCAGCTGCTCCCCGAAAACCTCGACAGGTTTGGTCTGTGCATCCTGGATAAACTGGTGGCAGTAGGCATCGATGGGAGTACCAAAGTCAATCAGAATGGCTTCTTCAGCCACTGAGGCGGTGCCGGGAGACTTGTCGTCGCTGACTACAGAACAGCTTTCTTGCTTTCCGTCACAGCCGATGACTCGGATCACGGAGGGGATATTTAGCTCCACGCTACCGATGGACTGGGAGCGGCTGGCCAGTCGTGGGTTTGATGCTACAATGCCGCAGCTGGGCAGCACATAGTCCACATTTTCTAAGGATCCAGAGCACGGGAGCTCCGGGTCTGAATTATAGGAGTCCGAGTCTGACAACATTTCATAGTGCTCATCACCCATGTCTTTTAGGGCTCCGGTGCCGGGGTTGCTATCCGATGTCTCCAAGCTGCTGTCCGACTTCCACAGATTGACATGCATAGTTGGTTTTAGGAAATTGACTTTTACGTCCGGCTTGGAGAAGTTGCCCAGCTTACCGAGGGGCTTGAAGGGGCCGATGTTTACGTTTGTCTTGGTCTGTTTCACCTTCTGGTTGAGCGAGGAGAATTTGTTGAGGAGGAAACTTTTGCCCTGTGCCAGGCCTGAGCTCCCCTGGACCTGGTCGGCAGGTTTGTTCTGGATCCCCATTATATCCTCGTGAGGTTTACTCTGCCTCCTGCAGCAAAGATACAAACAACTGAAGAACATGATCCATAGATTGACTCATTGGCTCAAAGCACTGTAACATGATCGCTGAAAATGTTTACTGTCACCGGCAGAGATGAATGCTTGTCATCTTACAGACCTCCAGTTAGTACTCACCTCTCCAGCTTCTTTTCAACAACAAGCAGGTCCAGCCCGGTGGCCTGTTTAGTTATGCGGAGCATCTCAGCTATGCATTGTAATGTATCTGAAATATGTCACAATGTAGCTTCAACCAGTATCTGCAGAATATGTCACTTTAACAGTTTCCTCCTCTTGCAGTTGAAAAGATCTAAAGAACTGCATCCTACCTTTTCCATCGTCCTCTGGGTTTCGTGTTGCTGCTCTCAGTGTGTGGAAGTATCCACTCATCTCTTCACTCCTGTAGTGCAGACGCATACAGCAGAACTTTGGCTTGCCGAACAGAGTAGGCTCCGGACCTGGACAAGAATAACTCAACTTAGAACATCCGGGGTTTTTTGTGATTTGCTTTCCTAACATGAATCATGATCAGTGAAGTTATTGCTAAAAGGTTACTGAGAAACTGTTAAGCACACTTTTGGGAAGTGTTGGGTGACTCAGTGAGTGGACAAGAACCTTCACTTCTCCTTTAAGTTGAACTTCTTACCAATCTCGATCTTATCCAAACCCTCTAAGTTGAGACGTTGGTATTGGTTGACCTTATCTGCCTCTTCATCGTAGCTAGGAGAAAGTGAAGCATAAGTGAGTCCATAAGAACAATTTTTAAGGAGACAATTATGCAAAATCAAAGTGTGACTTACTAAGCAATGTAATAGGCTTTGTCAGACAGGAGCAGCAGCACATCCACGTCTTTGTTGGTGGCATCAATGAGGCTAATAAAAAAAGAAGAGAACGGTATCACGACTCTTCATCTACATCCCTGATTATATGAAGTTAATACGCATCAACCTTCAGACAGGACAGCTGGCCACTGACCTCATGTCACAGTTGATGAGGGCCCAACCTCCGTGAAACTTCTCATCATCTGCCAGCAGCAGCTGCATGTAGGTCTGCAGCAGGAGGCTGACCTGCTCCTGAGCTCCTCTTTGGCTCTCCTTCTCTTTTTCTTCATGCTCCTTCTCCTTACTGAAGATGGAGTAGAGGTCCTCCGTTACTGGCAGGCCCATCATCAGATCTGCAGGGAGAGCCACAAGATTTAGGAGTGTCAACCACGGACAGACTTTTGGACAACGTGGGTAGAGATACAGTATAGATGCACACAAACAGCGGGAATATCTATCTTTTTTTTCATACCAATGACTGCTTGTCTGTAAGCATCCCTGAAGCGGTTCAGATAGTAGCGGTTGGCCGAGTTCACGCCATCCTTCATTACACCAGCCAGTTTCCTCTCCCCTGTCCTGGTGAAATCTCCCTAAAACGCAACAAAAAGTACGCGATAAATACAAGTGGAAACCCACTGTGACGTCACCCAGTGGTTTGTGGAGTCCTACTTTGAAGTCTTGAGTCTGGCGTTTGGGCCGTTGTCACCTTGTTTCTTTTTTTTGGAGCCAGAAGTGACCATATTTGGACAAGGGGGTGGGGAGGAGCGAGGGGTTGATCTGAACGAGAACCTGAGGACTCTACACACGCCCACCTAAACCACCAATCTCTTTGCAGAGCAGGAATCTCAGTCAAACCAGACACGCCCCCAAACGCTATTATTTTGAAGCCTAACATCAGATTATCTGTAGGATTATTTTCAGAAGGAGTGAATTTAGCTAATGACACCAGAATGACTTGTAGAAAACATTTATTGACTTTGTATTTCAGTCTGTTTGTAAGAGAAAGCATTTATCCCAGTATCTTAAACCATCTACTGAACCTATTACTGAAGAGAAGAAGGGCCAAACTCTGCCTCGGTTGTAGATGTGTGTTCAAAGACGATGATGTTACCTTGAGTGCTGCTGTGCCTGCGTACTGTCGGCTGATGGTGTCGCCATTGTTGGCCCACATGACCTGATAAATCCTGTAACATTTGAGAGGCAGCGGCTGCTCTGGAGGCATCACACCCAGTTTCTTCAGCTGCAGGAGGAAAAGTACACCTGGTGAATCACATGTCATCTTTTGCAAAGACAATGTAATCCAAACTTTAGAAAGGTGCCATATAAAAAAAAAATCCATTACATGTATCATTATATTGATTATTTTATATTGCTCACACTGGCACTCTTTCTAAAATCTTACTTTAAATGTACAGATGAATTAAAAACAAATGTATAAATGTGTCCACTATGTGGTTATTACAATTACTTCGATAGTTGAAGAATCAAATACAATTTTACAGGCACTAAAATATTTGGAGCAGTTCAGCTTATTCAGCAGGATACAATTATGATAAGGAACAATGCACCTCTCAGCCTAAAAAAGGTCCCTGGTACAAGGAGTGGAAAAATATATTTAGAAAGCAGCAGCTGTGAGGCAAAACAGACAAACGTAAAAAATGGTTGATCATTTCTTTGTCTGGGTTCAGAAAATAAAATAAATCTCACCTGCTGCTCCATCACCACCCGAGCAACAGCAGCTTGGACCACGTTGGTCCTGTCAAGACAGTCCATGCAGTTGACTCTAAAGATTCCCTCCTGCTTGCAGATGACGCCTGCTTGGTCCACCCTGACAGACGGAGACACGTTCAGAATGAAAGACATTCATGGATATTGGTGTTCATCTGATCAAAATTTCTCTAATCAATTCCAAAATACTATCATGACACTTACCAGGCCCACTTCATGTCAGTGATGATGTCAGAAATCGCGTCTGTCAGGATCTGCACATTTTCAAACTTCATACCACGGCTGAAAACAGGATATAAGAAGTGTAAAGGGGAAGTATATGAACTATGGCATAAAATAGATTGTTACATACACAAGTACATTCACATGGCTCAGAAAAGAGTTCTCACCAGTGTTCATGGAAGTCAAAAGAAACATATGTGAGGTTTGGGTTGTTGTACAGCAGGACTTGCTTCAGATATGCGTCACCAATTACTTTCTCCCGTCCACTTTGATCCACTAAGTTAATAATGACCTGAGAAGAAAAATAATGAGTATCAACATTTTCCTTTGCATCTAGGCCTCTCGAGCCCATTCTCATATTAAAACAGTGAATTGCTAAATATTAGAGGAGGACTAACTATACCGCAGCCTTATCACATTAACAAAGTTGACAACATTTAGTTCTACTTAAATAACATGACTTCTAACTTCAACATTACCATTTACACTATTTCAAAACAACTAGTAAAAGATGACAGGAAACATCAGCAGTTCTTGTTGAGTCATTTTAGCTCTTCAGCTCAAACACAAGAACCTCAGTGAGAACATTCAAACTATGTGCAGCCACCTGTGGCAGAATAACCACAATGGAGATAAATATAAAATACCAACACATGACTGATGCACGCAAGTGCACCAAAGAAAACAATCTAGATTCAAGCATTCACTATTGCAAAGCAAAGCAAACCTACTTGTTTCTTGTACAGATTGAGCTGTTCGTCAAAGTGAGAAGCAAAGTAAGACATGGTCTCCTTCTCCCCTGAAACATCAGACAAATATGCATATAAACGATTTTCATAACAATTAATCAGACTAGAGAAATTAAGACATCTGCAGAAAGGTTTTACATTTTGAAAACAAAAGGCTTATTATCTTGGTGTAGCAATAAGAGGCTGAAGCAAAGTTTTACCAACAATTCCTCATACAATCTACGATTTTTCCAAATTCAAGTCAGGAAAAAAGACGTAAGAAAGTAAAAAACAAAGAGGACGCTGGTACTGTCAGAAAAGTATTTGAAAGGAACAGCTACAATAGTAATTGCACCTGTGAGGCCGCCTGTGCCTACACAAAGACTCGGAGAAACCTGCTGACCTTTCTCTAAGCGTGGCCGGGGATTGTAGCGATACCCTGCCTGGCTCCAGAAGACAGGCACGGAGCCACGGCTCTGCACAAAGGACAGAGTGTGGCTGTGCACGTGGATCAACTGCTCCGTCTCCACATAGTTAGCCACATGGCCATCTGTATCCACTCCTCTGCGTTTGTACCGCATCCCTTAGGGGAAGGAGGCCGCATCAACACCATTCAGATTATTTATATCACAGATCATGCTTCACTTGAAGAGTATAAAAGAGGTAATTGTCTAACAGGGTGTTCAAAGCTTTAAGTGAAAAAACAAAACAAAACAAAAAAACCTGTGCATTCACAGTAGAAATGTGTCCTAGTTACACAACAGAAAGGATATATTTGGACTGAATCAGAGTTCAGGCGCGACACTCTCTCAGAAGCACTGACAGCAACTTGTGGCTCTACCTGCGCGGTGGCGGCTGCGTCTGGAGATCAGAGCCACGGTGAAGCGAGGATGGATGTCATCAACGCAGGTGACCTCCTTCGGTGGGGTCTCGGGGCTGCTCCGCTCCTCGTCAGAGGTCTCATTGTAGTTCACCACCAGCTCCTCCACCTGCACAAAGCCCTGGATGACTGGGATCACCCAGAAGTCAACCTCCGGGACCTGGAGCATCCGAGCAGTATAAACAGAGAAGATCATTAAAATCCACAAAGAATCCAAAGAAGATCATTTTTCAGAACAAAGAGCAGTTAACGCTTTGTTTTAGTACATATTTTGATACTCTGATAAAACCCTGATAATTATCAGCATGTCCAACTACCACACTCACACAGCATGGCTATGCTCTTTAAGGCGACAATAGTAAAAAAAACAAATTAAAAAAAAAAAAAAAAAAACACAATGGTGTCAAAAAACAAACCTGGGAACAAAGTGTGTTTATTAAACTCCAATTATTCAATTCTTAAGAAATAAAAACACCAATGAACTGTTTTTGTGTGTGTGAGGAAATCAGTTACCTGAAGGTTAATAAGATCTTGGATCATGTGTTTATTCCAGAAGAAACGGTCGTCCACCTTTCACAAGATAAAAACACAATCAGTCAAAATAAGGAGTTTTTGTAGTATATATCTAGAAATAAAGGAACCTGAACTCCGTGGTGATATTTCTCTCCTCACCTGTTTCCACAGAGGTAAGCTGGACTTCTCCGAGTCTCCCTGGCGCTGCACGCTGTTGGTCAGGTCGTAGGTCATGCTGTAGTAGAAGGAGTCCGAGTCCATGAATACCTTGTACAGCTCATCCAGCAGCCGCCGCTCCAGACGCTCCTTCTCTTTGTTTTCTTTGACCTGGAAGGCAGGGGAATACTGGATTGGGCGAGCAGATAGAAAACAGCGGTGAGTTGACAAAGCAAAGAAGGTGAACTCCTGTGAGAAGTTTAAAGCCTTTAGAGAAGTGAAAGATGGGAAAGTAGTATGTCTGTTTGAAGATGATGAAACGTGTATGTGCGAACAACAAAACAATACCTTTTTCTTGATGGGCACGGCCACGTTAGATTTGATCTGACTAAAAGTTTTCATCAAGAACTTTGACTCATCTGGAGACTGGGCCAGTTTCTCTGGTTTGTCGATCCCAAAATGATGCTTCTTGCAAAGCTGAAAAACAGGATCTTCGTTTACATTTATGCAACTTTATAAATTTCAACATGACTGAGCTATTTAGAGTGTAAAAAATGTTCAGTATGATGAGGATAGTATACGTGGATTTGGTACCAACTTTCTTCAAACAGCAAATAAACAAACCAGTAGATCATTATTACCATCATTATTATTATTAGCCAAAAAAAAAACACATGACAGTGCGGTATATAGTTCAATTTTTCCTAAATGAACACAGTAATCTAACATCTACATTGATCTAGAGGACTTCTAGGCACAAAATGGGACAAGTTGTAAGGATGCACAATAACATCGGCATCATTGGTATCAGCATTGGACAAAAATGAACATTTATGCCGATATTATAGGCCGATAAAATGACATTTTAATTATGTTTAAATGCTCAACGCTTGACAAATTTCTTGATTAAATGTTGTGTCTCCAAAGCGCGGGTGATCTTCCATCGAGCATGAACGAAGGAGCAAAAATGTCAGCGGTGTGGAGATTTTTATTAAGAAACAGATGGCAAAGTTGCTTCCTTCAATGCTACAAATTCATTTGTCCCTCTTAAGAACTGTGGTCCTGATCATGAGGACGTATTTGTGAGGAACAAAGAGATTGTAAACACATATCGGTATCAGCATGGGAAATTGGCCAGAAGAATTGGAAAATATCAGCATACTGTATATCGGCCAAAGATCCAATATTGTGCATCCCTAACAAACAGTCCCTCTGCAGTGAACAACAGGACGAGCTCTAAAAGCGTATCCACTAACATTCATCTTCCTCTGTGATTACTCACTTGAAAATATTCTGCCTCACCGTCCGTGAAGCTTCCCTGAAAGACTGAAATCTCAGCAATATTCAACTTCCTTTATCACCTAATGCAGTGATTTTACGTCTGCATTTAATTCTTATTTTGAATGTGTGGGCTCAAACCAAACAGATCTTAAACAAAATGTAAAATATATCTACAACGTATTTTGCACCCCTGGCAGCCCACCGTCACGGATGAATCACACACTGACTCACACAGGCTAGTCTCGAGCACATTAAGGATTCTCACAAGTACTGTTTGAATGACTGTCAGGAGAACTGAATGTGGTAATTAAAAGAGATGTTCATGAATTCTGCTTCTCGCGTCTCATTTACAATATTAGTATGCACACCTCCAGCTCCAGCTCCTGCGGCTCTTCGTCAGACAAAGGAATGACAGCTATCTTGGTGATCTTGTAGACTTTGTGGTTTCCTGGTAAGTTGCCCACCAGTGCTTTCTGGCGGATTAATACGAGGCCGAGAGGAAGATCTGCCGGGAGGAAAGAGGAGAAGGGGGAGAGGCGTCATGGTGCAGAATTCCTCACATTCTGAAAGGTGTGAAGAAAGCAGCTGCACGCGAGTCAGTAACCGCACATCTATTTCATAAAGCAGCACAAGAGAGCTTGTAAGTAAATATTCACATGATTTTAAACTATCTGATTTACTAATATTAATACAATTATTCTTCTGACGGGTATAATCTCTCACCGAAAACAAAATCTGATTTATCAACAATTGAATCATCGCCATCAGCTCCCTCCTCTTCATAACTACACACATTTCAAAGTGCATTTGCACTGTTTTTTGTTTTTTTACCACCTTTCCTTGTGAATAAGAAACATACTAAGCACTGGATGATTTGGTAACAGCCCGTGTTTCCAGGAAAATACTGGCAAGAATGTGACAAAAAAAAAAAAAAAAAAAAAAAAAATCTGAGGATAAAATGTTCAAGCTGTTAATTCTCCTCTTACCTGTGTGAAGCTGAATCTTTCCAATGACACCTTCCACCAAACCCAAACACACCGGGTTCCAGGCTAACAACAGGTCAGTAGCTGAAATGAAAATATGGAGATGAAATATCAAAACAGAGTCGTAAGATACAACCACAAATGATTAGTGAGGGCCTACAACTGACTCTTGAAAGGTCAGAAACAGCTCAACCTATGAAACAGAAACTACTTCAAAACAGTCATGACTTCCTGTTACAAACTAAGACCTGGTTTTAACACAGGACAACTCTCTAAGCATCAGTGGCATGAAGACTTGATCTGCAACTCGAAGTAACAACGAGAAGGATCCCTCTAAATCTGAGTCAGTCTCGTTTGGCTTCGTGCTCGTTTAAAACCGGGAATTAAACATAAAAGAAAATCAGTCTAGTTTAATTTTATTGAAGAAAAACTCGATTGGTCTGCTTGTGTTTTTCCTTTACAAACATCAGGCCAAGTCAGTCATAGCAAAGGATCCATTCAGTGAGTAACTAAAACGGGAATGCTTAGCATTAGTGAGGGATTAAACACTATAGTGGAGGAAATTGGAAAAATGTGAAAGGCGTGGCAGAGGGTGGAGGACCTCAACTGTAGCGGCTTCAGACAATTATGCTTCCTGTTCCACAAGCCACAGAAACCCATGTGCAGAGAAACCGCCTGCGAGGGCCTCAACACGGAGAAGCTCTCCCAGAAAAAAACTCTTAAAAAAACAAATACTACAACTTCACTCCGAATGTGTGGCATCACAGAGAGACTTCACTGAGAGCTGCGGAGTGGAAACGCAGTGAGGAGTGGAAACCCTTTTTCCAATTAAATAATGAAACAGTGGTGCAACAAAAAACCTGTTCAGGATGGCTGCGCCGCCAAACGACTCCGGCTGACATGGAGGACAGCGTGCACGGCCTTCTGACTCTCCTGAAACTTTTCTTGGGTAGTTGAGCCGTCCCGTCCCGTCCCGTCAGCCGGAGGGTCGGGGGTCGTGTGACTCCCACCGAGCCCTGGCATTCATTTGATCAATGCTTTGTCAGAGCTGGGAGCCGCAGCTGGTACTCACTTCTGCAGCATGACTGAGGTGTAACGCCAGCAGCTCCAGCTTGACATACTTCAGGAACACATAATATGCTGGTTTCAACTTGTACTGATCGTGTCTTCATCTCCTTTTACGTCAGGAGGGTATTGTAGTTTAATCCAACTGCACATCTGAAGCTGTGGTTGAAGCCTATTCACCTTCTCATATTGTTGCATTACGTCTGACTGATCAAAACAAGAAGTAAAAGAGTTAAATTTCCCCTTCAGGTTTAACATAAGAACCAAAATAATAACTTTGGAGTCTGTTTGGGGTGTTGGCACTCACGCAATGAAAGCCGGGGCGATGATTTCAAGGCTAAGGAGTGGCACATCAAAATGTTCCCATCTCTTCTTTCCCAAACAGTCAAGTCTTGTTGGAGACACGTTTCGTTTAGTTCAGATGAAACGATCACGATGTCGTGCATGACACATGAACGAGTGAGAGATTGGACTGAGCTGCTGAGATAACAGTCACATCATGTTTGTCAGCGACCACATAGGCCACTAAATACTTGTTTTTATTTTTATTTTATTTTATTTTAAATCGTATGAATGTGTCGTGAGGTTAACGCCAGCGTTAGTTTGAGGTAAATGGCCGGCTGTCATCCAGTACGCACCCGGTCTGACGGTCATCGTCCCGTCCCTCCGGCTGCACCACAGAGCCCGGTCCCCGCTCTGGAGGATGTAGTCGTCTTTGGCTTGAAACAGCTCCATTTTGTGCCCCTTTACGAAAACAACTAACTAGCTGGCTCGAACAACCGGGCGCGGGTCTTCCGCGTCTCGACTAGCCCCGGTTAGCTCGTCTCCCGCGGGCGGGCGGTGAGCTACGGCAGCTAGCTACTGAAGCGAGCTAGCAGCAGCAGCTGGATGCGTGTCGGATTTGTTTACTCCGCTTCTGCGCATATTCGTACTCGAAGTCCCTTTCTGGTGGAGGAGCGACCTTTCCCGCCCGTCATCCCGGGCGGAGCGAAGGCAAAGGACGCGGCGGCAGCGAGCGGGGAAGTGTCCCGGTCCTGACCGGGCTGCTGTGAGCCTGTTCGAGACGTAACCGTCGGTTTCCTGCTCCAAACAATAACACGTGACGCGCCGTCATCGCCGGTGTTCAGGTGATTCACTGAAGACCTGCAGAGTTCAACCACCTCCGTGATCCACCACAGTGATCCACCACAGTGATCCTCAGTGATCCACCACCTCCGTGATCCACCTCAGTTCACCTCGGTGATCCACCACAGTGATCCACCAGTGATCCACCACCTCAGTGATCCACAGTGATCCACCTCAGTTCACCTCAGTGATCCACCACAGTGATCCACCACAGTGATCCACCACAGTGATCCACCACAGTGATCCACCACAGTGATCCACCTCAGTGATGAAGTCATTCAAATGTTCACGACAAAGTCTTCATCAGTCAGAATTAAAACAAACAAAAAAAATGTATGGCTTCATTTTATTTGGCTCTTATCAGTCATTCACAGTCACACCTTTATTTGTGTCCTCTTTTTTTTTTTTTTTTTAAATAGTGTGATATTCATATTTTATGGTAAGCGAAGCAGAATGTCTTTCAGTGGCAGAAAGTCCAATGAAGGAGAGGTGGTTTTGTGGTTTTGTTTTTTTTAAACTAGGGGATTATGTATAAAAAATAATCATCAGTCAAAAGTAATTCAATCTCAATGTTGATGTTATAAATTTAGACCATTTGTCAAAATTGTAAACAAACACATTCCCGACTGGGAATGAGGCGGCCAAAATGTCCTGTTATGACTCAGTGGGTCCATGAGGGAAAAGGCAGGAGGCAGCTGAGCGCAGAGAGAAACACAACTGTTAACCTCACCAGTGTAAAGCCAGACTTCAGAGATGACGACTGTGTCAGGGATGCTTTTTTTTTGAGGGAAGTGGAGGACACACAAACATTGGATTGTTTTGGCGAGGCAGAAACATGGCGGACCTTGAGTTCAGTGTCAGGTGCTGTATGCTACCTTGTGATTTAATTCTCTTTGAATACTACTTAGATGCTCCAATATATACATTTAAAAAGTCTCAGACTTTGCAGAATCTTTAGGAAGCCAAGCATCAGTCAAAATCCATGTCAAATACATTTTATTTTCAACCATACCAACGTGACTTTCTTTCAACAATGCGCCAGCCAGCTACTAATAAACTGTGATCAACACTAAGCCACGATCCATAATTCGTAAAAGTGTGTCAGGCAGTGACCCTACATTACAAATGGCTTACAATCTTATTAGAGTGGCAAATTACTGCACAAACAGTGAGTGTAATCATAGAAAGAGCTGATCCTTTTTAGCTGACAGATCAGAGTGTTAATGAATTGGGCATTTTCTCACAGTTGGCATTTTCAGGCTTTCAGGCCGTTTTTGTGTTAGTGTTATTACAGATGGTGACTTTGGTAGTTATACAATGACTTTCTGACTATCTTAAAACTGTGATTCCTACTTAGCACCAAGTGCTGATTGTCTCACATGTCAAGTAAGAGACACCTCTCACCCCCCGGTTTGTCATTACACATTCATAATTGTACCAAAATACTTTATAATGATATAAATACTGATATCATGATTTGAAACAACAAGTAAACCAATTCACATACAAACACTCAAACACGTCAATCAAAACTCGTTTAACTGATATACTTCAGATGAAGCGCCGCTGATTTTCAGCATGATACATTTCAATGATGGCAAAGTGCAAAGACAGCAAAATCAGTAATGCACCAAAAAAGCAGCATCTAATAAACATCTTCACTGTGTTGTGTGACAAAGCAGCTCCAACATTGCCATGTGGCGGTAAAGGGGGGAAATGCTTCTATGTTGACTCAGTTTTGCAGTGAGTCCTGCTTTAAAGCCCCAAATGTGCTGAGTGGATTAAGAAAAGCTTCATACAATATTTGATCAGACAAAAGGCAACTACACAGAACATTTCTTAAGAAAATACTTCTACTTCTCTTCCATTCATTGATAAAGGCCTCTTATTCAAATTTTTATTTTGCCCTGCGCCTGTTGTCAACATCTTAATCATGACAGCTGTCTTATTATGAAGACATTGGCACAACATAGAAGGCAACAACATTGGCTTGAAAAACATGATTGCACTGAGCTATCATCAATTATGTGCTGAATGGCTGGACATACCAACACTGTTAATCAATGCATGCAACTTTCACAAATGCTGTAGGTCGAGGAGGAGGAGGAGGATGAGGATGAGGATGAGGAGGAGGAGAGTTAACCAGAGCAGACTTGTTCACTACCAAATATACAGCAGGTGATCCTCCTCTGCTCTTTATCACGGAGTCTGCAGTCATTACGAGATCTCCTTTGCCATCTCAACATTCTCCTTGGTGATCATGCTTGGCTCTCCTTTCTGCGTCAGGTTGTCTCCCTCCATCGCTGTCTCGCTGGCGGGCCTGGCCGGCTGCTCCTCCATCTGCTCTAGTTCCTCCAGTATGTTCTGAACGCGGCGGACTCCGTCCCGTCTCGCTTGCCGTACGTCTGCGCGACCCTCGGGGTCCACAGAGTCCAGCGCTAACAGCTCTTTGGTCAGCAGCTCCTCCAGTAACATGTACTTCTTGTCATTCTTCTTCCCGTCGAAACATCTCACCTCATGCTCCAGTTTAGCAACTCGTCCGACTATCTGCTGCACCTTAGTCAGGCCTGGGTGGGCTGGACACTGAGCAGCTTGTTCGGCCTCGACCCTTACAGGTGGGACCTCAGGGGGAACAGCTGCCGTGTCCTGGGCCTCTGCCTTTGGAGGTATTTGAACTGTGATATCTGCAATATGTTGCTGCGGTTGCTCGGGCTTCTGGGGCAGCGGGAACTGTTGCTGCATTAACTGTTCAGGCTGCTGAGGCTGTGGAGACGTCTGAGGCGGTACCTGCTGGAAGTGCTGAGGTGGCTGAGGTGGAGGCTGTTGGAACGGCTGAGGTTGTTGAGGCTTTTGGACGTCGGAGTCTGTGTGCAGCGGCTGGGGGAGCGGCGTGTTCTCGGGTTTCGGGTGCATGCTTTGTTGAGCCTGGGAAGACAGAAAGAGGTTATCGAGGTCTGTCACGATGTCGGTCAACTTTTCAAAAAAAACAAAACAAACAAACTAAGCTAGAACACATAAAAGTCTAATTACCTGTGGTCTTTCTCCCAGCACTTGCGTTATAAGAGGTGACTGGCTTCTGATATGAGGTGGGAGGTGAATTGAAGCAGCATCTCGATGTTGGGGAAACACTATTGGAGAAGCCCTTTCTCTGGGAGACGGCATTGCAGCTGAATAGCCGGGCCATTCTTCTGTCTGAATGCGATGGTAGGGCTGCTGATGTTCAGGGTAAGGGATGCGCTGAGAGTAGACTGAGGGATTTAACTGAGGCTGCGTTTGGCCTCCTCCACCCTCATGGATCACCGGGATAGGGATATAACCGGCTTGAAGACCGGTGCTGCTGGGTCGTGCTGGATGGTGATGTGGGACAGAATAAACCTGAAAAATAAAACATCACATTCAAACAGTGAAAATTCAGTTTTTGGTCATTTGTCTTCCATCTGAAAAATATGTGGTGGGGGACATAAAATCAAGTCCAACCTCTGCTGTTGGTGAAACGGGCGATCCGACCATCCCGGCCTCGGTGGGGCAGCTGTCTAACGGTCCGTGTAAAGGTGATCTCGGCCTGCAGTGGAGCCCCGGCGTCGGGGAAGGTGTGCGCCCGTCTGTGCGGATGTTCTGTGCAGTGCTTGGCTGGATGTAGGAATAACATGGATGCTGCTGCTGCCTCAGCTCTGCACCGTCATGGAAGACCGGGATGGGAACATAACCGGGGCGAAGAATGGGGTGCTTCATCTCCCTCACGAAGGTCTTCTGTGTCTCCTGAGGACTTGGTTCTGGCGGTATGTTGGGCCCATTTGCCGATACTTCTCGAACCTGAAACACATTAGGATTTAAAATGTTAAAGTCTCACTATTTATTTACAACAATGAACATTAAGAATCTTGTGATTTGTTACTTACAATATTAAAACCAGTAAAGAGCCAGTAAAATACAGAAAACTACTCAAAGCACTTGCAAAACATTTAATTAACAAAATTTGTGGTCAACTTTGATGTTGTTTTCTTCACAAATATTCAAAGTATTTAACTATTCAACCAAAACATGGTGGTGTCCTTTACTGTAAACACTCCAAACCTGGTTCGTATTATTATACCTAAGCATGCAGCACCTGTTAATTATTATTAAACATGCTTTAATACATTTTAACCAACCTATTCTTGCTTATAGAGTAATAAAATGAACATTACTTGCATCTGCGTGAATAGTTTAGCTGCTTGCTCCTCCACTAAAAGAATTACATTTTAGTCGATGTAAAACTGTACAAATGAATATGTGCGGCTTAAACGTGTTGTCAGAAAAACTTACCACAGACATATTTACACGTGCAACTAAATGGTTTTCAAAACATGGAGGTATTTCTAATAGGGAAGTGTTCTCAGTCCAGAGATAACTGCAAAGGTTAGAGGTCAAGACGTCCCACTCACACAGCGGGATGCCAAAAGTATCACCTCTCCGAGTCTCCGATAAATAAATGATTGACGCAGACTCTGGTGCGTTTTCCACTCAGACAACTGTTGTTTCTGTGTTGGATATTTTGCTCCACAACCAGAGTGACATCACCTGGATGAATTTCATCACTTGTCCCAATAGCTTTGGCACGCCCCGTGAACTAACATGGTGTTGGCTAATCAACATGATGTCATGCAGAGAAAGAAAACTGTTGTTTGCTCCGCCATTTGGTACATTTTAAAGAGAGGAAAGACAATATGTGCATTATTAAACTGACCTGGTCTCATAAAAACAACGTCAAATATCAATACTGACGTCCTTATTGGGGCCTTACTGTTGCAGGAAAATAACAATGATATCACATAAAATATTAAAAACAAAGCATAAAAAAGAATGTTATAAATTAATTTACACTACACCTGCTCATGACAGCTGCGGAGCAACAGGTCTGATAGTTCACTCTGTCCATGATGAAACTGAGAAGTGATCAAATGCTTAAAAACAAATCAAAAGGACAAACACTGCATTTAAATGTTAAAAAAAACAACAACCCGGTAGCGTGTTTTCCTCCAGGAACAAAGTTAACACATAGCTGTGAACGACCCTTCGCCCTCTGCCATTTCAGTGTGGGACACCACACGCTGCCAGCACCATTGCACCAATTTTATCCCCCAACAGCTGTGTCTTTCTAGCAGATTCCTCTGGACACTAACTTTGGACAACAGTGTGTCTCTTCTCTGAGACCGAAGATTACCAGCTGGCAGGCTGTGAGGCTCCATTCAGCCCACAGGGTTGTTGTTTTGTTTTTTCCTCTCTTTCTCTCGCTGTCTCTGCAGACCTGATACGTTTTCCCAACATATTTGAATCCAGTTTGAACGTGATATGCGGGGCAGCGCCTCGGGCCGTACACGCTCACACACTCCGCACACCAGCCTCGATCCTTGTAAGGGAAAAAGTTTAATATGAGCCGGACGTCGCAGTGTTTCCCCGCCGTGAGACAAAACGGCTGGTAAAAAAACAACAACAACAACAACAACAAAAAAAAACCCATTGGAAGCGTTTACATACTGCAGGGTGAGTCATCGGGTAATAATAGTGTTAGATCATGACACGGGAACATAACGGGGTTGATCACCCGTTATAATGGGCTTATGAGCTGTCTGTGAGGGGGAGGCGACGGCGCCAAACAAGGCCTATAGTCAACAAGAATAATATATAACTGGTGTAGCTCACCGCTAACAGACACCGGACCACCGGACCGAGACGTGCACCGGCGGAGCGCGACACCAAACCGTTGTAACAACCGTTAACCGTTAACTTTATCACGCCGCTCTTCTTCTTCTTTTTCATTTTTTATTATTATTTTTTTTTACCTTTCTCGTGTCGTGTCTCGGGTCATTCCAGGTTGTGGTGCGGTTGTTGTGATCCACGAAGAAGGGCCATCCAGTCTGAGGGTCAATTTTTACTTCCCATCCGAGCGGCAGAGGGTCGTTGTCGTTGCTTGCCATGGTCGGTAACGGCGACTGTGTCTTCATGCCGTTCATGTTGCAGGTTGTCGAGCACTGAGACATTTTATACAGGCGACGGACGCTTTAAAGATTCCTACAAGTGACGTGGGAAAAGTGGGCTGGAAGTTTCTCGAAATAGCAGGGTTAATGTTGGGGGCGGACAGCGCCGGAGACGGTGGCACGGGTTCCCGAACTTGTTATGTGGCAGCAGCCGGACTCCCCCCCCCCCAACACGGACTCAAAGTGAACCTCTGACCGGCATTTCTTTAGGTTTTCCCAGGACGCTGCACCTCGGAGCATTTCTCGCTGTTGCTGTCCAAGTCGCTTCTTCCGACAGCTCACCCTTTACAGACCCCCTTAGAGCCCCCTCCGTGATCCGTGTGCGTCCCTGGACCCAAGTTTGACAACCACTGTCTGCGTATTAAAACAAGGGAATCCCAAAGCCTGTTCTCCATAAATAAAAAGCGTCTCCAAACAGACGTACACAGACTCCCACATCACACGTGTTGTCCAAGGAGCCTCAGTCTGGGTTGATTTGGTACACGATTACGTAACTTGTGGTGTAATGCACCTCTGATGACGGATCTCCCCTTCATCACAGGACTACTCCAATTCTGCCTCATACTATAAGGAAAACACGAGTAAATCCAGGTCTTCGTCACCTGGCAGGACATCTGTCAAACGTGTAGCCTGCTGAGACAATTCCTTTAAAAATTTTAATTATACCTGCAGCAGCTTCTTTCCAAATTCCCTCATAAAACTGTTCCTGGAGAGATATGCCAGCTTCATAGACAATATCATTTATTATAGGGATTTTGGGTTATTTATATTGTCGATGCAATATAAACACAGGTGAATTCTGAGATTATTGGTCCCCTGAGCACAGACACCTAAAAGGCCCCGTTTCCCACGACAGGTACACTGACTTGCAGCCAGTGCAATAACTAAATTCACCTTACCTCAGGGCACATTCAGTAACCACGAGCCTACAATATATTCATGCTGTTGTTTTGCGCTTGTTGTTTTTTTTTTATTATTATTATTATTATTATTTCTCTCCACAAGAGTTGAAGGACCCATAAGACATTGTGTACTCAGCCGCTCTGGAGTCCTACAGATAATCTGAGGGGATAAACACTCACTTAAAATGTAAGCGGTTTCTTTCATGTAACATCTTCAAAGGGAATTTTTTTTTATGCCATTCCTTCATATTTTTTTTTTCAGTAGGACTTTTGAGGCTCTGTTTTTGACATGAATTACTAAACCCTCTGATGATGTGACAAGAAATACAAATGACGGTGACTTCACGCAGAAGCTATGGCGCAGGGGATCCCTGAGCTCTTAGGCCCCCGGGCTGTCCGGTAATCCATCGGAGAATGCAGGAGATACAACTAAGACACAAAGCAGACCGATTTGAATTGAATTGAATTGAATGCCGATGTGAGTGTGTACTATAGTGAGAAAAGCATTTGTTACAGTGATTGTTCGGCTCTACATTATTCAGCTGTAATAAGTGGAATCATAAATGCGTTTAAATCATGTTGCGAAATAATAATTAAAGGCTTCATTTAAATAAGAAGTTTCCAGCATATTTAATCATATGTCGCCAGAATATTTGGATACTAGGACCAAAGGCCTCTCTAACTTTTGCAGGCCTACCAGGGTTATGTATCTGGTAATCACCGAGCACTGCTCCTGCCTCGACCCCGCTGTGAGGTGTCTTCAGTGGACGTAAAGTCATCAGTGTTGCTATAGCACAGACCGGATCCTCCAACCTCAAGGAGAAGAGTAACTTCATATAGTTTTTTTTTTAGTTTTGCATTCTTCGTGTTGTTTTTGTTGAGAATCTTGATTATCTTCACGTAAATCAATCAAACTATTATATATTTTTCAGTTTTGATTTGTTTGCCACCTTCAGTCCCCCGGGACAAATGTTGATGTTGTTTAGTGTTGTTAATTTATAAAGAAACAAATAACACGTATTGATTATTGTGTAAATGACCAGTCTGTTTATGGACCTATCATTTGTTTAAACTTAGATGAGCTCTTAGATCTTTCTCCTACAGTAGTGAGCGCAGCTTAGTGCCGTTTGTACAGTTAAAATATAAAAACAGAAATGATGAATCAGACATGAACGTGTCAGTCAGATCATGATCTCTCTGGTGTCTTCACGCTGACAACTGCGCGCGTGTTCCAGAAAGGTCCCCGCGGCTCGAGGCGCCGCCGTGAACCGTCGTACAGCGGTACATAAAACAAGTGCACCTCTGCGTCCAACTTCAAAATAAGAGTCACTTCCGCAAAAAAAAAAAAAACCTTTGCAAAATATAATAAACTAAACTAAACGTGTTAGCTCCTTTGGATTTCACAATTATTCATTAACCGAAAATAGTTTCCTTGAAGAAGTGGGTAATTTTCACTGTTGTTGTCTTTTTGTTACTTCCCGCTGACCTCGCCAGGTCTTTTCACGCGCATGCGCGCTCTCTGGACTCGCAGTGTGACGTATGCACTGGTGCCCGGTTAGCTAGCTTATCAGCTAGTTAGCTAGTTGTTGTTGTTGCTAACCGCGTACATCGCCAGTTACCGTCAGCTGACCAGCGAGTTACTCACGTTTTGTCGGCCTGGTCACAGTCAGCATCGGTCATGGACGACGAAAGCCACCCCAGAACCCTGTAAGTAACTGAAGGTGTCCGGCGGGGGAGCGTTACTTATCGTCAGCTTTCGCCGACGTCGTGAGCCGGTGGCTAACTTAGCTCCCCGTTGTTTCCACAAACATGGCGAACACCGGACGACGCAGATATCCGACGGACACGCTTCACTTTCAGATCATTTACATCACGGTTAAATAAATACAATAACAACATGCTTCGTGTGTGTGTGTGTGTGAGATCCGTAAGCGTTTCCGGTGACGACCGTGTATGTTGTCCGTGTCCGTGACACCGGGCCCGGTCCGAGACAGAGAGACCACCGCGTCGGGACAAAACGTCTTCATTTGTTTACGCGTGGCATCTTTCCAGAAGTCTTACTGTCTTGTTGACTGTCTGCCATGAGGCAGGGTGAGCTGTCCTTGACCCGGCCGTCCTCTCTCCTCTCCAGATATGTGGGGAACCTCTCGAGGGACGTAACAGAAATCTTGATCCTGCAGCTCTTCACCCAGATCGGACCTTGTAAAAGTTGTAAGATGATCACGGAGGTAAGCAGGTTGTTTCCGTCATTCACGTCCAAATATTTCATATTGGGGAGGAAAACCGATAAAAAAAAAAAAACCCGAGTTCGGTTATTGTTGAACAAAAACGACCCGTACTGTTGTTTAAAACATGAACACAACAAACACAGGCGGTTGTTTTGAACTTGTGTGTCCGACCTCGTCTCTTGCAGCACACGAGCAATGACCCATATTGCTTCGTGGAGTTCTTTGAACACCGAGATGCTGCTGCAGCCCTGGCAGCCATGAACGGGAGGAAGATATTAGGAAAGGTAGGACAGCAAGTCTGCTCTAAAACTACATGTTAGGTGGGTTTTTAGTGGTATGAAATCCCCGGGTGAGCTGCGATCCTCGTTTCTAGTAAAGAAAACATCTACTTCTCCGGTTCTCCGTCTTAGTTTTAAATGCTGTCTGTGAATTCTCTGTTTCCAGGAGGTCAAAGTAAACTGGGCCACAACTCCAAGTAGCCAGAAGAAAGACACATCCAGTGAGTGTTCACCATTTCCTTTTTCTTTTTTAACTTCTGAAATCAAAGTTTACCAGAGGTTGGTAAATGGTTTCTGTCCTGTTTGCTTGTCTTTTGTTTTGTCCCAGATCACTTCCATGTTTTTGTGGGTGATTTGAACCCTGAGATTTCCACTGAGGACGTCAAGGCTGCATTTGCACCTTTTGGGAAAATCTCGTAAGTTTTCACTCTGAAGGTTATTTCTATTAAGGCGCAAATCAATATTTTTACTGCCTCAGTACCAGCATATTGATTTCTCTTAAGTCAGGCTATATTAAGGTACTTCATAATATTCCTTTGTAAGCTTATGCTCATCTTTGACCATGTTTATATGCATGCAATACGGGTACAGACTTAAATGTAAATCTAAAATATTTACAATTTCATATCAGCAAAATTTAGATTTTCATGACTCAAACACTGAACGGTTGACATCCTGAAGGATTTTGTTCCTCTTTAACAGTTTATGAGCTACATTTGATCTCGGATGCATTATTTAGTTTTTGAATAAAATCATAACCTGCAGCGTCCCTGGTTCTAGTCTGGTTGGAGATCTTTCTTGTAAGTCATAACCACCGCCACACCTCCCTCTCTCTCTGTGTCCCTATCTCTCACACTTCATATCCTGGCAACCTTCTCCAATAAAGGCATATGATATCCCATTACGCTCTACAAAAATAAATACATTCTAATAAAACACAGAATCAAGAAACTGGCTCATAAACTGTGATGGGGAAACAAACACAATGTGGCCAACATACATTACCTACCATTTATATTTTTGATTGTTCAGAACTACAAATCTGCACTCTGTGTGCACTCCTTTAACTCCTTTAAAGAAAACCCGACCAGGCAGGCTGCTACATGAGCAGGTTTTATTCTTAATGTGTAATAGGAAAAGAGTAAAACCCAAGTTATCTGACGTGTGACTGAATGCTGAGAGGATAAAGCGGGTATAGATGATGGATGGATGAATGCTGAGAAGTAAACAGAGATTCAGTGTTCAGGAGAGCACCTTTTATTTTTGCGTCATCTTCTTTGTCACACTTACATTATGTGCAAAAGACCTTACATCCATGCATGTAAACATATTTGATGGTCCTACATAATGTTAAGTATTCAGTAAAAGTAAACATCAGAATGGACCTTTTACATAATATGTATTGTCTTGTTTTTCAAAAGCGGATTGGATCGGCCTCATTTATGAGATTAACACAATTGCAGTGAATTTACTTGCTCTTTATGTATTGTCTATTTTTAGAACTAAAGTGTCAGCTTTAAGCCTCTGCTTGCTTTTGTATGCATATTTAGGGTGTGGTAAGTAAAACTGTACAGTGTGTCAGCAAAATGTAAGCTGTGTGTATGAACCTGAACAGCTTTTAGTTGTGGGTCTCAGTGAAATAATAGCACTTTGGTTATTTTACAGAAATGCTCATAGGATTGGACAGGAGCTTGAAGGCTAACAGCAAGGAACTGTGCACTCTGGAGACTCAGATGTAGTTTTTTTCTCTATTTATTCCATTCTTTCCATATGTCTTTATTTGTAGATGCCATGTATTAACATGATCTAGCTTAGATTAACGAATTCCAATACACAATGTACTCCTCTAAAGCCATGTTTAAATTGTCTCATTTTGATTTGCATAGTGTTGTTTTGTAGTGCAATGATCCTCTTCCAAAATTTCTGAAAATGTCAATTTCTCAAAATTTGCAGCTCCCCAAACTCCATACTCCATATTGGTGGTAAAGAATTGACCAGGAAAAATAAAGAAATCTGTTAACAGGCCATGTATGCCTTTTAATTCCTTTTTTCTCTTTTGATATTTTCTATGTTTTTATCTGTAGAAAGAGCACCAACAACAGATTTTTTTTTTGAATGCATGGTAACCCATAAATCAGTAGCCTATTGTTGTGAGGATTGAGCAAAAGAAGTGGTGCCCTAGTGGTAAAGATCCATTAATACATCTGAAATTATTTACTATAGGCTGCATGTTTTTGTACTTGTTTTTTTCTTTTCAAGTGTTACTTTGAAGTTATTATGCGAGTCAGCGCTCAGTACAAGGTCATGATAGCTAATATACCTTAATGTAGGCCAGAGTAGAGGATTCACAGTTCAGTGTGTTTTGCGTGGTTCCTTTTGGTTTGAAGATTGAAATTGTAAAGTGCTCTGAAGTTGTTTTCACGTTTCCCTCTAGGGACGCCCGTGTTGTGAAGGACATGACGACAGGCAAATCAAAGGGGTATGGATTTGTGTCCTTCTACAACAAACTGGTAAGGCTCCAGTGCAAGAACACAGACTGAAGGTTATTTCTATTTTCTGTTTATTATCCTAATTACAGCAATTAAAGTCAAATTATTTGTAGTTAGTCACAACCAAAATCATCTAAAATTACATAGCTTCCTGTTTGCCATCACTAGTTTCAATATTACTTCGTAAGCAGTAATGTGTTTTTCATGATTGATTACGGCCATAGATAAATTGGAAAAATCGATCAAATTCGGAAAGGTAATTATGTTTGATTTGGGTTTGTAGGATGCAGAGAATGCCATCATCAACATGGCGGGACAGTGGCTTGGAGGACGCCAAATCAGGACTAACTGGGCAACGCGTAAACCTCCAGCTCCGAAGAGTTCTCAGGACAGTGAGTATTGTCTGTTATTCTTTTTGAGAATTCAGGCTCAAAATGTGTCTAATATCATCACTGTGTTTATATTTTGGCAGCAGAAGCATTTGCTGTTCATTTTTCTCGGCTAGGGCAGTCAAATAAGTTCAGAAACCCGCCTCACCTAAAGAACCTACCTACCGGCAGACTTTATTTTAGCTATGATGCATTTCATTTAATTATAGATGATAAAAAAAACATATTGGAGTAGATTTTTTTTTAATCATAAATCACAGCTTTGTCAAGGAGTTGATGGTCAGCACAAACCTAACATGTGAAGTTTGGGATATCTGATTCCACGTGTTGTTTCTGTCTCAGATGGTTCAAAGCAGCTGAGGTTTGATGACGTCGTGACTCAGTCCAGCCCACAGAACTGCACCGTGTACTGTGGAGGGATCCAGTCAGGACTATCAGGCAAGTGTCACGTTCCCAAGATGCCATTGTTACACCCTGTCGTCACACACTAATAGTGGTCTTATTAGTTAACGTACGGTTTCCTCAAATAGCCTTGAACTAAACACATTCATCTTTTTTTCCTGACTCCTTCAGAACATGTCATGCGACAGACCTTCTCCCCATTTGGTCAAATCATGGAGGTCAGGGTTTTCCCGGAGAAAGGATATTCTTTCATCAGGTAGCGCCTCAGTCCATCGCTGCATTTAGCCTCTGGATGTCACACGCGCATGTTTCATGACTCAATTACGGGCCGGTTAAATCCCTCGTTCGTTGTCAGAGACCTTTTCTTTTGTGTTTGTCTTTACTGCAGTGATGTTATGGAGGCTCAGTCGTCTCAAAAGTTTAAACACTCTGTATTGTCTGATAGAAATTCTTCCTTCTTATGTGCTTGTTTTCCTCTGAAGGTTTTCCTCCCATGACAGTGCTGCCCACGCCATTGTATCAGTAAACGGCACAGTCATTGAAGGACACATAGTGAAGTGCTTCTGGGGCAAAGAATCTCCCGACATGGCAAAAAATCCACAGCAGGTAGAGAGACAACATCAATGATGAGACAAAAGTGATGCGGTTTTAAAAATACATATATTCATGTGGAAATAAAAAAGAAAAGAGAGACAGTCATACACACATTATTACAAATCCTAAGATATATTCTCAGTCATAAAACAACAGACTGAAGGGGTAAATTACGTGTCTTTTTTAATGACATTATTCTGCAGTATTCGTTATCACTTGCTGCTGATTGAACATGGAGTTAATGGGGCTGTTCAAACATTTATTTGCTTTTCTCTCTGGTTGTGTCACTCAGGTTGAGTACAGCCAGTGGGGGCAGTGGAACCAGGTCTATGGGAACCCACAGCAGCAGCAGTACGGCCAGTATGTGACCAACGGGTGGCAAGTTCCCTCCTACAGCATGTACGGCCAGACGTGGAACCAGCAGGGATTTGGAGTAGAGTGAGTTTCACTGTGTCGCATGTTTTCAATGAAACATTTGATCTGACTGTTGTTAGAGGCCCGTTGAACTACACCCGTCATCAAAAGCCTCTGAGGCCTGATTTATGCTAATTTGACCTTAAAACATTTCCTCAAGACCAAAAAAAAAAGAGAGCTCTTTTCCTCTAGCAGGGGGATCGTTGATTTATTTTACAACACAACTGATATTTGTGACCACAGTCACACTGACTCTGTATCTGTGGGAACTTTTACAGGCAGTCCCAGTCTCAGTCCCCGGCCTGGGTGGGAGGCTTTGGATCTCCGTCAGCTCAGGCTGCAGCCCCACCCGGCACAGTCATGTCCAACCTGGCCAATTTCAGCATGGCTGGCTACCAGACGCAGTGAGACGCCCGAACCCAAGTGTGACACCAAGGGGACACGGCAGTCTTGAGCCGGACAGCTGCTGTGGTAAAAGAAGGGCCAGGGGCCATATTCACAAAGCCTTTGTAGCTAATAGTTGCTCCTATACTACCAGTTTGTAGGGTTTACAGTTTTTCATCGCTTCGGCGGATTTTTGTTAGTTGGACTCCAGAAAGGCCTCGTAGTTAACCACCCAAACCCAAATATTCATATCGGCTCAGAGTGTGTACACGCTGTCCAGCTTTTCTCAGCTGCCTCTGCTGTTTTTCACATAAATTAGTTTTAGTTTTAGTGTTAGTTTTGTCACTGTAACTAAGTGTTAATGTTATCTAACAATTTTGCCTTTCTTCTCAAGCCAAACTACTAAGCAGTGTTTTAGCAAACAATTAAGTGATTCATCTTCGGAAAGAGGTCGCTGCTCTCCGTCGGGGAGGACGGGTATCTGTGTCGGTGCGTACACGAGGTGAGCAGCTCTGTTCAGAGTTTGGAAGTGATGACATTAACGGGATTTGCTGAAAAGACTCCCATCTCTTGTTTGACTGCAGAGGACACAGAGCCTTTTCCATTAACCTCACGATAGACAGGAGTAACGGCGGTAACCGTGGTAACTGTACACAAAGATGGTGACGGGGGGCAGCCTGGAAATGCTTAGATGAGATTCAGAGTAAACATGCAAAAGTAGGACCAAAATTACTTCAGCTTTTGTCGATTAGGAAAAAAATAAATAAATAAATATATATATAATTGCTAGATTTAGAGAAAAACGAATACACATTTTGTTCAGGCTGAAACTAAATCAATATTAAGTGGCAAAATTAACATTAATAAAAATCAATGGGAATTGACCGCACGGCAGGAAAAAAGCAGCCGAACTGAAAAGATAGACATTTTTTTGAAAAGCTGGACATGCGTGTATGCGTCCTGCTGCAGGGCCTCCCTGTCACTTACTTTACAAATGGTTGGAGCTAGATTGTATCAGCATGCAGGATGCTCACCTGTGATTGGTTGTGACTTTGTCATGTTACAACCAATCACAGCAATGTGGAGTTTAAAGCCCGTGTCCCTCCGGCTGGTTCAATATAGCAAAAAAACATTTACAATTTGTTGATGGGAAATCTGACTTAAAAAAAACTCTCGGAAGATTTTTTTTGTTTGTTTGTTTGTTTTTGTTTAAATCCCCGTGTTGAACAGTATGTTTTAAATGACAGTCTGTGACACCAAGAGGTTTTAAAATAATTCATGAATTTAAAATAATTAAAAAAGTGCTCTTGGGCCCCTGAAGTAAAGTCAAACTAACTCTGTCTGTTCGACTGTTGATGTTTCATGATAAAACAACGTTTTGAATGTTCAGCCCGGAAACCTTAAGCAGTATGTGATAAGAGGATTCACAGAGTTATGCCATCTTAAAGGTCCCATGTTTTACACTTTTTTTTTTTACAAAAAGTTTATTTGCAGTCTTGATATCCGTAAGATGTTTTTGTGAATTTAAGTACCGAAAATCCATCTCAATATAGTTTTACATCTCTGTTGAGCTTCTCTGGAGCTCGACTGACAACAGGCTGTTTTATGTGTCTTTGAGTCACTCGGTTACCCTCTCTTCTGATTGGTCCGCTCTTTTGACGGCTTTTCTTTGGTCGCATA